>NW_003303723.1:1424315-1484530 GCF_000142945.1 Phytophthora infestans T30-4 | reverse complement strand
CTTCCCCGCTGTCCGTGCCATTTCCACTGCATATACGCGAGAGAAGAGTTAATCTCAAAAAAAATCAAGGTGGAAAGAGGACAGAACGTTTACCTCCAGAAGAACATCCAGCAGCCGTCGTTGTCCTCCATTTGGTCCAAGGTGGGCGGGTCGCACGTGTAGGCCGAACAGGTCCCGTAAGGGTAGCCATTATTACCGTCGTACTGATGGTCGGTCACGAAGACGGCAAAGGTCTGTGTCTCAGAGGTTCGGGTGTTGTGCGAGCATTCAGCAGCCTGGATGGCTTTTGGTAGTTCAGTTAGTTGCCTCGCACTCAGATAATTTAATTATATGTTTACAGCGAAATAGTTGCAGTTATAATTTTCGTCATTGTAACTTGCAGAAACAATTGACTAGAAAGTACTACGTATACTAAAAGCATGTCCTAGGAAACACGCATCCTTGCGTGTACGATAAGCACCTTGCAGCGCATGCGTCGAATATCCGTGCGATTGTGTTTAAGAAGCACCTGGATCTCTGCGCGCATGTTGTCCGTCCGAGTTCGTAGGCTGCTCATAACGAACCCACCAAGCGATCTATCTTTAGTTACTTACAAGCTCAAAAAGGCAGTACACTTGGGTAAGTAGGGCAATCTGGACAGACCATCACAATCTTTTGTGCTGATGTGACTTAAGTTTCATAGACGGTCCGTGATTTCGAGTACGACGCTGAACTAACAGTAAATTATCCAAAGTCCATTCGGCAATACCATTGGACGTGACAATCCAGCGATTTGGTATACCCTGTCAATACAGTTTGGTATCGTTTGAGTGCTCAGCTAAAAGATTCTTATCCATTGCACAAATTATACTATGCACGTAGGTTGATCCATCCACCAAAGATGAAGACAAATTACCTTGCTCAACTTTGTATCCGATGATACTGTATTGTAACCTCCCAGAAACGATTTATCCCAGCCACTCACGCAACATTAAAGCTAGGATCTTTCTTCGTGCGAGAAGCAGGGATTGACAGTAACTCACGAAACACTAGAGTAGCCTCACAGCTGAGGCTTTCAATTTGCTATAGTAACAATAGTTTCTTGCAGGACAACCCGAATTACTATGGTAGTAGTATTATAGTCATTGCACAGTAGTTTTTGCAGTTGTTTTTTTGGTGGACACTTTAGTTACCAGCAATATCGATCCCATCCTATTGGAAGCAAATTACATGTTTAGCACTCAAATATTGAAAAAATGCATTTATTTTTAATATAGTAAATGATATTTAATCAATGCTGCCTTCGGATAATGGATACGTGAAACATATGATGTAAGCTACACAAAACAGTATTAACCAATTGAAGCCGCCTTTGCTGAAGTCAGCAGCCAGTAGAAATCCTATAATTTCTTTGTCCGGAAAAGCGTGACGGACAGACAGGTTGCTGCAATAGTTGTTTCAGACTACCCGCTCACTGTCGCTACGCGGCGGAGGCGCATGGCTTGCTGAAGATGAGGTTGTCAAAATTAAGTGCTTCTTGAAGTCGCATGCTTTGTAACCGTCGTTCACCCTGGTTCTGTGGCTTCGTGTTTGGTTCGTCGACTTTGCTTTATGCTCTACCGTGGTGTTATGAGATAATTCCTTTCCGTGCACCCTCACCGTTACGTGTTCTACCATGACTTTGAAAGCGCGTGCTCTTCGGTACAACGGACTTTTCAGCATGTGGGGTGTCATTATTGCAGTCCCCATCCGTATTCCGTACGCTCCTGTCATGTTCTTCCGAGATTTAATGGCAGCGTCCTCGTCCGTGATTCGTGCTTTTCAGATTCTTTAGGCACCTTCATGGATTCAGTCCTCTTTCATCGTCCGTGCTTCGCATTGCTCTTTCTATCCCATCGTGCACATAGTCCGGCTCGGTTTTCCTCCGCGTTTCATGTTCTTGCTTTATCACGTGCCTCCGCGCTAATTGAGTCACAAAATCCTGTTTCCAGTGCGTTTGATGTACACAATGTATCGTGTTCGAAACGGCGCACATGCTGTTAGGGTCGCACACTACGCTCGCTAATACGAAGGAATACGATACATTTTTTCGGGGCGGGGTGGTGTACATGGTTATGTGGGGTGTGATGGTGTATTCACATTTTAAAAAATTTCAACTAATTTTAATTAGTGATAAATTATGCATCTTTATCTAGTGCAAATATAATACTGTATTGTATAGTCATGAGTATTAGTAATAAAGCTTAGCAATTTTATCTAATGCTGGTATATTAATTATGGAAAGTACTACTACTACATACTGCAGGCAATAAAATGAGCTTTATTAGAATAGTACTCAGCAAAAAGCTTGTAAGTAAAACTAATGTTAAATTACTTTGAAGCTAAAAAACATTTTTGTTTTCGCAGCAAGATACTAAAATACCTAATTAAGACGCAATTTGAGTCGCCACGGCCCGGCAATTTTATTAACAGCTTGCGTGACAATATGTTGCTTGTGTGCTGATCAACGCCGTCTACTAATGCTAACTAACGCACACACAGGAAGCTTGCGTGGGATGGTGCTTCAGCGTTGAAAATTGGGGCAACATGAAATTTGAACGGTGCTTTTAGGTACGATGTGTATACCACATACAGTGTGTACAAACATAATGTCGATTTTAGCCAATGGGGCCACCTTCGCTGCGCTCGGGAGCCAGTAGAATGCTCGACTTTACGTCCCCCTATATTAACCCTACCCTCGGACGGACTGACATACGCAGACCACACGAGGAGGGGGGGGGGGATGGGATGGGGGGGGGGGGCTAGCCGGCCGCCGCCGCTACGCGGCGGAGTGACATGGTTTGCCGGAGGTGAGGTGGCCGCAATTTTAAGTACTTCGTGTGCTGTGTGCTTTCAGGCTGATCTTGTACCCAGAGGCTTCGGCCATCCTCGTGCAATGTAGTGTCGTGTACTTAGAACACCAACCATTCCGTAGTCACATTTGGCGGTGTAAGAATTCGTGGTTTCGTACGATTTAGTTGCTCCGTATTATTGGTTGGCGTCTATGTTCTTCCTTGAATCGTTCTCTTCTCCGTTGATGCGCTCTCTGTTTTGGACTCGTGCTCGTCAGTAGCACGTCCCTCTTTCGTGGCTAACTATTTCCTGTTTCCAACGTTTACGTAGAATGCACTATTTGTGTGGTACATAGTCTTTCGTGACTGTTGGCCTCCATCGCCGGTACGCTAGCCGAAGTGTGCAATTCCGTGGTTTGGTGTTGTTCTGTCGTCCGTGTACCTTGCTCTCCTGGTGAGGTATAGTCGACCGCGTTATCGCGCTATCATGCAATCGAGGAGTGGTTCTGCTGTCCTATGATGTCGTGCTCGCGTAGTCTATCTGCTTTGCCCGTGGATCGCATTCTACAATGGTATCGGGCTCCGCGGTGTGCAATCGTGGTATCCCAAATCGTTCCCCTGTGATTTCGTGACTGGCACGCCGTCCGTGCAATCGTGTTATAATGTACTATTGGCCCTCGAGGCTAGGTGATCTCAGGTTCTACACTGGTGCCGTGCTTCGTGGATCGGTGATTTCGCGTGGCTGCGTGTTCTCCCATGGTCTAGTGGTTAATCCACCGTCCATGCTGTCATTTTATGGCGTGGTGTTGAGGTTGGTCGGTCGTCCAAGCTATCGTGAGCTACCGTAGTCTCGTGTGCCGTGGCTCGGTGATCTCCGGGCTGCCCTGGTATCGTACGCCAATGTTCAGTGATTTCCCGCTTATATTCTCCCGTGGTTTCGTGGTAACCCGTGGTAGGGGAAATTCTTTCCGTGCAATCGCACAGCTACGTGGTCTACCGTGACTGTGAACGTGCGCTCTTCTCCGTGTCTCGTGCGTTTCAGCATGTACGGGTGTCATTATTTCTGCTCTCACGCGCTCCTGTCTCTTCGAACGGCTCCGTGTTTTTTATGACGGCGTGCTCTTCCGTGGTTCATTTGAAATTTCGTGGCCTTTTCTTTTATCGTCCGTGGCTTTCCGTATTTGAAGCTGTTTCTTCTATCGCATTATGTACATAGTCTGACTCGGTGTTCCTCCGTGTTTCGTGTCCTTGTTTAGCCACGTGCCTCTACGCTAATTTAATCACAAACACTGCTCCCAGTCCACTGCATGTACGCTACGTATCGTGTTCGAATGAGCGCCCATGTTTTTAGGGTCGCACACTACGCGCAAATACAAAGGAAAACGCTCTTTTTTCGGCGGCGAAGTGGTGTACATGGTTATGTGGGGTGGAATGGTGGGAAGCCACTATATTATTTTTTAATATTTAATATCAGTAATAAACTGTGCATCTTTAGCTAACGCAAATATGATACAATAGTTTTCAGGCAATTAGTATTAGTAATAAAATGCATTTAATTAAATAAGCACCTCTAAATTATTTATGTGTAGTACTACTACCAACATCTGTAAGCAATAATTGGAACTTTAGTACTTATTGGTCATAATATAATTTGTTTACGCTTCGTAGTACTTTCGTAGTAATTTTACCATAGGTACTGTTTTTAGTATTCTAAATATTTTCATATTACAGATCAAATTGAAAAGTACCTTTTTCTGACACTTTGAGTATGCTAAGCGCGTACTGACACTGTAATTAAAGCAACCGCCCTATACACAGTTGTGTAATTCAGAGCTTCTGCGTGAAACACGGCGTTATTGAATCAGGGTTGGGAGAGGTTTTAAGGTTTTAGTTTTACAGTCGCCGAGAGAAAAAAAACTCGCTCGCGCTAAATTATCTTATCAAGGAGGGATTGCAGGAAACCGGATGCTTAGCGCGCGTAAATAAAGGGGGTAGAATTGTCTTGCATCTAGACGCTAAGACCAGGCAGTCGCTGGTAAGTGATATGATGTAAACGTATAATAGCGGGTATTACTTGTGTATATGAAATGACTGGTCGTTAGTTCGCAGTTGATGCTGGCTTAGCTCGCGTAGCATGAGCTTTTTGAGCCCTTAATTGCATATTCACGACACATGTTTTTGTTCTTTTCACTACCGGTACAGGATTGGCATTCCCTCCAATTTTGTATGTCCGAATTTGAACATTTATCGCCAAGCGCTACCAGTCAAATCCTCTAGTTGTACGTAAACAGCACGCTAATACAAACGCTTGCCTCCGTGGATACTGGTTTGCTTGTTCCCGGTCTACGAGCTCGGATCCTCCTCCTCTTCTTCTTCTTCTTCTTTGGTGCTGGCAGCACGTGCCATTGCGCCAACACTTGTGCCAAATTCAAAGCAGGAGGTAGTTTCTCCGTTGACAGCGTACTTTACTTTGTTGCATAGATACCCGCGACTGGATAGATTACTTCTTGCTGGCGGAGATCATAAAGGAGCTGCAGTAGACGGTTTCCTCTCCACATTTCGCCTCATCTGACCCCTTCAACATCGAGCACACCATTCAAGCTCGTTGCCTGCACTTCCAGCCTTGACTGGTATTGCCTTCTCTCCACTCGTCAATTTGAAAAAAAAACTGATGCACGCGTTTGTTTTTACAGGTGTGCCTTTCATACTACATAGAGTGCTCCAATCGGACCCCTGTAGCTGTAGAGGCTAGGTGTGTAGCTGCTTCATGAACTTGAGACTGTTGAGCTTCACTTTACCTTCATTTCTACTACGACGGTTGAACACGATAAACACATTTACAATAGCGAGGTTCCCAAACCCCAGGAAACGACTTAGTTTTATCTGTTGTACTTCATAGCAAGCTGTAGAGAATTCCTAAACGTAACATGAGCTATTCAGGATTAGAAACGGACTTATCGGGTACATACAGGAAAGTAGTACTTGCATTTGAATGTGGCGTTGATCTTGTACATCAACTCCACCATAAACGTCTGTTAGTCCTTCAGTACGTTTGGGCATGCTACTTCCGCCTTTTCATCTGTTTCTCTTTCCGAAGAGCTCGGGCCTGCTCAGCACTTCCACCGGCGCAGAGCAAATAAACGGGATGCTTATCCCACCAGTACACCATCTTGATACTCTGTACTGGCTTCGATCCATCAACAGTTTAAGTGCCGCGCAGTACATCAGCAGGTCGCCTCTGCTTCGTCATCACTATCCTGGTACTATAGAATCCAATTACTGATAACTGTATCGAGAGCGCAGGCGACGTGTAAAACCGGTCTGTGAGATTTAGCCGCTTCGTAGAAGCTTCGCTTGGGCCAAACACCGCTGTCAGGTTCCAAATTACTGCTGCGGGCCCAGCCTTGGTGACGTTTGATGCAGATGCTCTGCTTGTTTGTCATTTCCCAACTTAAATTTGAAATCTGTATTCGACAACTTACTAAATTGAGTAAAATATATTGTACACGATAATGGGACTTTACAAAAACAACAAAAAGAAGCGGGCATCACTGAGGCACGTTCCACCACTTACCTCATGCAGGAGGCGGTCGATGAACACGACAACATCAACAGCTTCGTCCATCATTTATGGGATTTATCCTTCATGCAGACCCTCGTCTAGTTGAAAGCGGATAGAGAGGGCAGCACGGCCTCATCGACGACTATGACTGGTGAAGGCATATTCCAAGCCTGAGACGGATTTTGTAGGATATCGGCTACTAGTTGTAGCTTCCCAATACGGCCGCTAGCAGCATAGGGATCGTAGCTGCTGCTGAAGTAGAGATTTCTTGAAATATGCATGAACCAATCACTTGTCATGAAGAGGCCAAACCGTCCTCGTGGATAAGCACTATCATTCGTCATCTTCCAGTAGTTTTCCAGCCTTTCTTTGTTGGGCGATATAGTTCTTGCAATCGGCAGACACACGAAGGCGCACAGCTCTCGAGAGGTGATATCTTTGCTTTTCAACATGCGACGCCTTGATTTAAGCACGTGAACACTTTCAAAAACCTGGTGACTGATTATCCCTTTTATTTTGCTTTTCGTATTGTTCCTCGACTCTTTTAATACAGACAACGACGGTGAAATCCGCCATACCATACAAATCCGCCACGAACACTTGAAGTTCAAAATAAAGATTTGAGCAAGTTTTTATTTTAGCCAATGAACGAGTAAATGGAATTGACTGGTTCCTACGGGGCAGCATTACATGTACAGTTTAAAACTTTATCACTTTGAAAATGGCGCCCCAGCGCTCCTATACAATTCTAACCAAGCGCGAAGCAATTGCGACTGCTGAGGCGTTAGGAAGCTGCCAAGCCGCATCAAAGAGACTAAATATTCCTCGGACGACTCTTCGCGACTGGCTAGACGATAAGGAGAACATTCAAGACTTTGCAGGTGCTCAAACCAGCAAAACCTTGAAGGGCCAGGGCGCAGCGCCGTTAATATCCTTCTCACACGATTTGGTAACCTTTATGAAGGATGTGCGGCGAGAAGAAGGGGTAAACCGTCTTGTCATTAGTTTATTTTACATTGTGACCTAAAACCGCTAGTTTTTTAGTATTTGTGTACAGGTTTAATGATTCAATATTTCAAAGAGCGCAACCGCGATGGCTTCAAACGTATCTTGCTGGTAAGGAAAGCGATGAGAAGGGTCTAAGTGCTGGAATGAGACTATGTCAGCGGTTTGCAGCACGGTAATGTCTTTTAATTTTGTTGGTTTTATAAAATTACTTTCTTTAATAGTGTGATAGTCATGGATTTACAGTGCAAAAGCCACAGTTCGCAAAAAAGAATCAAGCCGAAATGATCGAAACGCATTGGCAGTTTGCCGTGAAGTTTTGGGATGAATATGGGTCATTTCCTCTAGACGCAATCTACAACGTCGATGAAACAGCAGTGTATTTCGATATGCCACCTTTAAAAATTTGGGCTTTGAAAGGTCGGAAAGGATCAGCCAAGGTCAAGCGGACCAAAAAACACTCCGGGCGATTGACTGCTGTTATAACAGCTCGTGCTGACGGTTCGTATTTTTTTTATTTTTTTGCAGTATTTTTTGTTTTACTAAAAAAAAAATGTGTAAAGGAAAGAAACTTCCGATTCTTTTTATTTTACGTGCGAAGCCAGGTGGATCTATCGAATAAAGAGGAGCTACCAACATATCCGGTTGGTCATGTATACTCAGTGCAGCAGAACGGTTGGATGGATGCCAAAGTGTGGGCGATATATGTACGAGAGCTGCTTAAGTTCAAGATCGAGGCAGCATCAGTGCTTATACTGGATAACTTCGACGCACATGTCTCAGCAGAAGGACTTAATGTTGTTGCCGAGACAACGTCGGCACTGGTTTGCCAACTACCGCCCAACAGTACAGCAATCTGCCAGCCACTAGACGTTGGGGTCATGGGACCTTTAAAAAAGAAAATTACGGGAAAGTGGCTGTCAGACATCAGCGCGGAGACGAACTTTGTGGCTGAAACAACTGAAGACTCGGCGAATGACGCGGCATCTGTATATTGTAGCAAGTGTGGACGGCTGGAATCGTGCACGTGCTGGGACGAGTGCATGTGCGATGGAGAGTGCTGGTGCCTGCAGGAGTGCGTCTGCGTGCCAAACGAAGACGATAACGGAGTGAGCGAATCGAATACTGCAAACACGGACAACGAGGTCATGGATGAATCTAAGGCAGAGAACAAGGCGGCCAAAAAACGTCTTGCTACAATACAACGGACGATCGAGGCTTGGGGGGAGCTTTCAGAAGAAGTCGTAGCGAAAAGCTTCCGGAAAGCTATTCCGATGTGCCCGATAGTTGAAATATAATCGCATTTTTTCTACTTTGCTTTTGCTAATTAATTCGTTTTATCTACCAATAAAATTGTGCGACGGATTTTCCTGTCGAGAAAACAAAAACAAGAACTACTATGAAGGATAACGCTCAGAGGGTGGCAGATTTCACCGTCGTTGTCTGTAGTCATTTCCTCAAAGTACTCGCTGCTAGTTTCAGCAACACTTTCCCACAACCATGCCGCAAAAAGGAAAAAAAAGTGCACCGGTCGCTAAAGATGCTGCTTTAAGTCACTCTTCTGGAATCGATTCAAATCGAGCGAGGTACGTGAGGCTTGTCAAGAGAGGGAAATCAGCTGCATGATACAGATTTAGATCATCGGTTAGTGAGCATATCATTCGGGATATCAGCGTCTATCGTGCCGCTTGCAATATTCGCCATGCCACCAGATGCCTTAACCAGTGACTAATTGAACAACGGATCCTCGGTTTCCTCTTTATCCGATTCTTTGTCTTCCTTGCCGGACTCTTCATCCACATCGCTGTTCTCGTCACCGGCGACCCCGTCGCCATTTGTTTTCACCTTTTGATGACATTGCTTCATATTCATTTGGGTCATCGAAGTCTCGGACAATATTATCTACTGTTGTCTTCATATTCAAGATAATGCTAGTAGCTCATACTTTTATCGTGTAGATACAAGGTAACGTACCCCAATACAGATTACCAATTTTTACCGTCGGGCGAGGTTCATGAGCCGCCAAAGCGTCGCCAACTGTATTAAATGCATTGTTCAGGTTCCTTTGAGGCCGTTCACCTCTATTCGACTCAGATGTACCACCATTGAGTTGATCTCTGTCCGTCAAAAGTGGTGACAAATCGCGCAGTAGACTTGGGGTAATCTGGGGCGACGTAGACAGTAAAGGCATGGGTGGTGGTTCATTACTCGAGGCGCTAGCTATGGCATCTTCATCTGCAGCAGTAGCTGTACCAATCCAGTCACATACAAGTAAGTCATCAATGTAGCCTTGTCTAATACAATGATACACTACCAGATAGAGATAATTTGCGTATTGGTATCGTCATCACTGTGGTGCTGCGTCACTGTACAGCTTACTCGCTCATCCGGTAAATTTATTTCCGATGGGTGTGGTGTTATTGCAAATAACAAAAGCTGTACAATACATGTTAAGGAAACAGAAAACATGTATCATCATACTCTTTGGGCTTGCTGCAGTATGCTTGGTAACGGCTTGGGCTGCACCTTGATCTTCGTTAGGTTGCTCCGTAACGGATTTAGCCTTTGCAGCTCTCTCTGAGCAGTCATTACTAGTTAGCACGCAGCCTGCCAACAAATATATTCGAGAGCACACCAATATCACGGCGGTCGAATAGCGCATCAGCCCTTCCTCCTCAACGAAAATGTCTACGCCACGGGTGTATCTCTTTGTCCTCCTCAGCTTTAGATCCGTAAGGTCGACCAAACGACCACTCAGCCACTGGGTTATCTCTTTAGCTAAGCCCAGCGGGCGCGAAAACCTGACGTGCGTCCGGAGTTCTGCAACCTTTCGAATGAGGAAATGAGTGGCCTCGACACTGCTGACAGTGACACTTTGTACTACATTGTGCACAGTAGACTAAAACCTGAAAGGCTTTTTTAAAAAGAAATTGGATAGACACGCCGGAGTTAGGTAAGACATGCCGACATCCCCGCCCTTATTGTTTCAAAATTTGTATGTCGCAACACAAACTGTTGCTCAAATTTTCTTATCGGGTATGGTCCAGGATATGTTTTGTTGTTGTTGTAATTTTCGTAGGTTATCGCGGTCAAGGGGTTAAGATACAATCAGTAGGAAAATGACGCTAGTAAGAAAGAAGGTGAATATGTTGGTGACAGCGCTCCGCAACTCAAGAGACGACACCTCGTGGAGACGACAGTCTGAGCTGCTGGTATTGAAGTCTTTATTTTGACAACCTTTTAAAGGTAATTGCACCACGCTGGCGCACTGCTGTTACGTCTTTGTTCTTTTGTTGGACACGATAGCTAATTAGCTTGTATCCGAGAGAGCTATCAGATTGAACGATATAGGATAGTAGTATTTCACTATCTTATCTGTTGGGTTTTATTGCGGCTCTCCTATATACAGGATACTCAATATACTACATTTACTTTTGTAACCCTTTCCTGACATACCGTTATCAGCGGTAGGGCTTAGGGAGGTGAGCGCACTAAAAATCCATAGTGATGAAGGGGTTAAGTACATTTTGGATACGTTTTCTGGTCTGCCCAATAACTGAGAGCACGACCAATTGATAGTCCAAGTTAATCTATGTAGTTCTTCGTTAGTAAAATGTAAAATGTGGACATACGAATAACCAGGATGCACTTAGGTTAAAATTATCATTCTACGTCAATAAATATCAGTCTAACAAGCAGAAAAGATTATACTTTTTATCATTTTTTTTAAAACAAATCCTCGAAAAAGCCATTTTTTAAATCTAAGAGAAATGCTTTTTCAAGCGCCATGGGGCCAGACTACGTGATATTTTTTACGTTATATTATGATATTAGGGATACCTATGAAGCTGTCCTTTTGGACAACTTCGATGACGCAGGATAGGTATTCCGTTTCGTACTGGTCCTTACTTCTCATCCGAGGTTTTGTGGGCTTACTGATTACGGCTTGTTGGGTAAGAGGCAAATGCCGAAGTGAGTAAATTAGTGCTAAACAAAACTGTCGAGCATGACTATCTAAATACCATATCTCAATTGTTTCTCTCGTTGTACGCTTGTAAATGTAGAATATTAATCACTGCCATGTACCTTCATCCAGTCGTAGCATTCGAGCATGTAATTACTGAATGGTGTTCCAGAAGCAGCTCTAGCCAATAGTGGAACGGCTCGGTGACCGTTCCAACGGCCTCGCCTATCCAAGCTGAGCCAATGCAACCTAAACACTCCCACTCACCGCTACTGTACGGTAGCCTTGTACTTAATGCCGTCCTCGCCGCGCTGGAACGCCGGTGTCTCCGTCCCAAGCACCACTGTTAGTATGTCGACTAGCTGCTACTGCGCGTTGCCGTAGTCCAACGTAGCTGGTTGAAGCTCTCCGTTCTGACGGATGTCGACGTGCTTGGCTCTCGCGTGGTATCCGGTGTTCCTCTCCAATGCAATGGCTTCCTTCCAAATCTTCATCGCTCCCACTTGGTCTTGGTTCGCCCTCGTGAACATCCTTTGTGGCCATCTTGCGTGCATATCTTGCGTGCATAGGCTCAGCGTCATGTACACCAGACACCCGATCGATGCGCGGTACTGCTTCGACGGCATCTTGCAGCGCTCCAACTCCGTCGCTAACGGCACAATTGACGTGCATGGGCTCTCCATCATCTTGGCGTCACCAAGATTGAAGCGTTCCACAACGTCGTCGATGCATCTTGTCTTCTTGATCATGAGCGTTCCAACTAACCTGGCTTGGTTGATCTCCATATCTAGGATGAGCTTAGTCTCGCCATATCCCCTCATCTTGAAGGCGCTCTGCAGCGTGCCCTTGTTCCCAATGACTCGCCCTAGCTCGCCACGCTTCTTAAAAAACACCCAGTGATTTCTAATCAGACGTGAAGGCGTTCCTCGTGGTGCGATAGTCCTCGTTCCGTTCTTAGCGTGAGTCTCCCGTCTCTCTTTCACACCCTGGCACCGTCCCGCTGCTTTAGTACTAACAAGGCCTTCTTGGAACGCGTTAGGCGTATCTGGAACGCCTCCAATACTGGCAGCGTACGCTAACACTACCTCGTCGCTCAGACCGCTCTCGCCGATCCTGGCACGCTTTAGAGTAGGCGAGCCGTCGCTTCCGCTCGACTTGTTCTCTTCAACTTCGCCCGTTCCGCTCTCTAGTAGGAATGACGGTGCACGCGGTCGTCCCAAGCGTTCCGCCTCAGGATGGAAGAGGAGACCTTCCTCCAGGAACGCCTTTGGAGGCAAGTAATGCGTTGTCAATCCCAACCCTGTTGTCATCGACACCATTGGCGGGGGAGCTGGGGTAGCGTTTCACTATGCTCGGGCTCCACCTCGTTCATCTCAACATCTTGGACAGGTTCCTCCACCTCTGCTTTGGGTCCGTCTTGAACGGAAAGTTGTTCCATTTGTTTTGGAACGCCAGCTTCATCGCCGTTCTTCGCCACATGAACAACCGTTAAGGGCGCTGACGACGATGTGTCGAAAATATCTTCTGTTTAGCGATCTTCCAGCTTCAAGGAAACACGATACCTTGACCTTGGAATCGTCCCAGGCGCAAACGCGGTACCCTTTAGCGCTCTCGGAGTACCCGAAGGAACGTGCACCTGAAACGTTTGGGATCAAGCTCCGTTCTCTTGAAAACGAGCGTTGGAAGACTGCAATTAACCAGCGAAGGCTAGCAATGATTGTTGGGAAACCATGCCAGAAGGTTTAATTTGGTGAGTTTTGACAGTAAAAAACACGATCAACAACGGCGCACGCATCATCCATGCTGTTTGGAGAATTAAATTCAGAAATGATGTTGCAAGACAGTATGCCATCGCCTACAAAATAATTATTTTTTTACGGATGCCTTAATCACTTCCCATCCAAAAGAGCCAGAGGGACTTCCTCTTGCCAAGAACCTTTATTATTCGTCTTACAAAAACTTTGAAGCTCAACTTGATTACTGTAGGATAAGCAATTATTTTCCAAACAGAGAAAATCTCTATTCTAGCCCTCACGAATTTTTGTTCGATACGCCCAATCAATTCTTTAAATTTTATGTTTTGACCAATCACAGTCCAACCCATCAAAAATTTCCTAAGATGTTTCCATTAGTTTTTGGAAAAACGTGCACATTACCGAAGAATGATACGTACAAATGTCAAGTCTAAAGCTGGATTATTCCAATAACTGCGACTCTTCCAAGTTCTCTCCACGCGACTTTGCCTTTTAAAAAGATGCAGCGCAGTGCAAGAGGACTCGACGTCCCGCAAGGAACGGCATTGCAAGAAGCAGCAGCAATGAAATGCTTCGGAAGATTTCTAGCACTCCGTAATATGAAGGAAGAATCCATCGCCACGATTGTAAAGTCGTTGTCTAGCTCTAATGCTTTACCTAGCCAGAATTTATACTCTTTGCTAACTGCTTACTCTATTTTTCTGCAAACGAAACAAAGTTCTGGAGGCAGCCAGCTCACCAAGGCTACCTGGCTATACGTCACAGATAGTTCATTTGCTGAGAGAGCGGTATCCGCAGTTTATGTCAGCCAGCAAGCGAATTGGAAAATTAGGGTGCTGCTATTGAGCAGTGGAACTTGCTAACCTGTGCACAAACAGGAGAGGCAACCGGGTGGACGCTGGGCGGCCTACGTCTGCTAGTCCAGGAAACTACTATTAAGGGGGCTGGAAATGGCTACAAGAGCATACATGATGCTGCTGTATTAACTCTAATGTGGCACAGCTTTGGTCGCGCAATTGATACTTGTTTTGCCAGAAAAACTCAGCTCTCCATGTCAGCATCGGGCGCACTGTTTTTGCGTGTGGCAACAATCAAGACGTATGTAGTACAAGGGATTTATATATACAAAGCGGCCGTACACTGGGTATGCTCTTTGTGGGTGCTTCTGAGCCATCATATTACGTATTTCCACTGCTACCGCACGTTGCTGCGTCTAATTTACCTGGCGAGGAGACATACAGTCAAGACGGAGCGATTCTGTATTGGGAAAGCCTCGAAGAAAACCAGGACTCGAAGCAGCCTCCAGCAAAGCGTGTTAGAGGAAGACCAAGTGTAGCCAAGTACATCAACGACATCATAGCCTCGTTCACCGTCCGGCTCTCAAAATCCTGTGCCCCACTGCCTCCCGACCTTACACCTGGGCTCACTAGTCACTCGTTGAGGCGGGGTGCAGCTGCCTACGCGAATGCGTCACCGAAGCTCGCAATTCAGTGGGTCTCGACGCGAGGGGCGTGGCTGCTGAACTGTCTAACAAAGGCGTTCGCTTACGTGGGCACCACCACGAAGGAGGATCAAAGCGTTGGCAAGGTGCTTGCGGGGTACCAGGATCCGCATCTGCCTTGCGTAACGCCGTCGATTATGTCCTTGAAGGCGCAACTACCCGACCTCGAATACGTCCAGCTTCTAACACTGCGGGGGCTGCTTTTCAAAAATGTGTCGGGTTTCACGGATGTAAATCTGACCGTTGACGGTGCGGTACTGGATGCTGCCTTGGCGGCGCTCTTCATTCATCTCGAGGAAGTCGCAACAGCAGTTGCAAGTGAGCAGGGCACGTCTGGGTTCACGTCGCACTACATGTACCGGCTTCGCGAAGCCCTTGAAGCCACCAACACCACCCTGGCAGCTGACTTGACACTAGATTCTTGTATCGAATGGGGCGACGGCTACGAGTGTTGTGGAAGGCGGAGAATCATGTTTAAATCGGAAATCGCAGTGGCGGTGACACAGCAGCGCTTAGTGCTGCCATCACGCAAATGCTGGCTTCGATTGGAACAATGCAGCAAACATTGCACAAGCTTGTTGCCATGCCCGAGGCACAGCCATGTAGATCCTCCCAACCGTCGACTTGTAGCTGTAGTACATCAGGCTCTAGTGCTCCACTTCCTCCAAGCCAGGATGACGTCGTTGTCGAGGCTCACACGTTGGCTGGATGCTTCTTCAATTGGTTCACACTTGAGCTGTGGCACACGGTTACGCAGAAAAAGCAGCAGTTTGGGCAAGCAGATCTGAAGGCCTGCATTAACGTCATGATGGTCACCGGAGGCCGTGATATGAACATACCTGCTGCGCCGGTTGAACGAACAGAAGTCGCATATCGCATGTGGAAACAGACGCTCAGGACGCTAGCAGAAGACTTGGACAAGAAGGCCAATTGCAAGCTGAGAAGTATTAACGGAAAGAGCACCTCCAAGACAGCAGGCTCTTTGAGGAAGCGTTGGAGGAAACTGCGACTTGAGCATCAACCGGAGTACAAAGTGCTGTGCTCTGCGTACATCCGCGAACCGTATCGTCGACCAGTCACACCTGGCACACACATTTGGAAGCAGAAAGACTTGGAATTGTAGGCTCAGTTTAGCTCATGCCTTCATTTAAACGCTTAAATTGTACGCCGATACATATAAATTTCACAGCAAACACACAATCAGCAGTCTTGCGGTGAGTACACACCGCACTGACACTGTTAGCAACCCGTCAGCTATACGAACAAAGCATTTTACGCACCCCGAAGACGTTGCTAGCAAGTCGAAAGCATATAATGTAGCCGTCGGGGCGCGAAATGGGCAGCATTTCACCAGCCCTGCCGGGTTTGATCCAGCTTTAACAGCATGCGAGCGCTGAGTCTGCGGCTTCATCCTGAACGTCGGCGCGTTGGTGCGCGTGCCTGGCTCTGCGTGCTTAGTTGCTCGTAGGCGCGCGTGCGCGTGCGTGGCTGCTCGTCGGTGCGCGTGCTTTTCGGGCTGTGGGTGGAGTGGCGTGCATCGTTTTAAAAAACTTTAAGGTTTTGGAGCCATTAATTCTGCTCATACTTTACTCAAGTGGTTTGGCGGCTGTTGACGGATTGGCTCCCAGTTTTGGGAACACGCTTTGGAACTCGTTCATTACTGTACATGGCCTCTTCGGACTAATCAAGCTTTCGAAAAATTGATGGTATTTCGAACATTCAGCTTACTAAGATCGTGCAACCGGACATAAATTGTTCAGTCTGGGTGTTGACTCCACGTGAAAACTTTAAAAAATAGAGCCGAGAAAAAAAGTGTGTCTCCGTTTACTTGAAGTACCGTATTTTGCCTCAATAAAGTAAGCTATAAAAACTAATAATCTTTGATACTATGTTTTCACAAGCTCCCACAAAGGAATGATTTAAAACTTCTATTTCGACAATACCCTGGAAATTATCTTCATATCAGGACTGCCTTATTGAGACAAAATACTGTACATTTTTTCAAGAGACGACTCTCTATTTTTTTTTATTTCAAAAGCGACCTGCTTTCTTTCTGACCGACGTATTTAAGATCGAGCTGTCAAACATGAGTGCACCGTCTATACAAAGCAAAGTGTCCCAACCTTCTGCTCGGCCTAAACTCGAATAAGGGCCCCGTTCGGGCTGGTATGGAATGACACTACGCATATTATGACCTTCATCGACTTGGTATCCAACTACGTTATGTGAAACGTACTTCCTACAGTAGTTGATTTTGGGACAGTACATGCGTCGATTCAAAAGAAACACCCACGACGGGTTACAGGACAATTTTGCCGCCGAGATTTATAGAAGACAAATGAAAAGGAAGGCCCCTCAATCCATGTGTTTGATGGGCTTTTTTAGGCCACTGTGGCGTGTAAGGTAGACCGATAGTGGATTTGCAATCTACAGTACTCGTTTTCTTTCCAGAAGATTGAGTATTCAGTATGGAGTCAAGCATTTTGACTGATATTTGGCTTGTATTTTTCGCCATCATAAAAGTACTGTCAGAGACCAGAATCCTTTTTCTTTCGTTTTGTTGCATTTTCCTTTGTGTATTACGGTACATCCGTAATCAGCTACCCGGTTACTAAACAAAAAAATCATTGCAGTGGAGGATAATACTGTGGAGCAAAAATATCACATGCGGATCTTGCAAAACGATTTTTCATTATTTTTCTTTTAACAAACGAACCCTCTTACCCTCCCGAATTGTCTGGTCCGAACTACTTCGTGAGCGTACTTAGCCTCTCAAAAAAAGAACGCCGACGCCAGACGCAGTATTATCGCTTGTTGGGCTCTCCTGAATTATAGTACTAAAGCTTGTATTTTACCGAAAGAGCCCGGCGCTTTTCAGTGAGGAGGCCCTCGTCAGTGACGGCGAAGTGGGCTGAGAAGATGGATGGTTGGTTTCAACGAGGAATTACGCCGGGCCAGGCCAGGGATAAACTCACTGCTGTGGGGGGAGAGATGAGCCGAAAGAACGGGAGAAAATACTATCTCTTCTTGAAGAAAAAGAATAAGGCGAATCCCCAAGGTCGTGCTTAAACCTCATAGCGTGTTCTAACATACGAAGCATTTTAGAAAGTTGCTGAATTCTCGGCAAATGAAGCGATCCAAATTGTTAGTTCTGTCACGCTTGATAAATGACATGTGGCTCGAGAGCAAAGTGGTAAACCCCCGAGAACCGGGTTCGCAGCAGTTATTAATACGCGCTTAGGATCAGAAATACAGCACCTAAGCGAGCATGCACGCAAGACGTCATTCTAATGGCTTTCCTTAATCTCCTTGTGTCTTAAAGATTCTTTAATGATGGTCAACTTCTTTTTTAGAATTAATAAATCATATGTTTTCATTATATTTCATAGAAACAAGAAAAAATAGCACTAGTACTAGGTTCTACTTTATTAATCCCTTTCAAATTAGTAGCAGCTACCAAACGACGCCCCTTTGTCGTGTTCTACTGTTCTTTCGATAAAGCCGCGTTTTACACGGAGAATCGCTGGATTTACGCTATTGTGTGCAGGGTGGTTACATCATCTATACTTGATAATCTGGCCCCGACGCACGAATTAGATCCACATTGAGGCACAGTACGTAGCATACTCCTGTATGCCGCTGGATGCTTTGTTCGAACAGTAAATACGCGAGCATACTATGCGAGTCGCTTTGCGATCACAAGAAGGGTATTGGCGATTAGATATGGTGTTCTGTAGGTATCTGATCCGTCTGCTCCGCAGCTCAGTGTAAGCTGAAGTATGTTCGGAGTCCAAGACAAACAAAGGGGTTATATCGATATTTAACCGGCCAATCAAATCAAATTGCCGCGTCCCGTTCTATGATGTTTCAAGACACGCATGCTGGCCGGATACCTTAACCACTTCCCATCTTAAAGAGCCAGAGCGACTTCGTCTTTCCAAGAACCTTTATTACATATCGGTTTAAAAAAACTTCGGAGCTCAAGTTAATTACTGTACATTCATGCTTTCGAAAATTGATGGTATTTTGAACATTAAATCTTCTGGACAGAAAACGAGTAGTGTAGATTGCAAATCCAGTATCAGTTTACCTTACACGCCACAGTGGCCTAAAAAAAACCAACAAACACATGGATTGAGGGGCCTTCCTTTCATTTGTCTTCTATAAATCTCGGCGGCAAAATTGTCCTGTAAGCCGTCGTATGTGTTTCTTTTGAATCGACGCATGTACTGTCCCAAAATCAACATGTACTGTAGGAAGTACATTTCACATTGCTAATTCACACCGACTCTGCACGGTTCAGTTAACCGGCTGAACGTTCCAGGATCGACCGGTCCCAAACCGGTTAATCTGGTGGATGGCCAGGAGCACTGAAGTTTAGAGGACAGATTTAATTGACTTTAATCTACTCACTTCGGCATTTACCGTTAACAACAACAACAGGTTAACAGCCGCAACCTCAACTTGACCGGAACGCTCCACGCAGGAACGCTCAAGAAACGGAACGCTCCACACAAGAACGCTCAAGACCATGACGACTACCAAGCGTGCCGAAGTCCTCCTCGGGAGTGGGAACTACTTCCATTGGGAGTACAATATGCGCATGACGCTAGCCAGAAAGGTATTGCTTGCGCATATTCAAGTCGTCAAGCCTGAGAACGAGATCACAGAGGCGTGGCTCGTCAACGATGCTAAAGCGCTTGGCATCAACGCCCATGGTGTGGAACTCCAGAACCAGACCAAGATCCGGTCGGCGACGCGTTCCATGGAAGCATGGGAAACGCTCCGCGAGTTCTACAATCGCAGCACGCTCCACAACCGCGTGACGATGACGCGTCGACTGCACGAGTTCAAGATGGAGAGCGGCTCGTCTATGGCCAAGCATCTGGATGCGTTCGATGAGCTGATCGTCGGTTTGCAGACGCTGGGAGAGCCCATGGACGAGGCACGCCAGCTGGTGGTACTGCTGAGCAGCCTCCCCGCCGAATACGAGCTCACATCGTCTATCGGGGGGAACGCCAAGGGTGTGACGCTCATCGAGGCCAAGGAGAAGCTGTTGAAGGAGTATGAGCGACTCGAGAAGAAGGAAACCGCGGAGAAGGCGTTCCAAGTGAATGGGAACGCAGGCAAAACGGCCGAGGGAACGGTCGAAAGTGGAACGCTCCGAAGCGTAACGTTGGTTTCAAGGGCAAGTGCTTCAACTGTGACCACGTGGGCCACATGAAGCGGGACTGTCCTGCTACGAAGAAGGGTAGCCAAGACGATGCCGTGTTTGCCGTTGGTGGGGAACGCTCGGCCGGGTGGCTGATTGATAGCGGTGCGACGTCGCACATGACCCCTCACCGGAACGACCTGTTTGAGTACAAGTCGATGGACACTAGCATGGAGGTGACAATTTCAGACGGCAAGAAGCTGCACGTCGCAGGAACTGGAACGGTCAAGCTGACTGGTTTGGATGGTAGACGCATCCGTATGGTGGACGTGCTCCACATCCCCGGGCTAGATAGACGCTTATTGTCAGTCGGGAAGCTCGCGGAACGCGGTATGAGTGTGGAGTTCCAGCGTTCCAGTTGTGTAATTTGGGGACGGAACGCTGCAATAGCGTCAGGGAAGAAGGTCGGTAAGGAGTTCCTTTTGGACTGTCAGCAGGAGGAGGCCCGTTTCGTGGAATACGCCGATGCAGACAGCGAGTGGGAGCTTTGGCACGCTCGCATGGGTCACCCCAACAAGTACGCACTGACGAAGACCCAGCGTTCCACGACCGGTATCCCGCCAGTAAGAAGGGGGTGCGAGACTTTGTGCGGTGGATGCATGAAGGGAAAGCAGACCGTGACGGCGTTCCCATCACGATTCACTGACGAAGACAACGCGTGTGTTGGAACTAGTACACACGGACGTTATGCGACCAAAGAGAACGCTCTCAAAGGGGGGGGTGCTGACCTTTGTAGACGACTACGCAAGGTATGTCGTGACATTCTTCATGAAGAGCAAGAGTGAGGTGGGCAGCAACCTGAAGGAGTTCAAGGCGCTGTATTAAAATCAGTGGGGGGAACGATTGAAGTGCCTGCGTTCCGATAACGAACGGAGTTTGTAAACAAGACGGTATTGGAACTCTGTCAGCGGAATGACATCGTGCATCAACGCAGCGTTCCATACAGCCCTCAGCAGAACGGTGTTGCGATACGCATGAGCCGTACCATCATGGAGAAGGCACCAAGCATGCTACACTACAAGTATATGTCGACGGAGTGGTGGGCTGAAGCGGTGAGTACTGCAGTGTATCTTATCACTCATTCCACGAACACATCCAACTCGGATGTCACGCCATATGAGTTGGCGTTCCAAGTGAAGCCACGGATGGAACACCTACGCGGGTTTGGATCACAAGGGTACGCTCACGTGGATGACGTGAAGAGAACGAAATTGGAACCCAAGAGCTTCAGGTGCACGTTCCTCGGATACGCAGAGAGCGTAAAAGGGTATCGTGTCTACGACTTGGATGCATCCAAGGTCAAGGTGTCACGATCAGTAAAACTGGACGAGGGTGAGGTGGGCGGTATCTATGACACGCCGTCGCCATCTTCTGGAACGATCATCCATGTGACAAGGAACAATGACGATACCGTGGTTCCAGCTCCAAAGGTGGAACGACAGTCTGTTCAGGATGAACCGATGGAAGAAGCGGAAGAACCTGCTCAAGACATTGAGATGGACGATGTTGAACCGGAACGGAACGCCGGACTACCACAGCTACCCGCACCGGAGGAACGCTGTTCGAGTGGACTGGAGCTGGCAACGTACCGCTCACAACCTCCTGCGCTCCAAGAGGACCGGATAATCTTCCATCCTGAAACGGAACGCTTAACGCGACCTCGGGAACCGGTGTTTCTGCTTGGGAACGGCTACGATGACGATCTGGAACGCCAGTCTGAAAGAGGTAGTGATGGACCGCCGTCTCCTACGCGTCCTAGGATCGATGAAGGCTGTTTACTCGCAGAGGCAGTGTTGGCATACGCGGCCAGCATCGGAGGCGTCCCGGATACGCCGAACACATACGCAGAAGCAATCGCCAGTGATAAAGCAGCTGAATGGCGTCGGGCTATGAAGGCTGAGTTACACTCTCATTCCCAGAACGGAACGTGGATGTTGGTTCCATGTGGAACGGCCACGCGTTCCATTGGATGTCGCTGGGTGTTCATCAAGAAGCGTGACGAGAACGGTCGTGTTATCCGTTACAAGGCACGCCTAGTAGCTCAATAGTTCAAACAGAAGTTCGGAATCGATTTTTTTGAGACGTATTCTCCTGTTGCAAACATGAGCTCGATTCGAGTTGTACTCGCTGTGTGTGTGGCATGCGACTACATTATGGAGCAACTGGATGCTGACACAGCGTTCCTAAACAGTGGTTTGGTGGATTTGGTCTACATGGACGTTCCACTTGGTCTCGAGAACGCTGAAGGCATGAAGTGCAAGCTGCTAAAGGCCATATATGGTTTGAAGCAAGCTGCAAGTGCATGGAACAAGACTATCCATCGTGTGTTCCTGCGAAACGGTTTCAAGAGTTGTGGAGCCGACCAGTGTGTCTACGTCAAGCGTTCCAGGGATACGTGTGCCTGTATGTGGACGACATGATCATTGCGGCGAAGACACGCGAAGAGATTCGCGAAGTAAAGGGCGCTCTGAAGAGTGCCTTCAAGATGAAAGAGCTTGGCGAGGCAAAGTTCATCCTGGGGATGGAGATTGATCATGATAGGCAGCTGGAACGCTGATGATCAAGCAAACGCGGTACATTGACGACAATGTAAAGCGCTTCAACCAACGGAACGCCAAGATGTTGGATAACCCATGCGCGTCCAACATGAAGCTGTCGAAGATGATGTTGCCAGCTACGGAGAAGGAGCGACGTGAAATGCAGTCAAGACCGTACCGTTCCTTGATCGGATGCCTGATGTACATCACAACATGCACTCGACCGGACATTGCGTACGTTGTAACGCAGTTGTCACGCTTCCTGGAAAATCCTGGAACGCAACACTGGAAGGCAGCGATACGGGTCCTGCAGTACCTGAAGACAACACGGCAGCACGGTATCGTCTACCAAAGTGGAACGCAAGGTGTCAAGGCAGAGGCGTTCACGGACGCAGACTGGGGAAGCAACATTGACGACAGGCGTTCCGTATCAGGTGTCATGGTCATGATTGGGAACGCTCCGGTTGTGTTCAAGTCCAAGTACCAGAGAGCGGTTGCACTCAGCTCAGCGGAAGCAGAGTACATGGCTCTGAGTCTGTGTACGCAAGAGGTACTATGGACACGTGCTATTCTCAAGGACATGGGTCACGAGCAAGTGGGAGCGACGAAGGTCTGGGAGGACAATCAAGGTGCTATCGCACTTGCAAGTAACGCTGGGTACCACGCTAGGACCAAGCACGTGAATATCCGACATCACTTCATTCGGGAGAATGTGGAACGCTCTACCATCAAGGTGGACTACGTCGACACGAAGCGCCAACTTGCGGACATGCTGACGAAGCCGCTTGGAACGAAGTCACTAGCGTTCCTTCGCGAGGCAAGCGGGATCAAGAAGAGAAACGCCGCTGAGTAGCGATCCTTAACGAAGACGAACGTCGTGCAGTAGCGGTGAGTGGGAGTGTTAATTCACACCGACTCTGCACGGTTCAGCTAACCGGCTGAGCGTTCCAGGATGGACCGGTCCCAAACCGGTTAATCTGGTGGATGGCCAGGAGCACTGAAGTTTAGAGGACATATTTAATTGACTTTAATCTACTCACTTCAACATTTACCGTTAACAACAACAGCAATCGTATTCTTTTATCCTGGTAGTGCTACGAGTAGTAGTACGTACGGGATTAATTCGAGATTATGTGCGCACACCAATAGTAGGTATCGATTCGATACAAATAATTTCAAATGAGAAGGTTTTATTTTTCAACCAATTTGTATAAACTTCACAGGTTTCACTCCAAGTAAAGGTTTGACATGGGTATAAACTTATCGAAACTTCGTGGCGAAAGAAAATATTGCTTACTTTATAAATGCTTGTAAATATTTTTTTTCTCGAAAATTTACTTTTTTCAGTTTTTTTTTCACGGCTAGGTGTTGTGCTAGAATATCACTATTATCGTATTTGTAGATCTTAATAACTATAAAGAGGTCTGTAAACAAAGCTGTCGAGGCTCACAGCGGCATTATCCGTCCACCTCTGGCCCTTGTTCGGTAGAAGCTGCAGTGGTTTCAATGCCTTGCTGCTGCCACTTGAAGCAGCATCGAGACGCTGAGGATCCTGGACATGGTGATTTTGGAGCTCTCGGTATTTTTCGCGAAGTGATAAGTCCGCTCGTATGTGTCGTTAGGCCGTATCGGGCCAGCTGCCGCGGGCGTCACTAGTGGTGGACTCGACCGTCCCAAAACCTCCCCGAGCAGAGCGGAGATAAGTAAATAAGTGGACGATAAGTAGACGGGCAGAAGAGTAGAGTATCATGTAGGTAGAGCAAAGATAACCGCAGCAGCTCACTCAGCGCCGCGGCGACGAAATATAGTGCCCTTGGGCAGTGGTCGCCGCAGCTGGTGAGCTCGCTGAGAAATTGTGGTTGTGAGCTTTTAAAAGAAACAATCTTTCCGGTGATAGAAAATGATAACTTCACTCAAATCGTATTACCTTCTTAAACAGATTTAAAAAATTGGATGTGCTGAAGTTTAGTGTGGTAATGTATCTTATCTGTATATGATTGTTAGAGCAGATACTAGTACGGTAAATTCTAACCAATTTACAAGTGATCGAGTCTAGTTTTAAAAATAAGGTGTTAAAATCTGCAGCTTTTAAAGCAGCAAGAAGAATAAAACACTCAGGACAACGAATCCTCTCGGCTGATTGAAAATGACTACGAATTTGTATGTTTTCATTAAAAGTAGTGCGTTTAAGATAACAAAAGACCCCGCTGATGGTAAGGGGGTTGGAGCGAAGCCTTTCACTTTCCAGGGCTACTAGCGCTGCGCAGCAGCACTACCGGCCCATTCCTCTAGTTCTCGCGGTACAACGGCGTACAGAGCTACCTATCCCAGTAAAAGCCCATTTATTAATCAACTCAGAGTGTACAGTACTGATCCCCGTTTTCGCGCCCTTGGACCTTTGATAAATATCGGAATGTGTTGCTACTGAATCTAAATGAAATATAGTTTGCTACTAAAATCTGATCTATTTGCAAATCCTATATCGTCCACCCCCGCGAAAACGGGGTGCAGTACTGCACAACAAATGCTTTACCCATAGCAAAATTCTAGGAAATTTGCCATGAAGCGCAACCGAGATGAAAACGCGTTTCCCCGCCCGGCTTAAAAAAATTTGTGCGTTTTCTGTGGGAAAGCACCCATCTCTCCACAGCCACATTTGTGTGGCGGATATGCGTAAGTAATTCTGCATTTTAAGTGTGTTATCCTTTTCACTGCCTGATGCTCAATTTATAATAAATAGAGGTGTTTAACCCTTCTAGCCCGAGGTTTTATTCTGTATAATACAGAATAAGTAAATAGCTTGAT
The DNA here is from genome assembly GCF_000142945.1 of Phytophthora infestans T30-4. Classification (NCBI taxonomy): domain Eukaryota; phylum Oomycota; class Peronosporomycetes; order Peronosporales; family Peronosporaceae; genus Phytophthora; species Phytophthora infestans. The sequence goes on along the minus strand of NW_003303723.1, from coordinate 1,459,380 downwards.
TAAAGTATACTTTCAAACCTGCGAGAATTATGCCATTGTAACCCCCTCTGCTAGCTATGGCTAAGGGCCAGGCAAGAACAGCGACGAAAGTGGACATAGTTTCACCAATGTATCCAACATCTGTGAGGGTAGCAATCTTCTATTGGCTGGTTTCATGTTAAAATAGAGCAAATCCTGCATGTCTAAAATACCTGTCGATTTTGCTGTAGTCGAGCGATAAGCTAGAGCCAACCATTACTGTGGAGGTGGGCCAAACAAATGAGATCGAAGGGGAGAAAATCGCCCAGTTCCTCCTCACTAATTGTTATTTAGAAAATGGGCGATGTTTTCCAGCCCCAACGAAACCATACAAGTGCGTCTCACTCATGCGTTTAATCTCACTTACATCTCCTTTCTATTACGCTTGCTGAATCTGATCTTTTTCGCTAGCTCGGGTGGAATACTCTTACCATTGTTCCAGCACTTCGTAGCATGTACTTTTGTTTCCTTCATCCTTGCGTTGGATACAATCACAAAGCGGCACCCGACCGCCAAAGATTTCGCCACAGTCCTCGCAGTAATAACTGGTTTCGAAAGACTTCTTGTTCGTGGCCGAGAACACCGAGCAATTTTTACAAAGGTACTGTCGTCGATTGATTTGCTTGCTCAAAGAATAGAAATCAGCTGTGTTCACCAACCTGTGCTTTTGGTGTTGAATCGGTACAGTCACCAGGTCTTCGGCATTCAGGGGGTCTCAAAATTAATTAACTGAGCACAAAGTAGTACCTTGGTGAGTGCGTGTCAATAATATTGACACTGCGTCAAACAAAATGATAAGTACGAACCATTTAGAGTTATAGAGATAATCGAGCTTAAAGTTGGCCAATTGGTTTTCGCACTCAACAGAAATCGTAATATTTATTGCAAACTTCTATCGAAAAAACAGTAAAAGTACCATTATTCAATCGCTTTAACAAGGGCTTTTAAATAACACTTGAATCTGTATAATTGAAAAAATATTGAGCTCACAACACTCCTAAATGTACCGTCATTTGGGGTCCATAAATGGAGATAGTGTTTTTGAGCAACCACAACTTCTTCGGTTTTAAGCATTTCGTAGCTTATATAGGCTCAAGGGATAGAGGATACGCCCCGCTTTCATTGAGAGTGCTTGAATCGCGATTCGTACTAAAGTTCGTAAGTATCATTTTGTTTTGGGTGATCTCATATTTGGACCTTCATCGACTTGGCATCCAACTACGTTATGTGAAACGTACTTCCTACAGTAGTTGATTTTGGGATGGTACATGCGTCGGTTCTAAAGCAACACCTACGACGGCTTACAGGACAATTTTGTCGCCGAGATTTATAGAAAACAAATGAAAGGGAAGGCCCCTAAATCCCTGTGTTTTTAGGCTTTTTTAGGCCACTGTTGTGTGCAAAGTAATGTAGCGGTCTTCCTCTGCTCGGGTCGTGTATCTTGGGCCGACGTAGGAGGTAGTAGTAATAGCGACACTACTCAAATATTAATGTAAAATTTGATATATTCAAAAGTAAAAATTGATATATTCTTGTGTTCTTTGTTAGCCAGAAATCCATGACTGACCTCCTCATTCCTCCCCGCTAAGAGTATTAAAAGCTTCTTACCTTTCGGCAGATCCCTCGTGTGTGGCGGTCAGGCTCCAATTCGCGCCACGACTAGCTGCTTTACGACCTCACACTTGGAACGTCACCGACTTGGTCGCAGGTCCTTCTTGCTTGGTCGTGGTCCGGAGAGTCTGAAGCGAGTAAACCTTCTGCAGGCGGTCGGTTGGCATCGTTAATGCACCGTCTAGCTGTACATCGTGACAATTCTCCCCTACTGACGCTCGGTGTCCTCGCCGAGCCACATCGCCCGCAGCCTGTCCCACGGTGTCCTCCATAGCCAGATCTAAAACGTTCCCACTTGACGTTCGAATCGCAGTTTAACTCACGTTCCTTGCTCCAGACGACGTTCCATCGACCTGCATACCTCGCAGTCGCTTCACACTAACACGCTCTCTTTCTCACGACGCCCGATACGGCCAGCCAATCCTTCCCACTTATGCCTCGCTGCCCTATCATTCTAGTCCACAGTGCTCGGCCTGAGCCCTTCGTAATAGCGCATCACGTAGCTGTAGCAGCCGACCACCAACACAGCCAATTTCCAGTAGCAACAGACAATATCAAACACCCAGGTTAATATCAACCACCATAACAACCAACGCCACTCCTTTCCAGCCGCACAGCACTCCCTCGACGCTCTCATACACCAGGCGGGGCAAGTAGATTAAGATAGACACTAAGTAGCGACGTTAGCAAGTAGCTCCCAACGAAAACGTCTCCAACTCTGTCCACAACGGCTCCCACGGCTTCGCTCGGGGCTCGTGCGTATCGACAGGACGTTCTCCATAGCAATTGACTCGCATCTGGAACGTAAAGGCAGCACGAATTGTGAAACGCTTCACACCACTTACGACACATACGACCTGTAATCCCTAACCATGATTCGTAGTCCTGTAGCACCGCGATAGGAATCAAGAATAGCAGCTTCTCTAGCGCACGCGTATTCCGGAGGTGGTACAGCTGTGACACGGGAATATTTCTGGGCCGCCCCAAGGTAGCGATCACAGCACATGTACCAGAAGAAGTCGATGGCACGCACGTTCTCTATCGTCTCGTCGAGCAACGCCCACGACATGGTCCGCAGAGGAGTCGTAGCGATCCAAATCGCAATCCCCATTACGGCGCTACCAACGACCCTCATCTCGCCCGCCACTTCGATCTCCATCACCAAGCTCGCCGGTTCTGCCCATTCCACAAGCACTCTTGACATCGCCACCAATCGTGAAGTGACATCGTCACAACCGCAGCTTCTCCAGACCCCTAGCCGTTTGGACGGCTCTTCAACCGACTTCTTGTCCGCTCGAGTCACCTAACATTATAGGGTACCTCAACCAGCGCCGCGTCCCAACTGTCGAACCTTCTCGCGTGCCCCTCGGCAGCAATCAAAAGAAAGGCTCGCGTCCTTTCGTTTTCCGTGTTTCCTTCATTCCGCATTTTCCCTCCTCGCCATGTCCACGCGACTCTCCGCCGCCTAGCTGAGACGCTTCCAGGCGTTTTGCAACGCCACCCTCGACCATGAAGGGCAGGGAACCCCTGGGGACACTACGCGAGCCTTCCAGCAGCTGTTCTGGTCCGAGCTAAGCACGTGTCTGGGCGCCAACAGCATGTCGTCAGGTCTACAGCTCTTGGACCAGCTCACCGACGACATCCTGAACAGTCGGCCCGGTGCTTCGCTTCAAGGAACAGTCGTGGTCCTCCCCCTGCCACCAGACCCCGCTCTCACTTCGGGTTCCCCTCCGGTTTCGACGACTTCATCTAGCAAGCGGTCCAAGTCGCCCTCGAAGAAGCCGCCCAAGCCACACAGGTCACCAGCGCGTGGCAAGCGCAAGGCCAGCAGTGACGACCCCACCCCTAAGGAGTCCGCGAAGAAGGTTCGTACCGTCAGCAAGCCCAACTAACCGCATGTTCCGTCCAACGAGTTTGGCCATCTCCTCGACGTGAGCCCCGCTGCTGCAGCCCCAGTTCGCCGGGCAATCGCTGCCATATTGGCCAACCCTGGCGTCTTGCGTTCCCTCGGACTGGACGTCCCATTTGGTACGACCCCATCAAGTTCTGGCACGGGTATCGCGCACACTGGCGTTTATGAATGCCGCATCGTCGTGCTTTCGAGGAGTGGACCCTCTACGCTCTTTTGGTCACGGCAGCCGCCATGACTCAGCGTTGTAAGCTAAAGATGCGCGCCGTCCAAGCTCGCTGGGTCTTCACAAGGCTTCGCATCGAGACGTGGGCCTTTATGCTTTTGTCGATATGCTGGAGAAGCGTCCCGAGATGTACTGGCTCGGAGACCAGCCCGGCAGAGCCACACGCGACCGTAGCACCTACACAGGGCCCATCGCTGAAGCCAAGAAACGGTACAACGCCACGCTTGCCAAGGCGTTGGACCCGTTGACTATCGACACGTACGAAAACCCCGACATGCGTTCCTTGTTCGAATCTACGGAGGCGCTAAATCCCGCCGCGGGCGAAAAAAATCGGTTCTCCATCGCTGCTCTGGCTCGGGTTCGCCGCGACACCATGTCCTGTACGAGGCCAAGCACCACTTGGACATGTGAGAAGAACCAGGTGCTATGGATATAGCTCATTAACAACCACACTGTTAAGTTGGCTCAGGACGACACCATGGCTCAGATTGCCGCGGGAACGTACAAGGTTCCAACTGCTCGACCTCCGTCCAGTACGGAACGTCACCGAGCTGATTGGAAGATGAAGGTGAGGTCGAAGAGAAGGCAGCTGTAGCCGATGACGAAGACGCTTCTGATAACGACGACGAAGAGTTAGAGGCCGACGACGACAAGGACGAGCAGAAAGAGGAGGAATTCGTCGAGCAGGAAGACGGCGATGGGGAAGCAACAAGGACGAAAATGAGGACGACCAGAAGAAGGCTGCCAAGTAGCTCCGAGGCCCTCCCGTCTTCGTGCTAAAGCCGTTCGTAGCTCTCGTTCCTTTTGACACTTATCCGTAATGTTCCGTCGCTTCCCCACCGTCTTGTCTTGTCCCTTCCCCTTCAGTTTCTCGTTCCTATCGCCAATGCGTATTCTCGTTCCAAATTGAGGCCTCTTCAACTTCCTTACGATTCAAACTAATGCTTCATAAAATTCCTCACGCTCCAAACCGATGCTTCACAGACGTCTTCGCGCTCTACCGCGACACACACAGTCTTCCTATGCTCGTGACGTTCCCAAAATATTCAACTCCGTAAAACCTAAAGAACAACCCGATGCCGTTCCTAAATAGAGAATATGCACACGTCAGCCAGTGTTTTGAGACTTAGCGAGCCTCAAACACTCCCGTGCAGTCTTACAACTGCACACGTTCTAACCGGCCCCCTACGCCAACTAGAACTTCACTTCAGATATCAGCATTGAATTCGACCAATCTGACGCCCCGACGCAGCTCGGGCAGACCTCCCTTTTTTATAGGTCTGCGTCCTCAAATGCACATATTATCATTCCAAACTCTGGTGCCAACGTCGCTTGAGACAGCCCGAACGTCTCGTACGTGCGGTGAGTACTAGATACGGCAATTCACGCTTTTCGACTCTCTTCGAGACTACGTCCACTATCGGCCACGACACTCCCGAGAACGCGGTTTCTTCCTAGCCAATTGACAGACGTTCCACAAAACGCGTAGACGGCAAGTCCTCGACGTCCAATGGACCCGCCCCGTCTTCTTTCTCCTTGTTTTCATCGACACTATTAGGCTTCTCGTTGACATAGGGCCGACTTCAGCGCCCTTGAAAGCGCTTCAAACGGTTAGCGTTCACCGTGACAACCTTGTTCGGGTGTGACGGAATCGCGATCCTGTAGCCGTTCTCCCCGACTTGGCCAACAACACGGTAGGAGCCGTGCCAGAAAAACGCCAGTTTCTTCGCTCTGCGTTCTTCCACTCGGGCTCTAAAGTACTGGTACACCCAGACGGCGTCTCTCTCGGCATATGTCACCTTTACTTGGTTGTCCAACCGCTGATCGTGTCTATCCGGAGCCTTCAGTAGTTTTCATTCCACTAGACGACGAGAGTCACACAACGAGCGATACAATTGCCTTCGGTACGTCGCATCTACGCTACACTTCCAGTCCTTTCCAGTGTACAGGAGCGCTAAGGCGATAGATAGAACAGGATCGCATCCGTACAGACTAAAAAAACGGGGTGTCACCGAGGCCTTCGTAATACGCTGTCCAATACGGAAATAAGACCCTGGGAAGGTACACATCCCAATCCGTCTGCGTCTCGTTCACAAACATACGTAGCATACCCATCAACGTTCCATTAAACGTTGCACCAGACCTTGTGTCTGCGGGTGGTACGCCGCCCCGAACAAATGCTTAATTCCCAACGTCTGGTACAGTGACTTGGTCAGATTGGACGTGAAGTTGGACCCACAGTCACTTCGTAGCCGTTCGGGTACGCCATGTCGACAGATCACGCCCTCTATCATGGCGTTCATGTCCAACGAAGCGACAGCAAATGCCTCGATCCATCTTGTGAAATAGTCCACAAACACTAGAATGTACAATGGTGACATTCGGTGTCCGTTTGCGTCGACTACGAGTAGCGAGAACAAGCCAGACAAGTCCTGAACAGGCACCCGCTGCATCAGTCCAGCTCTCCAGTGTCTATTTCCTTTTCCACCACTGCAGATAGTGCATTCACGCACGTACGCGATCACGTCCTTCCTCCACCCATGCCATTACGCGTGACGTCTTACCTTGTCCGTCGTCTTCGTTCTCCCCAAGTGTGCAGAGAAGATGTCGGCGTGACAATAGTGCAGGTCTCTATGAACGGTGACGGGATAGTTGGAACGCACACAGTTCTGGCTGGACCGGCACGTGCGCCTAGATGTACGAGACGTGCCAGAACTCCAAGTAGTGCGGGAACATCTTCAACACACTCACTTTCAGTTGAGGGTCCAGAGCCGAGGCTCCATCCTTCGGGAACGCCTTCAGAGCTCGCATCCAGGGCAAACGTTCTTTCTCCGCCACGAACTTGTCATAGTCGAGCCCAAACGCGTAGATCGGTGATGAGTTTACCTGTAGAGCCCTCTGCGAGTCTTCATCTTTCTCCGCTTGCGTGAGAGGCCCGACAGCCACAGACGCATCCTCAGTGTTGGTTACTCCTTTATGTCTCTCGGTTAAGATCCGTAGTAACCGCAGGCTCCCCGACTGGGATTGGAACGTCGGTGACGTTCCGACCCAGCGTCCTGTTTAAGATTGGCGTTCCACCTTGTGTCGGCACTTGATCCGAGGTCGGCGCTTGTAAGACAGAAGTCATCTCGACCTAGCTGTCGTTGAGAGGGGCCGCTATCCGAATGGCGCTAATAGTACCAACATCCGGCCGGTGATACAGTCTTGACAAACCATCAGCGTGTCCTATCGACGTTCCTGGCTTGTTGTATATCTTAAACCGCAGCTGTGACAGCTGCATGGCCCATCGTGCCAACTTGGCGTTCGACTTTCTTGTTGTCGAAGCACCACACGACCGCTTGATAGTCTGTGTACAGATCGAATTTCGCGTGACTTAGATAACACCGAAACTTGCGTGTCGACCAAAGCACTTAATTTCTATCGCTCCACTAGTCTTGTTTACCCAGTTTCTTTGTGATCCAATCAACATCTTGCTCGCGTACGCGATCGCCCTGTCTCTCTTGCTGCTTCTTGCATCAGACATGCTCCCACTACTAAGTGAGAACAATCTACGTAGAGTTTAAACCTCTTCTTGAAGTCCGGATACGCCAGCATCGGTGGTTTCACTAGTGCTCATTGTAGTTACCGGAACGCGCTCTCGCAGTCGTTATTCTATAGGAAAGCGACGTCCTTCTGCCTCAAGCATTCCAGCGGTCCAGAAGTCGCAGCGAATTCCGGTATATAGCGTCGAAAGTAGCTTGATAATTCCATATATACTCTAAGTGTGTGTAAGTCATGGAACCTCTCGCTGTTCATCACCGCTTTCGCTATCTCAGAACTCGGTAATATTCCAGTCGGAGTCACGATATGCCCTAGGAAGGCCACTTGGTCGCGTTCCCAATGGCACTTCTTCATCTTCAACTTGAACCCTGCCGCTCGGCAACGTTCCAGAACCTCCCGTACCCGAATCAAATGGGTCGGAAAATTGTCACTGAAGACAACACACTCGTCTAAGTAGACGAGACACATCCTCCACTTGAGATCAACGAGAACGTTTTCCATCAGGCGCTTAAAGGCAGGCACAGCGCTACAGAAGCCAAACGACATAACCAACCGCTCGTAAAGGCCGAATTTGCTTGTGAAAGCCGTCTTCTCCACCCTGTCGAGATTCATAAGAACGTTCCGATATCCCGAAGCGATGTTCATTGTGGGGAAAAACTTCACGTTTTCCTCAGCGTCCAGGATGTCGTCGAACAAAGAAATTGGGTAACTGTTCTTCACGGTCACTGTGTTGACTTTCTGACAATCGATACAGAATCTAATGCCACGACAGGCTTCCGTATAATCAACACAGGACTGGCCCACGGGCTTGTCGAAGGCCTGATAAGTCCGAGATCCATGTACTCTGGAATTTCCGCTTTCATGACACCCCCTTCGGCTTTAGACACTCGGTACGGAGGTTGCTTTATTGGCGCGTGGTCTCCGATGTCATACCGAGCCGTAGCCGATCCGTCCTCCCGGCGTTTTAGAAGTATCGACGAATTAAACCCTTAGGTCCCTCAGCATCTTCGCGAAGAGACCCCTTTGTTAGGCTCCGAGAGATGAGTCTTCAAAGTCCAATTCGAAGTCGTCTTCCTCTCTGTCGTCCATGGCGGCACTCATCACAGCCTCGATCGATCAAACTTCGGCCGTTGCGTCCTCTTTCATCGTACTCAGCACTGCCCATATGTTTCTCGTCGTTCCATCTGGCTTAGAAGCTCCAGTTGCAAACGCTGACTTGGGAACGATAGTTGCTGTAGCGACGTATGCGCCATACTTGATATCTACCTCTTCCGCGGAATCATTGTAAACTTCGACCAACAACGTTCCATCCGTCACGGTACACAAGGTCCTCGCGACTCTCAGAGACTTGTCCGTTCTGGGAGAGCCCTCGACCAACACAGCTGAATGGTCTTTCATCGCTCCGCGAACGCTCGACCTCACTAGGACCTGTCGTCCGGGTTCCAAACGCACACTCGATGATATCGTCGCCGCGTAGGTTTCCTCCACTCATGTCACACCCCATCGGGATCACGTCTCCCGTCCCCTTCAGTGTCATCGACTGCTCTTCGAGGTCAATCACCGCGCAGAACGCCCTTAACGAGTCCCTCCCGAGAATTGCGTCAATAAACAAGTGATCTGTCCCTACGAAAGGTAACGTTTTCTCCAGCGTACCAAGCGTAACGGGCAAGTCGATAGCCCCACTAACGCGAATCTTGTGCCCCGAGTCACTATCCCAGCTCCCAGTGTAAGGTCTTAGAGGTTCGGAGGCTCGACCGAGACGTTTCAGCACGCATTTGTCGACAAGACTGGCGACTGCACCTGTGTCAGCCAGCATTTCGGACGGGCAGCAGTCGATGAAGCCGTTTGACAGCGCTTGCACACCCCCAACGCTGCTGATGACACACTTGCCATCGGGCACGACACCTCCACCGTCGTCGAAGACATCACCACCGCCTACTTCGCGCAGTTCAGGGCTTCTTCGCGGCTTGGGAGACCTTCTCACGTTTAAGAAATAGACCTCGGGCCCCTCTTCTCCAATTTTGGGGTCTCCGTCCTCGATAGCCACACCGAAAGTCACTCTCTTCCTAGAACCTGTCCCAACGGTCGCCCCCACTATTTTGGACGTCTTTTCTCGTCTGTCACCCAATTTGTCGTGAATATCGGGAGCTTCCGTTCTGAAGTAGCGTTGTGACCAGGCAACGTTTCAGTCAGCGTTTCACCCACTTCTACGAGGTATTCTCGGAACAAGTCCTCGTTTAATAAAGCTCCATTTTTCTTTGTCGCGCAATGATGGTATGTCGCCCTTGGCATCATATTCTCCTCGCTCTTAGAATCTTCAAGTTGACGAACCTTTGTAGCGCTCGTACACAGGGCTGCAAATTATGGAGCGCCATCGAAAAGGCTACGTTTCCATCTTCTCCGCAGAGTGCTTCGGGCTGGGCACGACGTCCCCTTCGGGTCCAACACAAACGTTCTATTTGAGCTCATTCTTCAGCGCGTCCCCAGACATCTCCGCAAAACCCTTACGCACGTCCTCGACCGTCGTAACAGAACCAACTATAGGCGCTGATTTCGCTTCTGCTCCTCCGGCATCCTTAAAGTTGCGATTTGCGCGCTTCGCCTCTGTCGACGTCTCTAGTGTGTGAGCGTACCAGTTCAGCCAATATCTTGTACTTCCGAGATAGTCAGATGAGACCTACCGGTGACGTTCTAACACGTCCTCCGGTATTCCAGGCTCGGCACTGATTTCCGCGAGTGTCGACTTCCCTTGTTCATCGGCGTTCCGCTTGGCACGTAGCAGAATTTCATCTTCGTTCATCGGGAGCAATTGTTCTTCCAGTTCCTTCTCGTACTCCTCGGGTTCATTCTTTACTACCTCGTTGCCACCGTGCTCGAGCATGTCCAGAGCCTCGTCGGTAAATAGGCGTTCGTAGTGCTGCGTCGCATTTTTCCCCATAGTACGTTCTTCGTCCTCCTTGGTCTTCTGAACTTCGGTCCTTTCTTGACCTGTGCTCACTTGTCCAATGACTGCCGAGAACTGACTTGACCTAGCCGCAGATGCGTTCTCCGTGATCGTTCGAGCTCTCCTTCGTACGGCTTCGAGCGTGCGAACTGCGTCTCCACTCCTTCACACTCTTGGCACTTCTCTTCGGCGTTCAACGTAGTCTCGGGGTGTTTCGCTGCTCTCTTACTGACGTCTTGCACCAACTTGGAACGCTCCGTTGTTACGTTTTTTTCAGTTCCGGTTCGATCGTCCTCAGCGACCACTCTCTCTCGTACGGGCCTCTCAATAGAGCCCTCTATCTCTTGTCACTCGTTCATGGCGTCTAACGCAGTCTCTGGGCGTTCCGTTGCTCCCTTACTGACGTCCTGTACCAACTCAGAGCGTACCTTCGATTCTTCTTCCCGCTTCAGTGCTGTAGAGGAACGTTCCGTTGTTACCTCAGCGACCACTCCGTCTCGTGCGAGCTTCTCCGTAGAGCCCTCAATCTTCTCGTTTCGTTCTAGTCCAGTCCGTTCCGTTGGACCGCTCTCCCCGCTCGTTCCGCTTTTAGCTTCCGCAATTTCCGTATTTGCGCTCGTGACTGGAACGTCACGTGCGCCTTCAGCGTTCATCGCACCTCTTTTATAAGCTCTTTATGGTCCACCCGCCAAGTCCCTGCGCGGTGAACCCTCACCTCCCTTCATGTCGCTAACTAGGCAGAATGAAGGAGGGATAATTTCTTCCCCTTCCTCCTGCCCCCTTCATTGTTGGGACGTACCAGCGGGTCCAGTCACGTTCCCGGTAGCCACGCTCCGCATCATTCCTCGCAGAGTATCGAGGCTCGGGCATCCTACCATCAGGTGACCCACCTTACCCCATAGCAGACACTCCGTTTGGCGTCGTTCTCCGTTCCGGTAATTTCCTTGGGTCTCGGCCAGTTGCACCCCATTGAGTAGTGCCCAAGTTCGTTGCAGCGATTGCAACGGCCTTGTTCCCGTGGACACGTCTCACGACCACATCCAACACGTCCACAGCGTCCGCAAACACTTCTCCTTCCGTGGTGTGCATGTCAGGCCCAAATCGAATGCGAAGAAGTCCGAGTGGTGCGCCAGCCACGTTCCCGTTTTGAGTTGGCACGCCAGAACTTGGAACGTTCGTGGGAGCCACGGTTCCAACGAAACCTTGTGACGTGCCAGTATCCTGCTGCTGCTTCTGCACCAGCTAGTTCATTTGTAGAAGCTGCTGAAACGTCTGCGGCTGTGTGGACGTCGTCGCGTTCACGTTCCTCATCGTCGTTCCACTTTTCGCTAACTCGTTCTCTTCTTCCACAGGGAGGTGCAGATTCTTGTGCAGCAATAGGACACACGCTTCCTAGATCGACGCAGCCAATTTCGCGTTTAAAACGGCCCGCATCTGCTTGTGCCTAATCCCTTCGAGGAAGCACTTGTATTGTATACGTGGTTCGTGGTAGTTTAGGTACTCGCACATTGTGATGATCCTGTCGCCCCACTCTTCAGCGGATTTGCCATAGTTCCGCTTAGCGACCTGGAGTCGGCTCCACAACTGAGCTGGCGTCTGAAAGGTGAAGCCGTTACGGAATCTCACTCTCAGAGTTTCAAAGTCGTTAATACTTGCATTGTATCACCATTCGTGACCTTAAGGCAGTGCTCGAAGGCTGCCAACCGCATTTGGACGACCATACCGAGCGGGCACTTCTTGAAGGAGCGCCAGAACGCGGCCACCCTTTGTAAGTGGCCATCTCCGAGTAGAACGGAACGTTCACAGTGTTCCGCAATTCTGTCGGGATACCGACAATTGGAATGTCCTTCTGTACACCTCTTCCTGACCCGTGGGAGCCATTGCGGACTCCTCAGTCGTAGTACGGACTCGTCACTTGCCCTTGCGAAGGTACTGCGTTAGATGCGTACCTTCCTTCCCGAGCATCCACGCTCCCTTCTCGTCCTAGCACTCCTGCTCGTCCCTGGAACGTCGCACCATTTATAGATGACGCTCTCTGGAACGGCATTCCGTACGTTCCGCTTCTGGGGCTGGTGGTGTCTGCTGCGCAGACGTAGCGGACCACGCCGGTATCGTTACAGCAGCAGCCCACGCAGGTGTCGACGTCATCAGCGGTTGGAAGGGATGATAGAGCGCATTCTTTTGAGGCGCTCCACTACCTTATCGTTCCTTGTGGAACCAGCCACTGGAATTGACACACCTCCATACGAGGGAATGGCAGCCATCGGCATTCAATTAGGTGTCGAAATCGGCGTTTGTGTCCTCATCCTCGGGGTCATAGGTATTTGGTACCCTATCATTGAAGCCGTCCATGGTCAAGTCGGCATCGGCACGGTGCGTGGCACGTGTCTCGTAGCTTGAGGTCTTGATGACGGCACCGGCGCTCCGTTCGTCATCGTAGCCCTCTGTGTCCATAATCATAGCCTGTAAGGCCGGGTCCGTCCTCGGCTTTCCACTTCATCTCGTCGGCGTTCTCAGTGATTGATCAGGCGTCGATCCTTGAGTTCCACTAGGTACGTACTCTTGCATAGGTGTCTATGTAGCAACAGGTGCATTCTCTGCGTCTTCTCGACTTCCTTGTTGGCACGATACATTGTTGCTGGGTCGGCCGTACGCCGTCGTAGCCATCGGCACGTATCTTCTAGTGCGACGAAGGACGCGTCCGATCCAAGGCGAACCCCACCTCGCGGCAACCTTCCGAGTCCATCACCGAAGTGTCCAAGAGCGTACCCGTCGTCGTCCTAGCAGGCGTCGCTCCTTCGCTGGGCGCCGGTTGGTGTGCCCACTGCTCATCGACCGTGTTGGACATCTGTCCACCAAGAAGCGTCCCAGGCACAGACTCAACCGTCCTTATCGTTCCCGGAGAAGGTGACGCAACACCGAACATGTCATCGCCTTCTACGTGGACTGCTCGTGGCTCGTACCCTCCAGTCAAGGGATTAGCTCACTGCGGCGTGACACGTTCCCCGCCTTCTCCATGGCGTGCCCTTCAGTAACGTATCTGCGCCGTGTCGCCGCCAGCGGCTCTCTCAGCGCGCCCTTCCTCCTCCTCCTCATAGATTTTGACGGGCTCCGTTTCGAACAAAGGAGCCCATCCCCCTACCCCTTCACTGGCTCCAAGTCCTTCCCCGGACTATCCATGAGCGCTCATCTTTTTCTCACTTCTTTCTTCTTCTTCCTTGGCACTCCGCTGCCAAGGCTTCTTCTCGCGCTTGTACTCCTACGATATTCAGCTAGAAGATATCATTCTTCTCCATCAAATTGTCGCAGTCTTCCTCTTATCGGGGTCGTGTATTACGGGCCGACGTAGGAGGTAAAAGTAGTAGCGACACTTCTCAAATAGTAATGTAAAATTTGATATATTCTTGTGCTCTTTGTTAGAAGGAAATCCACGACTGACCTCCTCATTCCTCCTCGCTAAGAGTATTAAAAGGTTCTTACCTTTCAGCCGATCCCTCGTGTGTGGCGGTCCAGTTCCAATTTCCGCCACGACCAGCTGCTTCACGACCTCACACATGGAACATCGCTGACTTGGACGCAGGTCCATCTTGCTTCGACGTGGTCCGGAGAGTCTGGAGCGAGTAGACCTTCTGTAGGCAGTCAGCCAGCATCGCTAATAGACCTTCTTACTATACGTCGTGAAAGTAAACAGACACTGCATTTGCAATCTAGAGTACTTGTTTTCGGTCCAGAAGATTTAGTTCTCAGTCTGGAGTCAAACATTTTTACTGATATGTTACTTGAGTTTTCCGCCGTCATAAATGTACTGTCAGCCACCAGAACCATTTTTCTGACGTTTTGATGCATTTTTCTTTGCGTATTACGGTACACAAGTAATTAGCGACAGAAGGCCTCCCCCCAATAAGCGTGGGGTCATCTGAATAATTTACAAAGGGAATTCACAGCAATCTGGTGATTTGCCAATGTGTCCTCAATTTAAGTGATCCGATATAAATGGGCATATGAAGTACACGGTACGCTTATTCAGGGGGACCTCTGTACCCGGTACTAAACAAACAAACACCATTTGTAACGGTGTTACACGCAAGTGGCTACATATATCCACTTGGTTACCAATAAGGTTTTCCACGTTGGTCTGAGACACATCAGTGGTTACATTTGACATACGGTTGGTCTGCACGCATTTAGGGTATTCATCGGCTGAAAGTCAATATCTTCAACCAATTCGAATAATAAGATTCTGTCAGCCATTCGTTGATAAACTACCTTTCATTTAGAATATTAGACCAGGAGAAAATCCCGAACAAACAAATAAACAGCTCTCATTTTTACGGCTTTGCTTTCCTATTTAAGTAAATCTATACTTTTGGACGAAAGTATAGTTAATCTAAGTGAACCGCAACTTACGCTTCCTCATTCACGTGTGCTAACATCTAAGCCGAAGTAGAGGGATTAAAGTAGGCCCATTACATCTGGAAGCACTTTGTAGTCCGCCCAACGACCGACTAACGGACGAGTTCGTATGGAATACGAATACAGACGGGGGAATCAACCCATTAACAGTAATTCGTCCATGCCTAGCCTAAATGCTACTGCCACGCACAATGGGCGTACAGACTGTCCCCATCTAGCAGATCCATAGTGGGTAGTTCTCCCACGACTGTCAACAGTCATTGGAGAGGCATCCGTAGCGAAAATGTTACTCCCGCTGTCGCCGACAGAGCAAAACGGTGTTGCTGTAGGATTCGTCGTGAGCTAGTAGCGCGATGCTGATTCTACGTAAGTGTCGTCCGGGACGACACCGCGCGTGCAGTCGTTGAAACTGCACGTAAGCAACTTTGTGGGGATAGAGGGTGAGTCTCTTGTCCAATGGCTTGTCGAGCTGAACTCTGCCATAGCGGCTCGTCCTATCACTGACGAACCGTCGAAGGTTGCGTTCGCCATGTCATATATTGGCGGACAAGCAAGGTGCTGGGCGTATGGCCGCCGGCACAGAGATCATACGTGCGTTAGCAGAGTATGATCTCGAATGTTTTTGCTGTTGGACGCCAACGGCGTACAGGGGGGCATGTGCAGTGCTACCGGTGGGGGTACACCAGACACGTTGCGCGAGGGTGCACAGCGCTGTGCAGGCGGTCAGGGGCTAACGTGGCGATATTGATAATCGTCGCGAACAATCCAAAAACGTACAGAACGAGTAGAAGCGGGGTGACAAACTGGTATTGCGGTGGCGCGTGTCTTCGACGAACACGCGACACTGAGTACTGCAGCCGCCAGTGAGAAGGATTCTCGCTGGAATAAGCAAGACGACAAGCCAAATCTTGTCACCGTGAAAGTGACGTCGAAGAGAGAAGGCGCTCTTCGTGCTCTGGTTGAATAAGGTGCGCCGAACAATTTTGTTCGACTGGAAACGTTTCCGAAGCTGAACGTCGCGGAAGTTAAAACACCTCGAAGTGTTGTGATGGAGCGGTCGTCTCCAGGTGCCACCGTATAAACGGAGTACGCGTGCGCTTCTCGTACAAAGTCCGGGTGTTTGTGGAAGATATTATTATCCTGGATCTGGACGATAAGTTTAACTTGGTATTGGGAATGCCGTGGCTTGCACGACATTATCCAGTGATCACTGGGGAAAAGTGTACACGTGTACACTTCAGACGCAGCACGACAGAGAGCGATTGCCCTGTTAGTGTCGCGCATGCACTGCGAGGTGCATCCGACCCTTTGTTGAAGCAGAGCCTTTCGATGCAGCCTTCGCCGCCCATTCACAAGTCGCAACGACTGAGGCAGTCGTTGGATGAGTCTCAAATCGGAAATCGGATTTGAGACACGTTCACACTTTAATGACCGTATCAACTCGGCGAGCTGATCGATCAAGTATTAGGGAACTTCAAGTCACAAGCAATAGCTGTAACGGTTGTGTGTCTGTCCTGGGAACTGACGCATCATCCGGGAACTGGCGCAGATATGCAAGGGTCGCCAGCTACCGACAGTAGCTGTGATGTCGGAGTAGCAGCTCCGGGAGCTAACCCGATCGTTAAATTCAAAAATTACGAAGAGCTCCGCCGAAAGGCGTCGAGGTGACAAGGACGTGTCGCCTCCGGTAGTCTACAAACACTTGATATCAACATCGGGAGAGGCCTCCATCGAAAGGCGTCGAGGTGATAACAGCGCGTCAGCTCCGAGAGCTGATGACGCGGCAAGCAGTGGTGGCGGTTGCGAGCGTCCAACACTAAAAACGCTTGCGTACCCGCGTCCGGCCCGGGAGGACGATGAAGCGGAATGCGATCAAGCCGGGCTTGATCATTCGCGTCCGCAGAAAGGCTTCCCCGACGGTTTCAACGGAAATCCGTCAAAAGCCAGGCGTGGACAACTAACATGTGAAGCCGGGATTCACAAGAAAAAAAGACGGCGCAAGCGACGAAAGCTGCGCCAGTCTCAGTCTAAGACTGCGGCTATACGAGCGATAAGAGGCGTTGTGCGTCGAGATGCTGAGCATCTTGACGCGGGTCCGTACTGATCTCCAATACCGGTCAATGCAACTTGAGAATTCTCCGACGAGTGCGTTGTTGTTGACGTCGCCTTCAGGTACGGGCTGGATGCGCTTTGCGAAGGACCTGTACGATGGACGCATCGAATAGATTTACCTCCTTTCGGTATCGAAAGGATGAAATCAAGGCGAACGTGTCAAGACAACGCCACGCCGCGAATACCGCTGAGAGCAAGGACACACTCAGCGCGACGACGAAGAAGCAGTGCTTCGACGAGTAGAGATAGGACTCATTAAAGGCGATTCCCTTCTACGATGTTCTCCCGGAGAACAAGGATGTGCTTCCGGAAGCGATTTCTGTGGAACTTTCGCAGGATAAGGGCATACTACACGATATTGATCTCCTGCCGGGTACTATGTGACGCGGCAATGGCCACTGTTGCGAGACCAAGTAAAGGCAATTGAAAGATTCTTGGAAAGTCGTCGTAAAGCCGGTCAAGTGCGGAGATCAAAAGCCCGCACAGCGCACCGAGGACGTAACACTTACTTGTTCGACGCCAATTCAATAAGCGTCTGCTGTCTTAACAGCGTAATCACTCGGTCACCCCATTCAATATTCGAGCTCTGTACTCAACCTGGAAGTCGTACTTTGCAAAGAAAGATAACCGTCTTGCCATTCGTTGCGAGATGTGCGGAGTCTTAGTAAAGCGTGGTCGGGGTAGATCACGAACGGTCTACTCCCAAGTAAATACACTCAGAATTGCTCGAGTGCACACTTCATGGCAAGGCGCTTCTTGTCACATACGGAATAGTTACGCTCAGCTGGCTTCAGCTGACGCGACTGGTAGTAGACCACACGATTACTGCCCCCGTAATCGTGCTGCATCAAAGCGCATCCCATCACAAAGTCCGACGCGTCACACACGATGTGAAATGGACGATTTTTGTCAGCCACATCCAAGATCAGCACCTCAGTCAAGCCTCGCTTGACTGTATCGAAGGCCTGCTGACCGTAAGTAGTCCAAATTTACGGAGCTTCCGTATTCAAAGCTACGACAGCGGGTGAATCTTGCCGGTGTTGCTTTCAACATACTTGTACAAGTACGTTGCAAGTACCTTCACGTTGGATAACGTAGGCCTTTCATTGATCACTCTGACCTTTTCTGGGTCAGGGGGTATGCCGTGCTTACCATTGAGACACCCAAGGACGGGCATCTCGCTCGTCCCGAAGATACATTTCTTCAGGTTTGCATAGAGCTTATGTTTACGCATAAGCCCTAGCATCTGACGGAGGTGCTCTTTGTGCACCTCAATGTCAGTCTTCCTGTCCACAGCCCGGCTGTGAACGAGCACCTCGTCGAAGTCGTTCGATACGAAGTCACGCAAAGAGTCCAATCAATGTGTAACACATCTTTTAAATGTTGCTGGGACGCCCTTCAGTCCCTGCAGCATTAAGATCCACTCCCAATACATACCGCTCCGAGGGCTCACCGCCATGAGGAGAATGTCCCTCTCACGCATCAGGATCTGATAGAACCCGTCGCGCAGACCAAAAACACTATAGATGCTGCTCCTGGGCATCGGAGCGATGATAGCATATTTGCATGGTATCAGCATCTTGTCGGTATCGTCACATTGTTCAGTTTGTTGTAAGCAATATTGATGCGCCAGCCGCACTGTGGCTTCTTGCCACAGAACGTGGGCTGACCATATTCGCATTCAGCGGTACAACCCCTCGGTTGCGGCTGGCGATAGACTCCGCGACTCTTAGAAGGCACCTTCACCATCTTGGAATGGGTGTGAGCTGTTAAAGATGCGCACGCGATGCTGTCGACGACGCTTGGAGTTCAAGAAGAACCAGAACGGATCATATTTCACTTGATATTTGTAAGCATAGTTAGGACTTCTTATTAGCAATAGGCTCGAAAGGGCATACATAAAAACAGAACAGAATTTTCACTCAAGCACACAGAGCGACGTCCGGCCTCAAAATAAGCGTCTGGTCAAGCTTGTTTGAGTGTGTTATGCCTGTCGGTGAGCTCGAACCTCTGTAGCGAGGGTTTATCCCACAAGGCCAAAAGACTGTGTGTGTGTGTGTGTTGGCCGATTACTATCGGGAGGTTTTACGTGGCGGCTTATTGTTGCCAATTTGCACGACTGGGAGTGCTTGTATTGCATCCCTTTTACTCTTCCAACCGATTGTTGAGCACTTGGTGCCTCGTAAAAAGCTTACCCGTGCCTGGTACCCTTCGGCTGTTGAGACCACGAGGATTCAGTCCGCGAGCGCCTTTGAAAACTTCTTAAAGCACCTTCCGTTCTTCATACACGGGCAGTTCGGGTTCTGTTGACCACAGGATCCATGCAGCATATTGGAAATCACCGTATCGTACCGCTCGGGGTACTTCTCTGGATCCGGGAGCTCAGCAGACACCAGCTTATCGACGTCTTCCTCGGTAGTGGGCTTGTCCACCGAACGCAGGATAAGCAGTATTTGGGCGTGGGGAAGACCACGCTTCTGATATTCCACTACATGGACTCGAGCGGCTTGAATCCCCAGAACACCCTCATCGAGATCCTTGTTAAGAGCTTTTAATTTCTCCATGAACACGCGAGCCACGATGTCCGGTCGGTCGGATGCTTTCTCTCCACGGCGTAAGTTTTCCTTGATCTCAGGCCATTTCGGGCTGCATGTCATCGTAATGAACACGTTCGGGGCTCCTGTCTCACGGACGATAGCCATGGCGTCCAAGAAGCGTTGGTACATGTAGCGGGGTCAACTTTGGTCGTGCTAGTAGTGTGTTCTTTTTTTAACTTATTAACCTATATAAGTAGTTTACGAGGTTAAGTTTACCCCGGGGCAAGGGCAGAACTGAGGTCTATATTTCCGCCCGAACGATTGTTTCCTATCCTATCAGACGTATTGATGTGTGAGCTTCCTAACTACATTTGTAGTTAGAGCTCACGTGGGATTTGCAACCCCATATTTTCCTTCCGACAATAGAACGGAGTTCGTGAATAAGACGGTATCTGATATTTGCCAACGGAACGACATCGTGCACCATCGAACCGTGTCGAACAGTTTTCAGTAGAACGGAGCGGCGGAACGCATGAACCGGACTATCATGGAGAAGGCGCGTGCTCAGCTGAGTTGCCCCAGTCAAGCGTGCCACTCAGCGTCGTATCAACGGAGGCTGAGCACCCGGTTGCTCGAAATTCTCACGTCTCCCCCTCTCGAGGCATAGCTTATCCACTACACCGACCGACCTAGTATCTCCGGCCGTGAGTGTCCTCAGACCGTCTTTCCCTGCGAGATCGGCTGTGTTGACGTCCTTGTCTTTGCGTCCCAACCAGAGATCTGCTGCGACTGCTCGTACTGTGACCGCTCAGCTGCTTAAGGACCTTGACGCATCTGACGACGAGGCCTTAGGCCTGGCGACGGTTCTGCACCGTCCGCCAGCTCGACGAATCTTGCCGATGGGTCGCTCTCGGACCCCATTTCTTTATCCAAGAACTCGGCGGATAGTCCTTCAGGTTCCGACGCGGCGGCCGAAGATGCTCGTCATTCTGCCAAGGCAAGAAGCCTTCATGCGGCCATCTTCGGTTCTGGAGATGATATGACGGATGAATCATTACCGCTGAGTGATCGCCACTCTTCACGGGGCTCCTCGATGGATTCTGGTGACGAGGCGACGCCTTCTACTTCTGCGTCGTCTTCGGGGAAACAGCAATGTCGCAAGCGTCGTGCCTCGTCGAATCCTATCGTTCACCGGTCAAAGAGGTCCAAGATGCATAAGAAGCACCAGAAACCACACATGAAGCACCGACACCATAAGCATCGGCAGCCTGCTTCAGCCCCTGACATGGCTCCTGCCTCATCTATGTCGGCTGCTCCTTCAACGTTTGTCACCCCGGTGGCGTCTGCTCCATCTCAGCCGAGTTCGACTGTGTCACGACTTGCTTCGATCACTCTCCCAAGCGCTCTTATTCTCCCGATGGCCACGCTACAGACCCGGGCCTCGCAAGCCGTTTCCTAGAACTGTCGTTGTTTTACCCTTCACATGGCTCGACTCCGCGAAGTGCCATTTATGCATTTCGGCTCGATGCGTTGTTGGACTGCACTACTGGACGCACTGACCGGCGGAGTGCAGCTGGAGCTCGTAGGTGGCAAAAGTCGGGTGCCGTCCACGCCGTGTTTTCTTGACAGCATACGAGCTTTTATGGCTGTCTTCGATCCGAGTCATCTTTGTCAGCGTATCCGGCAGATGTTCTCTGAGTTTCCTTTCTTCTTTTCTCCGTCAGTGCTGGAGGAGGCTCGGCGGTGCTTGGCTTCTCAGACCCGACCTCGAGCCTTGATGCAGGTTCTTGGGGATATGTGGGTGAAGCTTCGTTGCTACAGTCCTTTGGCCTGAGCGGGGAGGCCTATCACGACGTATTACCAAATGACTCGTTACTTTGTTGCCCTCTACGAGCGTCGCCACTGGACCGTTGAGTTAAGCGTGTTGATTGGCCTCCATCCCGACCTGAACCCGACAGCCACGCCTGTTTAACTTGCTGAAGTGTATGAGCTGTGGCTGGTGTACAAGCTCGAGCGCAAACGCCGTGGTGACACCCTACGATCCTTGGTTGTCGCTGTCTACGACCAGCCCTACTCGGCGATCACCCAGAAGCTCGCCGGCAAACCTGCTCCTTTCGTGGATGCTGAGATATATTTCGATCCGTCCGCCCCCCATTATTCTCAATTCAAAGTCTCCAACTGCTGCGGGTCCTCGTCACCGCAGCCGCCTCAGCCGTACGCTTGTACACTCCCCGGAGAGGAGGGACACGAGGCTGTCAGTGCACTTTTGCGTTCGAGTCCTCCTCAAGCCACCGTTTCCGATGGAGGAGAACCCCGCTCTGGTAAATTTCGTCGCCGGACTCGGCGGAAAAAGGCTCGGCACCTTCCGTTGAGTTCCGCCACACAGTCGGCTGTCTCCGCTCACTCGAAAGACGAAGATGAAGTTTCGAGTGAAGCTGAGTACGAGTTCGAGATGCCTGGTCCTATCGACGACAGCGTTCCTGCTGTTTGATTCGTCAGCTCTGGTGGGTTCTTTGTCTTCTAATTCTCTGTCGACGTCGTCAGTCGCGGCTACCCAACCATCGTTGGTGTCCTCTTCTAATGTCATGGCCTCACTACCAGTTTACGAGTGTTTGTGCCCCAAGCTCAACCCCGTCTAAGCATGTTAAACTACAAGACCATGTCGACAGAGTGATGGGCGAAAGCGGTGAGTACGGCGGTGTACCATATCAACCGTTTCAAGAACACGGCGAACTCTGATGTGTGATTCAAGTGAGACCTCGGATGGATCACTTGCGTGTGTTCGGATCGCAAGGGTACTCTCAGGTTGACGACGAGAAGAGAACAAAGCTCGAGCCCAACGGTTTCAGGTGCACGTTCCTCGGGCTCGCTGAAAACGTTAAAGGGTATCGTGTTTACGATTGGGACGCGTCCAAGGCGCCGCGTTCTGTGAAACAAGACGAGCGTCAAACTGGCGGTATTCACTACACGCCGTTGCCAGCGCCTACCACGGTCGTTCAGGTGGCTAAGAACGGCGATAAAGCTGGTGTTCCAACCAAATTAAAACGACTAGCCGATCTGAACGAATCGATGTAAGAGATGGCGGAGAATTCCAAGACGTTATACGGGACCGGTTGGACCCAGAACAGAGTAAAGCGCTTCAACCGCTGTCTCCTCCAGTGGAGCCGAGAATGGCAGAATTGGAGCGGACAGCGTACCACACGCCGCCAGAGGCATTCCACCCTTATACGGAAAGCTCAAGAAGATCGCAGGAGCCTTCACACCTACTGGAGAACGGAACGGCTGAGGATGAAGAGCACAAGTCGACCGGAAACGACTGCCTGCAAGCTCCGAAGCGAGCCAGGATCGACGAGAACGACTTAATCGCTGAGAAAGAATTAGCGTATGCTACCGATATGGTAGACGTTCTTGATATCACTAACTCGTTCCAATAAGCAATTGCTAGTGCTAAATTGCTAGTGCTAAAAGAGAGGAACGGCGTCAGGGTATGAAGAACAAGATAAAGCCTCACGCCGAGAGCGGAGCAATGACTATCGTCGACATGTAACGCCTGCACATCCCATTCGAAATCGCTGGCCGTTTGCTAAGAAGCGTGACGAGGATGGACAGATTATTCTGTACAAGAACGAGTTGAAGACGGCATTTTCGATGAAGGAACGTGGCGAGGCCAAGTTCAATATCAGTCACGACATTCCAGCTAGATCAAGCAGACAAGATGCATGGACTACGTTGTGAAACGCTTTAATCAGCGTGACACCAAGATGGTGAAGAGCCCATGCTCGTCAAACGTGAAGTTGTCGACGGCTGTATCGCCGACGACGGAGTTGGAACGCTTCAAAGTGCTGTCACAGACGTACCGATTCCTAGCCGTGTGTCTGGCGTACATAACGCTGAGCCTGCGCACGCAAGAGGTGCTGTGGTCATGAAGCATGCACAAGGAGACGAGTCAAGTGCAAGTGGAAGCGATGTAAATTTGAAAGAACGTCATTTCACTAAGGAGGAGCACTATATATCACACAAGGGCCAAGCACAACGACATCCACCAGCAAGTGGAACGTGGAACGGCGACGGCGACGCGCCGTTGCAACTGGTCGGCGTGCTATCAAAAGCGCTGGGGATGAAGACCCTGGCGTTTGAGCGCGATGCAGGGGGCATTAGGGTCAAGGTTACCGTGCGGTAGCGGTGAGTGGGAGTGTTGCAGCTGCATCGGCTCAGCACGGTTAGGCGTGACCATTGAAACGGTTATCGAGCCGTTTCACTATTGGCTTTACAGGTTTAAACGCTATGATTGGGTGAAGGCACATGGCTTTGGTGATTACGCCAGACTTACGATAAGGCAACAAGAGGAACAGCAGAGAGATAGTGTACAGCGATACATGCTGAATAGTTTTGGCTTACACTAATTTATTTACTCACTTCGGCATTTGCCTCTTACTCAACAAGCCCCAAACCGATAGAAAGCCTTAGCGAAGCAAAAATATAAACTACTACTGCTACTGCAGTTGCCACATCCTAAGTGAAACATATCCGGACCACAAGCAGTCACCAGTGGTTTCACCACAAGCTTATGAAGGAGATTCAGGCGCACAGACAGCGCACTCGCAGTCGAACATACCCCGACTAGCATTGCTGTATCGGAATGTGAGCGCTTGGAGTGGTGAGATGGCTTTGGAGCAAATCTCCCTAGTCGTGCTGTGTTGGTCCAGTCGTTTTAAATTAACCGCGAGTTGGCAGGCACAAAAAAACGCGTAAGTAGAAAAATGGAATACAAGCCTCCGAAGAACCATCCTGAGATGACGTCCTGTTGGGAGTCACCAGCTAAAAGGATACGCCCGCGACGGGCATGTAAGCTGAAATGATGTAATACATGATGCTCTCTAGCATGCGATGAATAAGGAGCTAGTGTTTATTAAATTAATAAATGCGACAAAAGTATAAGCTATTATTTCTTTGGTGTTAATGTCGGTAATTTACTGTTCATAAGGGTTAACCCCCAAGCGGGCTATTGTGGTGGATAAATAGGCTCAATAAAGACGAAATATTACAGTATTTTCTACAAACCAATCCAACGTGAAATCACAGGAATGTTTTAACCTGCGCTCACTCTGCTTTGAAAATCTTATCTTGAAGTTTATTGTTCAAAAACTTAATAGCTCATTGATCCGTTTCTATTATACGCTGGACCTTTTTAACGTTAGAGAGAGTACGAGGGGCGGTAAAAGAGATATCGATGGGCAAACACATCGGTGACGAATGGTGAGCCGCTCAATATATTTAGGGATCACTTGGGTTTTCTTCAATCCGAAAACGAAGTCGTTATTCATCTCTTTTTAACTAAGATTAGCCTCAATAGCGCGATGATGTTACGAGCGCCGCTCACGTTAACTTAGCGTGGGGGCTATTGGAAGCAACCGAACGACCCGTGGCACCCAGCCACAGCCGCTAGCTTTTTTGTGCGCAAATGAATGACGATCTACTTAACGTGGAATACCTAACTAAAGTATTTGAGCTCGTATCAATACAGTGCCCTATTTGGAAGGCATGCAAGTAATATACCAGCAGAGCGCCCTAAAATGCGGTCCGGTGCTTCGAAGGGGCTAGCTCCGCACATCTTGTCAGAACATCGATGAGCAGAAAGTTGCTGCCCTTCGAAACTAACATTGAGGAAGCCATGAATGGCCGATTACGTTGTCTGAGTATCAGCGGATGTTCAGATTGGCAGTCAATTATGATGGTACTATGTACTCGCCCCTGAATGTATTCACCACAATAGCATTGTCAACTCAATAATTATTAATTGCGTTCAGGCTAACAATTCTACACTAAGCCTGAACAGAGTCACACGAACTCGCGCAATCAGCGAAATATATAGGACTTCTTTATATTTAGCGATATTTTGAATAATACACAGGACACTATTTAATAAATTTCCCATTTAATGACAAATCTTTACAGTTCGCGAATAGGAAATTACAGATATTTAGTATTGTTGTACCTCTACCAATAAGTTTCTCGTCAAATACAAAATATTGCATTTCGTACATAGCAGCGCTTCAGTGTTGGATTAAATAAAATTATTATGAGGGGCCAAAGTTAGGTGGTCTAGCTATTCCCGCCACCAGTAGTTTTTACGATCTATCGATGGTCTTCTGAAAAAAAAAACGCTACTATGGCATCGTCTGTCAGGATGGACAGGTCACTAGCTTTATGCCCTGGTTACTGTAAGGCTATGCGATGGGTATTATTCGAGGACGTTGATTGGGTAAATTATATGATCGTGAATTTTACGATCAGCGAATTCAGTAAATTTTATAATCCGTAAGCTTAGTGAGTTTTGCGATCAGCCAATTCAGTGAATTATATGATCACCAAAATTCAGTGAATTTTACGACCGGCTATTTTTCACCCTTAATGTTTAGCGAACTTCCCAACCAAGAGCATGTTCGCTCTGCCGCCTCGTGGCGTTCGCCTTTCTGAACTCGATGTTCTCGGGTACATGTACCCGCCTCCGTGTTCAAATTGAGCACCGTAATGGATCCCGTGCGGATGGCTCTCAGTTTTAGTGCAGGCATTATCCCTGCACTCGGTTCTGGGTCTCGTACGCCCTCACCTTTTCCGAACGAAGACGAGCCTGACCTCGGTTCATCTTCGAGGTATCATTGTCCACTATCCTCTCGACAATCCAGCGTGTCGAGCCATGCGCGTCACGCAGCGGCGGGGGCGGGGGTGGAACGATACCCTCCGTTTGGTCAACACCTGGTTGACCATGGCTCTCGCGCTCTTAACGATCGTGTTGTTACTCTGAAACAATCCCAGAGCGGGGTGTGCGCTGCCCTACAACAAGGGCTGCGCCTGCTCAGACCGCTTCGAATGTCCAAGTCGCACTCGGATCGGAGCAGCTGAGACGCCTGTGC
The DNA here is from genome assembly GCF_000142945.1 of Phytophthora infestans T30-4. Classification (NCBI taxonomy): domain Eukaryota; phylum Oomycota; class Peronosporomycetes; order Peronosporales; family Peronosporaceae; genus Phytophthora; species Phytophthora infestans. The sequence continues at coordinate 1,433,156 of NW_003303723.1, read as the reverse complement.
GACCACGTCGTTTCGCTCGAGAAGCTAGCTCGCCGCTTCGTCGTCCTGAAGCCATCAAGGATAGATGGCTCGTGTTGCTCGAAAGGCTTCAGCCGCCCGACGTAAAATCTTACCCCCTCAGTGGAGTGTGGTCTGCGTTCGTCATTCCAATCGTAACGGGCTAGGGTTAATAAAACTCACGCAAATGCGGGTGTTCTACTGGCTCCCGAAGGCGGCGTCGATTGGCTAAAAGTTGATTATGTGGTCTACGCACTGTATGTGCTCTACACATCGTACTTAGATGGGAGCAACTTTTGTGATCAAGTTAGCGCGGAGGCACGTGACTAAGCAAGAACACGAAACACGAAGGGACACTGACCCACACTATGTAGACAATGGGATAGAAGAGTAACACGAAGCTCGGAACGTCATGGACGATGGTTAAAGACTTAGCCGATCAAGCCACGACGTTTTATGCGGAGTGTGAGAGACGAAAGGGCACGCAGCCATGAAAAGGCCAGAATATGTCGGGAGCGTACGGGCCAGGGAAGGGATCTAAATATATAGACACCCCAGCATGCTGAAAAGCACGGCTACGGAAGAGCACGCACGTTCGAAGCCACGGTAGAGCACGTAGCGGTAAGAGTGCACGGACAGCAATATTATCATAGCACCACGGTAGAACACAAAGCATAGTCGACCGACCAAACGTGAAGCCGCGGTATATCATAAACGGAAGATCACCCGAGCATTGGAGCACGATATTAGGATAGAACCGGAGCTCACCGATTCCGACAGCACGATACTACGGTAGCAAACGATCTCATGGACGACAGACTAACCGCGACCCGACAAGATAACACGATAGCATGGCCTGTGCCACTAAACCATGGGAGAACGTAGCCGCCGATCTATAGACGGGAAATCACCAAGCCGGCAGAGCGACACCAGTGTAGAAACTAAGCCCCCCAAGTCATGGATGATTAGAACATAATTGCACAGACGGCAGACCAGCCACGAGACTACGGAGAACGCGCTAACATGGACGGTGGTCCAACCACTTAACGATGAAAAACGAATCAGCCATGGTAACCATAGACAAGAGATCACCGAAACACGTAACACGATACCAGTGTAGAACCTAAGATTACCGAGCCACGGAGAACACTAGTACATGTGAACAGAATTGCACGGACGGCGTACCAGCCACAAAATCAAGGGGGAACGGTTGTGGTCACCACGATGGCACACCGTGGAGCAAGATGCCATTGTAGAACACGATAACACGGGCGAAGCACTACAAGCACAATTCCATAGGCAGCATAACAACACCGCGATTTCACGATAGCGTGTTAGCCCGGTCGATGGAACATCATCAGGAGAGCACGATGCACGGGGGGGCAGAACAGCGCTACTGCGTGGAGGCACCAAACCACGGAATAGCATCCTTCGGCTAGAGTACCGGCGACAGGAGACCAACGGCCACGAAAGCGTATGTGTCACGAAACCGGTGCAACCAACGTAAACGTTTGAGAACAGAGAATAGCTAGCAGCCACGAAAGAGCATGAACTTAAAACAGAGGTCGCATAACCACTAAGCAGCATGGAACACGGGTGAGCAGGGAACCAAGGCGCCGGGAAGATCACGGAAGAGCACGGGTCATTGAAGAACATGACATCCTACCTGTGCTACGGGGTAAAGAAAGGGTACCAAAGCACAATACTAAACGGGTCCACATGAGACTACGGAAAGGTAAGTGATTAGGTAAACGAAGCACCAACGTACTGGTGAGAACGACGCTAACGAAGCACGCGACACATATAAGCACTTAATTTGCGGCCACATCATCTCCAACAAACCATGCCACTCCGCCGCGTAGCAGCGGCGGCCGGCTAGTGTCTGATGAAGTCGCATGCAAGACGGTATGTCGCGTTGCAATGCAGTTCAAGCAATGCGAACGGGCCGATGAAGCGCGGAGCAAGCTTGCTTGCATCGAATTCAGAGATTGCATGTCGTGAAAGATTCTGTGTAGCTAACAGAGCTAAGAAACCTTTTTTAATTTATCTGTGTTGCCTCTACCGACATTGTCTGCGTTCAGCTATTGTTTGTTTACAGAAGCTGCTACTGTGGTGTAGGGATTTCCAGATTCGACCATACGCCAACCTACTTTAGATCAAGAATCGGCTCGGTCTGATAACCCAGAACTTAGGCCACGGTAAGTACTCAGCGTCTGTCCGGATGATGCTATCCGGATAGCCGCTGAGCTCAACAGTCGCCTGAGCCCACCGGAAGGGTTGGTAGAGATCTGAAACGACTACATTTCACTTGATATTTGTATGCGAAGCATAGGATTGAACGGGGGGAGCCGAAAAGGCTCCCAGAAGATAACAGAGCAGATTTGCCTAGATCAAGACACGTGTACACTCTTCCGGTAAGTCCCTGCATAGGGCTGGATTATGGCTGCCGTCGATATTCGAGAGGCATAGCTTGTAGGGTATTGAATGGTAGCGCCAAGAGATTAGGTCGGTCCGGGTAGGACAAAGTCTCGCTACGCGCGAAAGAAAGGCCCACACACTCAGCGGGCCCGTACGTCGGATAGTCCGGGTGCCGTAACACTTCTAGCTGCAGCATGTGCGCTCGGTGACCTGTAAAAGCGCTCGCTCGCCGTCGCTATCTTTTGCTGGAGGACACAGGGTTTGCGAACGAGCTCAGCCGAAATAAACTCGGCGGAGCCTCAAAAGTGCTTTGACTTGGTTTATCGGAACCGAGTGGAAGCGAGCCACTTGTCTGGCCCGGCAGAGCCGAACCGCGAGGGGACCACCCTCTGCGCAGGCCATACAACCGCCGACCTAACTCGGCGATTTGTTGTGGTTTGTGTAAGAAATCACATATGACGGTATTTGTGTGCTCTACTACACCACAGCTGGTGCTGCGACCCGGGAACAGGAGTGTGTGCTTGATTTGGTAGGTGCCAGCTAACCAAGTTAAGAGGAAGAGAAGAGAAAGAGAAGAGTAAAGATGGTCATGGGATCAGCAAACCCGAGCGACGTAGCCCAGCGACGGCTGGAGGATCGCCTCTCCCGGGGTCGGACTCGGCGGATCAACGTCTCATCGCCATGGCGATGGAGGTGGGACGAGCCGTCCAGTTCGACGAGAATGACCAAGCCCTGGAGAGCGAGAGCGGAGATGCAAGCGAAGTAGAGTATGAAGAGAAGGCCGAGACCGCTGAGCTCGGAGAAACGAAGACTACCGCCGAGCCACTTGGCGAGTTGGAAGAGCTGACGCTGCAGGTGGGACGCATCGGAGCCCCACGTCCTGTCAAGCGCAACTTATTCGCCGAGCTCGACGAAGGTGCGGACGATGAAGAAGATGAAGAACAAGAACATGGCGTTGCTGAAGGGGACCATCCACCCCTTATTTTGAAAGGGACGAGGAACGCCGATACGCCAAGCGCCAATAAAGTGTTAGCTCGATTGGCGAAGAGATGAGAGCGAGATCGGAATGGATGATGATGTTCGTGCCTGTGGCGATGGCGCAATCGAAGTGGCCGATGTTGGGTCCCGAGTTAATTCAACCAGTGCGTGCAGCCAGCATAAATCAGTTGATGGAAGAAACTGTGTTGCTACTAAAGGCGATGGGATATCGGTGCAACGGCCGACCAAACAGCCTCATCATGTCCGACTGGAGTCTAACCCGCGCCGGAGCTGAGCCATGGCAATGGAAGAAGAAGTTGAGAGTGGCGTTTGGATTGGAGAAGACCCCTGGTGGAACGAAGCATGTGTAAAGCCGAGTAGTCGAGCTCAAAGCACTCGGCGAAGACCCAAGCAAAATGCCTTTGCCGAAGACCCCGGAGACGAAGAGACGTGAAGTGTTCCGCGCTACGCAAGGGCCTACATACTTCGAAGACTCCCATATGCTGACTCCGATGAAGCTAAGCCCCACTCAGCCATCACCGGTCGTGTACAGCGAATTGTATGACGATGCAGACGAAGTTGAGGTTTACGAGGAGGACGGTGGCGCCTTCAGGAAGCCGTGAAGAAGCCGTGAAGGACTACATTCGAGACTTGAGCTTCGACACGGCAGAAGAAGACTCGACTCAGTACCTAGAAGTCCGAACGCACGCATCACTCGACCAATTCGCTGAGCTCACAGGGAAACGCTACCGTTCTGACGCATCGCTCCAGTGACTCAAGCGTTTCATCCACGATATAAAGAGCACTAGGATGCCCCAAAGTGCCTGGTGCGAGCCTTTCTCGCTATGCTTGGGACGCGCGGCAAAGGGTTGGTATAGGCAGCTGCCGAAGAAGACTCAGCGACGCTGGTAACTACTCAGCGAGGCGTTCCTGGATTATTGCTCAAAGTTTGATCAATCCGCCCGCACTCGCTACTACCCGGTGAGACGTAAAGTCAACGAGCCGATCGGCGAATTCTTGATCCCACTCAATGGGTATTCTCGGACAGCCAAGATCCAGTACGAGAAAGGTGGCGCCGACGTAACTGACCATGTCGCGCACTTCTTACTGCATTGTGGAGATGACGATGTGATGGATTTGATGTACCCCTTGCAGTTGAAAGACATCAGTAAGGTGGACCAGATAATCAATTGTCGGATCCTCGGTGAAAAGCGCAAGAAGCAACGCGACCTACTTGTCATTGCACGAGGCTGAGACGATAAGCGGAAGGATTTAAGCCGCTGAGATGAACGCCGAGATGAACGTCGAGATTAGAAGCGTAGACGCAAAGAAGACAATCGCGACCGCCGAGTCATATTCGTTGACGCAGACTCTGACGGGGAAGACCTACTCGATCAGAGCCCCGGACCATACAACTCCGAAGACGAATGGGATGATCAGGACCAGTCCGGAGGCTACGACTCAGCGGAAGATGATGACTACATAGACGCCGGTGCTGCCAATGGTAAGGGAAATACCACGGATCGCCGGGAGAACTCGGCGAGTCGGCCTCCGCGACCATACAACCATTGAGAGCAGTCAAACCGTGGAGAAGGATCACGCGACAACTCACAGCGTGGACCTTGTGCAGCTTGCGGAAGAACGGGGCACTCGGCCCACTACTGTCGGCGGCGCTGCAAATTCTGCAGACAAGTCCATGAAGACGGCCAGTGTGAGCGGTTTCGTCAATACGAGAAGCTGGCTGTGTTCGTGAAGATTTATGTCGACAAGTCGCAAGTGCCAGAAGACCTGCAAAACCTTTACACACCGAGTGATTTAAACTCAGCGGCTTGCCAACACTGACTGGGTTGGAATATGCCGGGCTGCCACAGTCAGCTGAACCTGCAGTTGGGGCGAACTTCTTGTTTGCCTTTGCAGGCGAAGCAGAAGGCCTGAGGGACGAAGCGGGGATGGCAATTGGATGTGTGAAACCGACGGAATTAAACGTGAGCTCGGTGCGTTATACGACAACTACTGATCGGCAAGTGTAACTCGCGAGTCAGACCAGGCTGTGTACCGTACCAAAATCATGAAGCTGCTTCCAGGAGAACGGCTGGGATGGTAGTCAGCGCAGACGGGTGACCGCCGCGTTAGAATGAGAGCTCTCGTATTGGGGGCATTGAACTAACAAAGGACCAAGATCCTGTTGGACACCGGAGCAAATGTCTCGGCGAGTAGTGAGTACTTCGCGAAGAAACTGCGTCTCAAGAGAGCAGCCAGCCGATATAAGCGGATCGACATACAAGAAATAAGTAAAGACAGAATGGTGACAACGTCACGAGCGGTCGTGAAGGTGACACCCGGCTGGGAAGTGGCATACGAGTTTGAAGTGTGGATAATGCCTCATCATGCCGGAGTCGATTTGATTCTCGGCAATCCCAGCTGGGATCCGTCTGGATCGGTACAGCCCGTCGGTCAAGCTACCCGATGAGAAGGTGATCCCATTCATCCGATCAAGTAATGCGCCGACAAAGGCCGAGTTCGGACCAAATGTCCCATGTGGGCCACCAGACGTATTAAAAATTGAAAGTCGAATGACCGCTGGGTTCAAATTGGCCAGGCGGCAGCTCAGTGAGTCGACGCATGACTTGTGGGTGCGACGAACGCAAAGTTGGATTCCCACGGCTGTTTTAATTGCCGAGGAAGACCAATCCATGTACTAATTACAAATGTACGACCCAAGTCAGTCTGGTGTCCACCTCACTTTTATGTGATAAAATGGCAGCCACACCGAGTACTAGTCAGTAAGGGATATGTCCGCGTGAGCTCGGAGGATTACCGTGACTGGCCGATATTAACTTTAACGTCAGCGATGGACAAAAAATTGCTGCAGAAGGAACAACGACTGTACGAGGGCTGGCTGTCACATCAGCCGCCAGCTGTGGAAAGACGAAAATGCTCTATTCCGACGGCGGTGAAAAAACGACCCCCTCCAGTGCAAAACGGACCAGAGTTAACATGCGCCGAACGCTGGAGGAGAATCGAATCTGATACAGGAGCCGACGAAGACCAGAGGCGTCGCGATAACGCCGACGTCATATCAACTTCAGGGGTGACAAGGGGTGACCCGGCTATAAACCCGGCGTTTAGGCTGGAAGACGTCCGAGCGGGTCGAACGCCGGCGCTACACGATGGCCAATATGGATCCTATTATATGTCCAAGTTTAAGGGCGATGGCGCCATTTTGGATGCCAGCACGAACTCAGTGGCTGAAGGAACAAGTGCAGTGGGGGAAGAAAGAAGCGTCGGCGACTGAAGACTCAGCTATAACGGAACGAGACCCTGAAGAATGCTCGGAACAGGTCCAACGGGACAAACAACCCCTTATTGACGACCGAGCTAAGTTTGGAGGCATTAGAATAAGTATTGTGGGCGAGGCGAACGCAGCTATGAGCACCCTGAACACTATAAGTGCTGGGATTTATCATGTGGTGACGGCGAACTCGGTGCTCGATGATCCAGCCGTAAGAAATGACTTGAGGGCTGTCCCAGCGTGCCCCAAGACTGCCGACTACGCGTGTAAAGAGTTTGAACGCGTGAATGTCTGTTGAGCCGTCGCAGCAGACTCAGCGGTACGGTGCCCTAGCGCAACGACGACAAATTCGAATCTGGAGGTATTACTTCCAAGAGATGTTGAGGCTAACAGTGAGAACTGAGCTGGCTGGACGATAAAAAAAGGTAACCACGGTGACGAAGATGACGCACGAGCTAAGTGTGGGGTCGATGGTTTAAGTTCTGCAGACGTGTTGAACTCAGCAATGGGTACGCCAAAGGCCTGCATTTGCCAGTCGGCAGCGGTGGACTTGGCGCCAGCATATCTAAACGCTGAGAATGATTCGGACGTGACCACAGCATCCCGCCAGGATGTAGGCGATACGGGAGACGAGTTTGCGTTCAGGGAAGTTAGTTCTGCCGTCTCGGCGAACTCGGCGGACCAGCACTCTGACGCGACTGAATACTATGATGTTCGGAAGGTATTACTACTAGAAGGAATCAAGCCTTACAACGGTCCAGCTACGACGGACGCAGCGTTGAAGACTCTGGATGCTGAAATCGACTCGGATGTGGTTAAACAATAAGACGTTGATACCAACTATCGCGGAGACAGGTCTGAACCCGCTGAAGTCAGATCGGTCATCGTAGGGGACTCTGCGGATACGGGCCCTCACGTGAAAGGCAACTATGATTTACCAGAGGTATTACGGTTGAGAGGTACTGGAACTAAGATAAGAGTAACGAGCTGAGCGACGACGGTGTTCGACCCCGGCGGAATTGGCTACAGTTTAGAACAAGCTGGGGATGGAGAAACAGCTTGCCATAAAGCGGTAAATAGTACCAGCCTGAAGACGGTGACCGAGCCTGTCCCCGCTGAGCTCAGCTGTCGAGATCAGCGATTAGCCTCGTCTTGGGTCTTTCGCCAAAGTCGGTGACTGCCTCAGACGTGATACATGGACCACTGGGTAGAACCTATATCCGCTCGTGTCGGTTAACTTCAATTTGATAGGCAAATTCTTCCACCTTCTTCTTCACCCTGAATGGGTCATGCCATCGATGTGCGAACTTCTTAGTCAAGCCCGACTTGACTCGCTCCATAAACAGCCAGACTTGGTATCCTTCTTCGCACATGGATTCGGTGGATTCATTGCCTGGTTCTGCAACTCCGTCTTCGTCATCTGCTGTGTTGGGAATGGATATTTTCTTCTTCTTGCTCAGTACTTCGTTTTGTTCTCGAGCTCATCGTGCCTTCTCGCGCACTTGTAACTCAGCTGCAAGCCGTAGGGCAACTTCTCGCTGTCTGTTCACTTCTCGGCGCCACTCGACCACATCCGCCAAGTTGGCCCAGCGTCCCTGTCCATGTCGTATTGAGCTCGTCATACTGTATATCGTTTTTTTTCGTGTAGACTTGGCGTCCCAGCCATGCACTACATAGAAAGGAGTTTCTCGCCGAGTCGAGCCTCTTGGATTGTTGGTAGCGTGTACCATTTTCTCGGCGATGTCATCCCAGTCGGCCTGGAGCAGGTCTTCCACGTAGACTCGTATAGTCTGAGCCATTGTCTTGACTGACCTTTCTTGTTGACCGTTGGCTTGTGGTCGGTAACGGAGCGTAGCCCTTGATCTTGACTGCATCATCTCGGAGAGCGTTTGGAGCACTTTACTCATGAACCTTGGATCTCGGTCGTGCCGTATCAGAGACGGAGCTCCAAACTACCTGAAGATGCATTCTTCAAACACCTTGGTCTCTTCGAGTGCCCCGGTGTCATTCATTGCCTTAACGATAACGAACCTCGTGAAGTGATCCTGGAATAGCAGCAGTGTAGTATTGCCCCGATGAGCTCGAGGTAGGGGAATCACGAAATTTCATTGACACGACACAGAATAGGAGGTCCTGAAGCCACATTTCCCGGCGAG
>NW_003303723.1:1401920-1423860 GCF_000142945.1 Phytophthora infestans T30-4 | reverse complement strand
CTTCGCGATTCGGCGTCTCCGCTCAGTCTGTACTGTCTCTGGATTCATGTCGTTGGCGCTCTGATCCATCTGGGCTGCCTCCCTCTGCGACCTTGCTTCAGCATTCGGGGTCGTGCGGTTAGTCCGCCGAGTCGACGCCCTGCTGACTTGTTCGAATTTATCTCCACTGCTTTCAACCCCGGATTCCCCAGGTTCTGGTGATATAGCTTCATAATCTTGACTTCTTCCTCTAGCTCTAGCCGGGTCTTTATCAAGCCCATCCTCAAAGCGAACTCAGCGCACTTGGCTACGGGTGACTGCCGTGCCGATCAGGGTTTCCGCTAGGCTGTCTATGGCGTACAGCTATTCGGCTACTCGGTTAATCGGTCTCAGTTCTGCTTTCCTATCCGTCCCGAGAATTACTCGTCCGGCTTTTGCTTCGAGTGCCTCTGTAGCGAGAGAATCTGCTGCTGCGTTATAGTGTCGTGCTGTGTGTCGACACCGGACCGAGTTGAGTCACTTGGTGATATCCTTGTATCGTGCTAACCCCACTTGGAAAGGCTCCTTCTTGTATGCTATATACCCCCTTGGATTGCTGGATTGCAAGCCGGGAGTCACCTACGATAATTAAGTCAGTTATCCCTCGGTCAATCGCCGCCAAGACACCATTGTTCATTGTGGTGGACGACAGGTACGCACTCGCAGCGATTTCAATGTCCCAATTCGGAAGGCGCCACAAGATCCACGAACATCTTTCATACCCGCCATACTTAGCTGTCTTCGCTGAGCCATCAAATGAAAGTACACATCCCGTGAAGTCGGCTGGTATTCGGGCGTACAGCGGCTCCGGGTCCATTCTAATTGTCGCCGAGTCCTTGGATTGAGGCGCAAGGTGCTTCAGGGAATCGTCGAGGCCGATAAACGGGGTTATTGACGCCTAGAGCAGCTGGTCAAAATCTACATCTCGTTCACGTACTCGTTTCACCTTCAAATCGTAGGGCGACAACATAACTGTGAAACTTACTGCGCGGCCGTTCAACGACTTTGACTTAAACATCCATTTCAGCGTCGAGAAACGGGTGTAGACGTGTAGCGTCTTCCCTGCCAAGACAGTGTAGCACACTTTCAGTAATTGTAACAGCACAACCACTTCTTTCTCAGCGGGATGATAGCCGAGTTCGTTCTCCTTTAGTACGCGTCCGCAAAAGCGAGCTGGGTGCAGCTTGTCGTCGTGCGGCTGCATCATAGTACTGCTCAGTGCCCAGTCATTGGCGTACAGCATGATGTGTACTTCTTTCGCCGAGTCGAAATGGAGAAGAATTGGAGCTTTTGCTACCTTTTTTTAGCTCAGCGAATGACGCTTTTTGCTGACGTCAAGTCACCCCCCGGACCAAAGTCCGCCTCCTTGAGTTGGTAGAGTACTTCTCCATAAACAGCTAAGTTCTGGATGAATCGGCCGTAATAGTTAAGTGCACCGAGGAAGGCTTGCATCCCTTTCTTTGATTTCGGGAAGGAGAGCTCGGCGGTCGCGGCTTTCTTCTTCGTATCAGCGCGGATGCCACTCGGCGTAATCGCATGCGACCGAAAATCGAGCTTGGGTTGGACAAAAATACGCTTGGTAAAATTGATGCTAATCCGACACTCAGTGAACCGGGCTAGTAGTCGGTCCAGTGTGTCTAGGCAGGCGCCAAACGTCTCTCCTCCAAGACAAATATCATCGACAAACGACCTCCGCTTGAACACTGGGATCAGATTAGACTGGTCCGGTCCTCCATTAGCAAACATGTCACCGTTAGGGCCGTTGACGAGGTCTTGAACTGGATCGCAGTCAGTTTGTGATTGGTAGTCTGCTTCGAGCTTAGTCAGCTGTCCTTGCGTTCCATCGCCGACCCGCCGAGCTCCCGACTCGACTTCAGCGTTAGCCATTCGCTTGGCAAACTCCATCCTCTCTTTGGTTGGACATACCCCCACAAAGCGTTGTCGATGAGTAGTTGGTAAATCATAGCCTTCTTCAATCCGAACGGCATTCGTAGTCACTCGAAGTGCCCAAGTGCACAGACGAACGCTGAGATCTGCCGATCTCGGCGAGTCATCAAGACTGTCCAGAATTCGCTAGCAGCATCAAGCGAGCAAAATCACAAGTAACTCTCCAATTCGGTGAACAGGTCATCAACAAGTGGCATGGCGTATTCCATCGGCGTCGTAATCGCGTTAACTAGTTTATAGTCAATGCATAGCCGAATATCCACTCCATTTTTCTTCAGTACTATCACCACTGGTGAGGCCCAGTTGCTGCTCGAAAATGATATCAACCCAGCTCGAAGCAGCCCCTTCAGCAACCGTACAGTTATCTCAGGTGGCGGAGGGGTATCCGCCGAGCTTTTCGCTTGATAGATGCGTGTCCTTGAACGTCGATGTCGCACAACGCTCCGTACGCTGGAGGCGGAAGGGCGCTACCACTTGAAGTCATTATTTCCTCGTGCTTTTGCATCTTTGTCACTAACCTTGCTGACTGCGCTGGCATACGCCTACTTGACTTGACGTTTGGAGCGCCATAGTCGAGTTCTGTAGGCTCAGCTTCAGTGAGGTCGGGAAGAAAAGCCAACTCGTGAGCGTAGTCCGTCAACTCTAGATCTGTCCCGCTCCGCTCAAAGATATCGGTCTTACTGTCGTCCACATCATCCTCTTGCTCGTCTTCGGTCGCTGTGATAGCCACGTAGTGTTGTCTTAGGGTTTTCACTGGGTCTCCTGTTGAGCTGCAATCATCATCTTCCCAGAGACTCGGCGATTTGACTTTGACGAAGAATTACTACCTGAAGATAGCTGGGAGCCAGACGCAAGTACGAACTTGTATGAAGTCGAAGCAATCCTTGACGACGAGTTGCCGTTATCTACGAGTACGTCCCGGTCCCAGCGAAAGATCAAGGTTAAGTGGGTCGGCTACGATGAGCCTATTTTGAAACCGCTGTCGAATTTGGCATGTGGAGGTCTCCTGTTTGACTATCTACGACAGACGAAGCGTGAAGACCGTATGTAAATGATGCAAGTTGCAGATGAGGATTAACCGTTATTGCACAAAATGCTACACCAACTCGGCGGACGACACAGGTCGAGTTAAGAAGGAATGCTACTGTGTCGATATTACATATACTGAATAATTACGAAATGAGGTCCTGAACGATACCTACGGGGACGCTCAGTCGAAAGAAGAAACATTAAATAGAAGGCGATCCGGACCCCAAGAAAGGTGAATCCGACGGAGACAACTGGGATGAGCTCAACGGACTCGACGATTGGAGGCGTTAAGGCGTAGCCGACTTCGCTCCCTGAGAGAGTGCTGGAGGAGATGCAACATCCGCAGCCGTGGTAAGAAGTATCCTCGCCAAGCTAGCCGAGGAAACTGACGCCGAAGTATGCGAAAGAAGAACCTGTTCCTCAAGAGCCGACTCAGCTGACGTGGGGTGAAGCGGATCCGTACCACTTGGAAGTGGAGTGCCGAACAGAGATATACTCGGAGACGCGCCTCGTAGGTTGGTAGAACCCAGCCCATCGTCCACCGAGTCATCATCGGTTGCACTCTCGTTATCCGAGCTGAGCTCACCGATGAAAGACCCAGCGAAGATGTGTATACCTTGATGATTCAACCGAGGTGGAGCACCCTGAGCGTAAGCAGCAGGCGCTTGTTCGGCAAGGTCGAAGTCTTCTTCGATCGCGTCGTCAACAACCTGAGGGTCCATACCGCGCGGAGTGAAAACCAAATAGTCCACGTTCCGAGCGCGGAAGCACGTATTATACGGGCGAACCGCCGGGTCGGTTAGCCACCAAGCTTGCCAGGGCTCGGCTAGATCCACATCGTGAGCGCACTGAACCCAGTCCCTTCCGGCTGGGACCCGCGAAAGGCTAAGAGTGCATAACGCCGAAGCCGCTGCGTCGACGTCAAGTCCGCTAATGGATTACGATGAAGCTGGGCGAGGGTCGGCTCGGGTTGGTTCGCAGCCGTCGCTGAGCTGACAGGAGCCACAACCGAGTCCGCCGAAGAGGTCGCAGAAGTAACCGGATCCGCTGGAGATGCTACATTAGGACCAGCAGTTCGACCAGCAGCAGAATCAATCGCTGAGGCGTCTTGGCGAGGATGAACGATCAACTCCAGACGTCGGGATTCACCAGCAGGAACGTTGAGAACCTCAGGGAAACGAGTCTCCAAGACGCGACACAACCGGGCGTTAAGACGAAGGTCGGACGGATCAAGTCCAGGAGCTCCAACCCGGCGCGAGCAGCAGCAGCCATGTGAGGGTCGTGCATCGGAAGGGTACCGTTCCGGCTAATGAGTCGCTTCTGCCGCAAGATTGCTGACCGCTGCTTAGCGATCACCAACTGAGCGTGCCGCAAGGGTTGACTGCTGGTTGAGCTGTACAGCTGCACCGATTCCTGCAGCTGCTCGAAATGCTTAGATGCAATGCTTTGGGGAGTAACATACGCTGCATACTCTCGGGGCTGGACCGGAGGAGGGCCGCAATCTCAGCGTCTCGATCCAAGACTTGCTGATGGTGGAGCTGCGCCGGACGCGGCGCAGCCCCAACATTGGCTTGCTCAGCTTCGATAGCCCGAGCAAGGTTTGCTTCACTCAGGGCTACAGCTTTTCACAGTGAAGCGGGGAGAATAACAGACTGTGTGGCAGCATCCTCCAACCGAGACAGCTGTTGTCGTGCCGATAATAGCTGAATGGACAGGTCAACGTTGCTAAGTGCAAGATCGCCGAGTTAACGCGCGATTCTCTTCTTGAGCAGCTTGATTGTTGGCCCAGAGATCACCAATGAATTGGGGGTAATCAAGAGCGGCGTAATTGCCTTTCAAGATGTCCAGCAATTTCGCCGCGGAAGTAGCATGCAGGACAGCTCGCCGTTGCGCGGAATCAGAAGGCTCCGCCAAGTGCGTGAACCCGTAGGCCATGAGCCTCGCCGAGAAGGTCAATTCTTCCCGGCGCTCGTATTCCTGTTGAGTAATCATGGTCATGAGGGAGTCAAGAATTCCTGTGTGAGCCGAGCTTGACCGACTGTTGATGCCCGAAGTGGTGTCGCACGGCAAGCTCGGTGGACCAGGAGGGCGCGCTCGAGAAGACTCCGCCGACTCCGCGTCAGACTGATGGAAAGTTGTCAGGTCGGCCAACCCAGCTTCATGCCGGTCGCTGACCCCACGAGAATCGACGGGCCGAGGAACCGACTCAGCTGGTGCGCCTTCACCTCGACGAAGAGCTGGAAGAGGAGGATGGTGCCGCGAATTGTGCTGGAGAAACAGACGAGGAGCGTAAGGAGTTGTCAAGTGAGCAACAGCAGAACCAGCAAACGTACCGAAGAAGGTGGTGGAGAACCGCGAGACGTCATCAGCCGAGTATGGACCAACGGTAGTAGAACCAAATGAAGGATTAAGACTCTCGCTCGGCTCGTATAATAACCGGGACAGTTGTGGTGTAGGGTTCCGGATTCGACCATACGCCAACCTACTTTAGATCAAGAATCGGCTCGGTCTGATAACCCAGAACTTAGGCCACAATAAGTACTCAGCGTCTGTCCGGATGATGCTATCTGGATAGCCGCTGAGCTCAATGGTCGCCTGAACCCAGCGGAAGGGTCGGTAGAGATCCGAAATGACTACATTTCACTAGATATTTGTATGAGAAGCATAGGATTAAATAGGGGGAGCCGAAAAGGCTCCCAGAAGATAACAGAGCTGAATTTGCCTAGTTCAAGACACGTGTACACTCTTCCGGTAAGTCCCTGCATAGGGCTGTATTATGCCTGCCGTCAATACTCGAGAGGCATAGCTTGTAGGGTTGACTGGTAGCGCCAAGAGATTAGGTCGGTCCGGGTAGGACAAAGTCTCGCTACGCGCGAAAGAAAGCCCCGCATACTCAGCGGGCCGGTACGTCGGATAGCCCGGGTGCCGTAACACTTCTGGCTGAGCAGCCTCTGCGCTCGGTGGCCTGTAAAAGCGCTCGCGCGCCGTCGCCATCCTTTGGTGGGGGGCACAGGGTTTGTAAACGAGCTCAGCCGAATTAAACTCGGCGGAGCTTCGGAAGTGCTCTGACTTGGTTAATCGGAGCCGAGTCGCCCAGACCGAAGCTCCTGTCGTCGTACGTTCGGTGGCAGCCGAGATCATGGCTCGGAAGAACGCGGAGGCGTTCCTGAAGGATCCTAACGCAGAAGTCGAAGCTCTCCGTATGGACATTAAGATTTTCCGCGAGTCCAATGTCAAGTACAATGCCATGCTCTTGAGTGTACAGTTTTCCATGAAACAACACTCAGAAGGGCTGAAGCGCCTGTACTGCGAATTTCAAGCCCTGGACGCGCTCATTACTACCCTGAACAAGAAGTTGGCTAGAGAACGCGAGGTGTACAAGTCTTTGATTGGCGCAAATACTGAGCAAGCTCGCCAACTCCATTTCCTCTTGGTCAAGCTCTCCAAAGGAAAGTACATCGACAATGACACGCTCAAGGTTCTCGAGAACCAGCAGACTCGGAGCATCTACCTTCTCCAAGTCCACCGTACTCTCCGTGCACACGTGATTTTGGCCGAAGTGGATCATAAAGTCCTACGTCTTTCTGTTGATACTACGTTTTACATCGTGTTCTTTCCACTGTGGGTTCAGCAAACTAACGTTCGATTGCAATCTCTTGTGATAGACCTCACCGCAGATGAGCTGGATCTGGATGCTCTGGACTTGGACCAAGAGACATTGGTTGCTTAGCAGCGTATACAGTCTGTTGTCGCGTCTTCGGCTGACCCCCAGGCTCTTCCTGTAGCCTTAGCGCAAGCTGCTCACCAAGCGTCTCATGGGAAGCTTCTCAAGTGACTTCGACCAGGTGCAAAGAGTCGGACTACGAGTTCGACGTGTCCGACGAAATTAAGACTCCCATCCCGACCGACAAGGCCAGTAAGTCTATGGCAGCTGCTGGTCTCGGTGATGCGCCACCTGCCGACGCTTCAACTCCCAAGACTTCATGTCGCTCGCTATTTAGTCCGAAGTCGTCGAAGCAGGCCGTTCAGAAACAAAACGCCCGAACACTCGCCATCGCTCTCCCGGCAAGTTGTCTAGACGACACTCGAGGTCGGTCGCAGTCTGTGTCGACGTCTCCTCACTCATGGTCGCCACCTCGCAAGCCAGCGTCGTCAGCTACTGCACCGCGTTAGCCAGCTTCGCGTCAGCCGGCTTCCGCCGTTTTAGACCTTAGTGGTGACCAGAGTGACGTGGATAGGGCTGACGTCGGCTCAACGCATCGTCACCGCGTCTTCGGGTAAAGCCATTGGGTCCGATGATCACGACGATGTCACTAAACCGTCTGACGCGCATCAGGGTGCCCATGACGCGACCAAGCCAACTACGTCAACGATTTCGCCTTCTCTAGCGAAAGTATGCGCTAGCAAAGAAGCTTTGCGTGAGGCAGAGGATTCCCGGCTCATGTTCGGCTCGGATGACGAAGATAAGGAGTTGGATAAAACCGTCCCGTCGGGCAAGGTGGCATCGTCGTCTGCCGCGACGTTTAAGGAGAGTCAAGTCTCGGGGGTAGTTTCTACAGCAGGGTCTATCCCTGATGAAGCTGCTCCACAAGCCTCCGAGTCTTCGAAGCCGGTTCCGACTATTCCAACGGTTCCCGTACCCAGTGTTCTCTCGCCTGATTATTATATGGATATTGATGACGATGGTAATGATGATGCTGATCGTGGAGCCGATGATGCTGATGACGAACGCTCGGTGGGTATTCCTTCTGGTGATACAAGTGGTGGCGGTGGTGCTCCACTGCCTACCGAGCATTCAAGTCCGCCGATGACTTAAAAAGCTTTCGATGGCAATAGGAGCGGTCTTTGTCCCGCTCGGCCTCAGTCTCCTCTTTGGCCAAATCCTTCGCCAATGATGACCTCCCCGATCCTACTGCGTGGTCCATCTCCTCCGACATCGCCAGCTCTACAAGTGCAATCGTCTCCTCTTTCCGTTCAGGCGTATCTTCGTCCGTCTTCCCGAACGCTCGATACTGAGGCCGGGCGCAAGATTATAGCCACTTACACTTTGGTGCCACATCGTGGCGGCACACCGTCCGCTGAGCCGTTGCTTCACCGCATGTTTCCTGGAGCTCGTCCGACCGTGCCGGCTTCGTCCACCTTGCCACCGTGGGCTCTTCCAAATCTGGACATGGTATTTACCGATGTGGGTGCGAAGACGTGTTTCGAGCGTCTTCTGAGCATGACGCTTTCTGAACCAGCAGGTGAAGTCCTCATTCGTACAACGTTGGAAGGTCTCCAAGTGTTATTTGACTATACGAATACGTATCATCTCTATCAATAACTCCGGCGGATATATCCCATGCAGTCGTGTCTTTTCGACGCCATCGGTTTCCAATGAAGCGTCCCCATCTCCAAGTATGCCCCAATTAAGACCCGTCTCAAGATGATCTGGACGAATCTTCGAGGTGATGGCGGCAAGTAGGGTGGCCTCGGTTTCGCGTTATGTGAGCGTCTCCACTGGCTTCCTTTGGCGGGTATTGATCGATGTCTCGTCGAGGAATTCAAGAACGTTAACCACAACAAAGAGCTCATGAAGGTACTGAAAGCTCTCTTGAGGAAGCTCTTCAGTGAGCACGACCATCGTTCCAACCGCCTCTGCAACAAGTATCGGAAGCAGTACATGGCGTGGAGTCGTGATTAGGTTTCCTCTGGATCTTCCGATCCACCGTGGATTCGAGCTGCTCTTGGAGCCATGGGAGCCGTGGTATCTCATCGAGAACTTATCGTTCGCTCTTCAGACGTCTGACTGGCTGTCCGAAGCTCTGACCCTTGACACTTGTCAGCCTTGGCGTACTGGATGGATAGACGCGCCGCACCATCATCCGTACAACACAACGTACTTCCCATACCAGCGCAATCTCCAGTTATTCAAATCTCGCGGCACGTGCTTCGTGGATGTATACCGTACCGTAGCGTGAACGTCGATCCGACTCTGACTCAACCCGATCTTATTCCACCTTGGCGTGGCCTCTTCGGCTCGCCACCGGCTACTTCACATCCTGTTCCGACTACTACTCCCGCTGAAGCTGGTGCCGCGGGTTTGCAGGCTCAGATGCGGCTCCAACCGCCGAGGCTCTCTTTCCTGACGAAGAGGAGAAGGGGTGTGAGGACTCAACTTCATTGACACTCTTGGCCACTGCTGTCAGAGAATTCGAGTCGCTTTGAACTCTCGCTACATGTTTCACCACGTTCTCCGACGATCCAGCTAACAGTTGAGGGGTCCAGCGAGGATTCGTTTCTAGTGGTCTCATTTTTGTCGTCATCCATGTCTTCTAATGTTTATTCCACTTCCAAAGCGTAATCATGCTCACGATTTTCTTCAAATGCACATACAAATTGTTGTTGCAGTAGCTTGTTTCGTCTGTTAACACAGGCTGTATCGCCCCCCCCCCCTCCACAGGGCGATGCAGCATGTGTTAACAGACGAAACAAGCTATTGCAACAGCTCACACGTGATCCGGGCACGCTAGTCTTCGTCCGCAACTTGAGCCATCTCGCAGCCGGCTCTCGCTCTTCTTGGCTCGCAGGTAGTCGACCTCCACACGACAAGTTGGATGCTGGTTCCCAAATTGAATCTTCGGAGCCGACCCATTTCACTTTGAGCTCGCGTACGGCACGCTCCGTGCTCGTCACTAGTGGTGTTCTATCGTCGCGGATGGCCTCGACTTTAATCTTACCGACAACTTGATCTGGATCCCAGCTGTCTTCATGCAATAAGTCGGATCTTAATTCATTAGTCGCATCTGGTACTAAACGAGTATTCGGTCGACTGCTGAATTCGTTCACAGCCTTGAGTCCCGACACGTGCACTACTGGGTAGAAGCGATACCCACTTCGGTCTGGAAGTCCAAGCTCATACACGAACTCTTCCACCTTGCGAATAATCCGAAAATGTCCATACCATCGATGAGCTAATTTCTTCGGCAGGCCTGGTTTGGCGCGCTCCATGTACAGCCACGCCCCTCGCTCAATCTCAAAACGAGATCTCGGTGGGGTTTCTACAGGGTACTGTGTCCTTTCCTGAGCTTCTAGTGGATCCACCGAGTGTTCGCTTCCACTTGGTTGGGGCACAGCAGCCTTTTCCAGACTGCCTGCCGAGTCCTCGTTTGAGTGATGACGACGCCCACAATGGCGACTGCGCATCCCAACCGTGAACCAGGTAGAACGGCGTTTCTTTCCTTGTAGTATGCTGAGAGGTATTAATAGCAAATGACAGCTTCTCGGCGATTTCGTCCCAATCCTGCTGTAGAGGGTCTTCCGCGTACACTCGTACGGAACCCATCACTGACTTCACCGAGCGTTACTGTTGTCCATTAACCGGTGGTCGATAGCTCAAAGTCGCTCGTGACCTTGACAGCATCATATCAGCGAATGTTTGAAACACATCGCTCATGAAGCGTAGGTCGCGGTCGTGCCTGATCAATGATGGGACTCCAAACCGTCAATACACATTCTTCAAGCACTTGAGCTACACTCAGCGCAGCTGTATTCGGCATAGCCTTGGTAATGACGAATCGCGTACCCGAGCACTGAAACAGGAGCAACGCTGTGTTGCCCCCGCGAGACTTCGGTAGCGGGATGACAAAGTCCATGGAGACGATCTGGAACGGTCCTTCGGCTAGTACTTTGCCAGGTGAGTAACCCCGAAGCTGCGGACGGCCTTTACTCGATCGACAATCCGCCCCTCCGAGTGTTCATCTGCAAACCTGACGCGTTTTGTTTTGCTTTCGTCTGTCGCCTAGTCATCACTGCCATATTAACATAATCGTACTCGGGCGCGCTGTACTTAACCACGAAATTTTACAAAGTTTTCCACTTTGAAGACTCGCTGTCTGACAGCACGTGTACTTGACGCTCTGCTCCACGTGACGAAACAGCTACTGAGTCTTCGTCCGACTCGTAGATCATTTCTTGGATACGGTTCAGCGACGCCAGTTCCAACTTGCAAGTTTCGGCTAAGATCACACGATTATTTTTTTCGATTCCAGCGCTTCAGTGGATACTGAATTCGCGGCAACGTTGTATTCCCACACACCATGAAAATATTTCACTGATCGAAGCTTTGCCGCGAGTCCCTTGTGGATATTCAGCAGCGCTAGTAGTGTCTTTTTCCTGCATGTTATCACCCCTAGTGATTATCGAATCACGAGCCTTGAGTCACCAACGATGACTAAATCCTCGGCACTGTACGCAATAGCAGCCTTGACACCGGTTGTCATCCCTGTGTACTCCGCTTCATTCACAGTGGTGGTCGAGAGGTAAGCGTTTGCAGCGATCACTATCTTCCAATTAGGAAGGCTCCACAACACCCATCAACGGCTCCCGTAGCCACCGTACTTCTCTGTCTTCAATGATCCGTTAAATGACATGACGAAATCACCGTAATTACGTGGAATCCTTGCGTAAAGCAACGACGGGTCCATACGTATTGTCGAAGAGCCCTTGCTTGAAGACGCCGAGTGGTTCTTTTACGTCGACGAAACCCCTGATGCAGGACTGCAGTAGCTACGCGAAGGCGACATCTTTCTCCTTCATGCGCTGTACCTTCAAGCGCCACTGCGAAAGCAGCACTGCGAGCTGGACTGCCCGTCCGAAGATAGACTTCAATTTATGTACCCACTTAAGCGTCAAGAATGTATATAGATATGTAGCGTCCTTCCTGTCAGATGAACGTAGCAGGTCTTCAACAGCAATAGTAACGCCAGAACTTATTTCTCGGCTGGATGGTAGTTCATCTCGGATCCATTGAGCACACGGCCGAGGAATTGTACGGGGTGTAGCTTGCCTTCGTGTGCTTGCATAAGCGTTGTGCCCAACGCCCATTCATTCGCAAAGAGCACGACATGAACTTCCTTAGACCGATCGAAGTGACAGAGGATGAGTGCATGTGAAATACTCGCCTTCAATTTCTCAAAGGAACGACGTGCCACAGAAAGGTCGACTCCACTAACACGACGTGCCACAGAAAGGTCGTCTCCACTAACAAAGTCTGCATCCTTCAGCTGATACAGCGCCGCACCGTAGACAGTAAAGTCTTGGATAAAGCGGGTGTATTAGCTAAGCGCTCCAAGGAACGACTGCATTTCCCGCTTTTTCGTTGGAAATGAGCGCTCGGTGATGGCCGCAAGCTTCTTCGGGTCAGCCCTAATACCTTCTGGCGAAATTTTATGCGACAGAAAGTCCGCCTTGGGCTGGCAAAAGATACGCTTGGTGAAACTAATGCTGATCCGGCACTGTGCAAAGCTTGTCAGCAATCGGCCCAGCGTCGCCAGCGTTTGAAATCCTTGTCACCGGAACAAACATCATCCTCAATTGACTGTCGACCAAACACGGGTACAGCGATGATTCGTCTGGCTCTAACATGTCAGCGACGGGACTGTTGACGAGCTGTAACACAGGTCGATCTCCACCGGTGATTCGCGATTTTCCGCGAACTTTGTTTAAAACGAACCATCGGTGCCTCCTCCACGATGCTCCTTGGCCTGATTTTTATAAACCAACCTCCTTGAGGCTGAACAAATCCCCAGAGCGCATTGTCGATCATGCGTTGGTAGATCATTGGCGCATTCTTGAGCCCGAAGGGACATGCGCAATCACTCCAAGTGTCCGAATGCGCAGCCAAACGCCGACACTTCACATGCTCGCAAGGTCATAATAACGGCCCAGAAGCCACTTGCAGCATCCAGCGAGCCGAAACATAGGTAACCCCTGCGATCGGTCAAGAGATCGTCGACTAGCGGTATTGCATATTCCATGATTACGGTGATTACATTCACAGTCTTGTAATCAATGCAGAGCCGGATGTCCAGCCCGTTTGTTTTTTCATCACAATAACGATTGGCGATGACCATGAACTGTCTGAAAAGACGATCAATCCTGCTCTCGACAAAGCCCTTAGCAGATCGTACAGCTTGCCGAGAAATTGCAGCGGTACGCGTCGGGCACGCTGTTTAATTGGGACATGCCCCTGCTTGTCGATATCGCATACTGCGCCGTAGGCGGGTGGTGGTAGTGCGTTACCACTAGCAATCAGTATATGCTCGTACTTCCTCAGCGCTGCAACCAGACGTTCTAAATGATCGAGGATCAGCAACATTGGGCGCATTGTAGTCTATCGTTGTGTTGATTTCTTCGGTAAGGTCAGGGGGGAAGGCCAATTCTTTTGCGTAATTTTCCAGACGGATATTGTTAGCTGGGTGCTGACCCAATTCATCTCTTGTGGTCTCCGTTACTCCATTACCTTCGGTAGTCAGCACACGAGCAACCGACATGTATGTCTCGTCTAAAGTTGCGACGGGTTCTTCCCTCAACTCAGCGTCCGTATCCACTTCAATTTTCCCACTCGGTACTGGCTCCATCTCCTTCACCGCCTGGTTTCCCATCTCTGGGCCAACTGCCAAGCCTTTGTTCGCAATATCGAAAGAGTTGGCGGCCGACATACTGAGCTAGTGGCTTCTGTTCTTTGTATCGAGTGGCAGCTGTCTTAACTGTCCGGTATTCGGTCCCATCTCGCAGCGAGCACTCGGAATCGTATTCATCACCTTCAGTGCAACGTCTGCATCCTCTGGACCAGCCACCGATAGTTCGATCGCAAATTTGGCTGCCGGGCCAACACCGTCTAGACTGGTGTATCCATCTGATTCAGTGCTGTTACTTGTCGTTCCCGTCGTCACCCCAGACTCAAAACGAGTGCTCATTGACGTATGCACTACGTTTTACGCGTTTGGTAGATCGTGTGTACGCGCTGCCGAGGCTTCGTTTGCATTATTGCCTCCGCTGTGAGCTGCTTCCAAAAAATTGGACATCATCCGAGTTTCCGGCTGTCACCCCAGACGCCAGACAGGCTTCCACTCGCTCACGCTTCTCCAAGATCGTCTTCCAGCGCTCTGCACACGTCAGACGAATCCCAGAGTGCTTTAGCGAGTCTTAAAAGGTCCTGCTAGCACCCCACGGGGTCTGGTCGCTCGACTGTCGAAGGCTGTGTCGCGAGCCATTGTTCGTAGATCTCATACTCTCGCTAGAACAGCTCGCGGTCTCTGCAGCCTTCATAAGCCAGCACTTGCCAATCTTGGTACTTCTCGGAGTTCAGACGCACATTGCCGTCACCTGAGCGTTTAGACACTCAAGCGCACAGGTGGCGAGAATATCGACTAGTGAAGCGTCAAGTTAGACAGGGAGGGCACGTACGGTGGGTTTGTCGAACGGACAAGTTAATCCCGCCAGTGGTGAGTTTTCGACGTAGACGGCCTCAAAGTATTCGGTTGACCAATGTGTCTGACCAAACCGTGTACCTACCAGCACACGACTCGATTGCTGCGTGGATACCAGATGGGGTTTTGCCGCGCGTTACTACTCCGAAAAGCGGGAACGTAATGAACATATGTACGACTACAAAACAGGCTGAATGGCTACGTTCGGAGCGGCCGTCTACACTTCAAGAAGAATGGTCGCGACGCGAACGAGCACGTACAGCAGTTCCTGGCAACGTGCGACGATGACCAGTTGGCGGAGAGTCTCTACCACGCTCGAGTCACCGACATTCACGAGCTCGAAGAGATCATCAAAGATGTTTTCAAGGGAAAGGAAGGAATGGCTAAGTGTGACAGTGAGTATCGACACTCCAAGAGCCGTGATGGGGAGCGCCGGCTGCGTGAACTGCGAGCAATAAAAGCAGATGAATGCATCGCCAACATCTTCCACTTGCGCTTCGCCTTCTTCGAAAGTTGATGGAACCCATGAATGGCTCCGACCAGGAGGCTTAGCTCAGATGGAATGCACCATTTGTCAGTATCCGTGTGCGCTCCAGTCATTTCGTAGACGAACGCACGGAGCCATTGCATACAGCTCTCACTCTTGTTACGAGAGCCTGAGAGCGGCTTGATGCGGCTCAACGGTCGGTGCGACGCCATTTCAATCCTTGTTGTCGGGTCTGCGTCGTTCAGTATAGCCAGCTCGTTCATTTGACGCATCAGCTCGGCTTGAGGGTCTTCCATTTCAAGTGTACGCACCAAAGTGTCATCGTCACTTCATGAACCATAGCTGTCAACCTGACGACGTCTGGCACCATTTTTGGGAAGCCTGTGCACCACCCGATGACTAAATGAACCCTCGTCATCAGCGTACATACATCGCATACGGCTCCCAGAACGTGGCGTAACCATGTGCGAGTCCTGAAAATACGGTGGGGCATCGGTGGTGCCAAAGTCACCACGGCCAGCTCCACGTTTGATCGAAGGAGTATGGTCGAGCCGTTGGGGTGTTTGCGGCAGCGAAACGTTGGACGGATTTTTATCCAGAACGGTCGGACAACTCACAGGCTGCTTTCCAGTGTTGATGCTGATTGCACCAAATGCCTTCCGAAGCTTCTTTTTCCATTTCTGGAGAGTAGCTCCGGCCTCATGGAGACGCCAATCTTGAAGCGACATCGTCGAGTATGTCTTGTTCTCGAAGCCCAGTGACAAACGTAGCGAGACTGAATCCTCGGCAACTTAACTAGTCGAAACCGAGTTGATTGGGTATTGAAGTTCCTGTGCAAGCGCAGGTCAATCATCCTGTCTCTTGGGGTAGACTGGAACAGCATCCACTCACTATTCTGCATCAGCGCCTGTACGCGGTCGAAAACCCGCTTGGCGGCTACCATATCACCGTTGATAGGTGGGCGAGGTGCCTTCAGCAATGCTGAACGCGTTGCACTCGCCACCGAAGGCTTAGAACGCTCGTTCCCTTCATCATATTTTTGTTAGACCGGTTCTGGTCCCACATTGTCGTCTAGCTCATCGGTGAGGTTCCTCGAAAGGAGCCTGGTAGTCCCGCTCATTGGTCGTCTCCGGTGACGCTGCGCCTGGCACTGGAGCCCGCGTCTTGTCTTCGTAATCGTCGTAATCATTGGCGTCCGGAACGATGTCCACCTCGCTCTTGAAGCTCATCGTAAGCTCGGTGGCGGCTGCAAAGCGTGCAGCCGACACGTCCGAACTTGAACTCTCGTTGCTAAATCCGCCAAATTTGGTAGGTGTAACTGGTACCGTCGGTAGTCCTTTCGCCATTTTTTTTATTTTCTTCTTTTTCCCTTCTTGGTAGATCGTTAGCTAGAAGGCCATACAAACAGTTCATAATGGTCACACTCTGTTCCCGAGTCGCGGCACCGGTTGTGGTACTGGAAATCGCACGTGAGCTCTGGCTACAAATGTAGTTAGGAAGCTCCCACAACAATATGTCTGCTAAAATAGCAAACGATCATTCGGGCGGACCTGTAGCCCCCAGCTCTGCCCTTGCACCGGGACAGACTGGACCTTGTAAATTACTCAAATAGCCCGACCAGTAAAAATAAGAACACGCCACTAGCACGAATAAAGCTAATAGGTGTTATGAATCATCGTGGTCCCAACATCGGAAGGGTACCAGGCACGGGTAAGCCTTTTACGAAGGCACCGAGTATTCAACAATTGGTTGGAAGAGTAAATAGGAATGCAATACAAGCACTCCCAGTCGTGTAAATAGGCAACAATAAGCCGCCACGTAAACCCTCCCGATAGTAATCGGCTAATACACACAGTCTATTGGCCTTGCCGGATGAACCCTCGCTACAGAGCTTCGAGCTCACCGACAGGCATAACACACTCAAAGAAGCTTGACCAGACGCTTACCTTGAAGCCAGACGTCGCTCTGTGCGCTTGAGTGAAAATTCTGTTATGTATATATGTTTGCCATTTAGGGCCTATTCCTAATAATCATGGTTACAAATACCATGTGAACTATAATCCGTTATGGATCTTCTTGCACGCCAAGCGTCGTCTGCATCGTCGCATGAGCATCTTTAACAGCTCGCGCCCTGTCCTAGACGGTGAACGTGCCTTCAAAGAGTCGCTGAGTCTTCCGCGAACCGCTACCGAGAATTCGTACCGTAGAAGGTCATATCTTGGCCGCTGAATGCGAATCCGGCCAGCCCACGTTATGTGGCAAGAAGCCACAGTGCGGATGGCGCATCAATCATGCTTACAACAAGCTTAACAATGTGACGATACCGGCGAAGATGCTGATACCATGCAAATATGCTATCATCGCTCCGATGCCCAGGAGCACCATCTATAGTGCTCTTGATCTGCGCAGCGGGTTCTATCAGATCCTGATGCGTGAGAGGGACATTCCCCACGTCGCGGTGAGCACTCCTAGCGGTATGTAGTGGGAGTGGATCGTAATGCCGCAGGGACTGAAGAACTCCCCTGCAACCTTCAATAGATGTGTTACACAGTGATTGCGCTCGTTGCGTGACTTCGTACCGAGCGACTTCGACGACGTGCTCGTTCACCGCCCGGCTGTGAACAGTAAGACTGACGCTGAGGTGCACAAAGAGCACCTCCGTCAGCTGCTAGGGCTTATGCGTAAACATAAGCTCTATGCGAACCGGAAGAAATGTATCTTCGGGGCGAGCGAGATACCCGTCCTTGGGTGTCTCGGCGGTAAGCACGGCATACCCCCTGACCCAGAAAAGGTCAGAGTGATCAATGAATGGCCTACGCCATCCGACGTGAAGGAACTAATACAGTTCGTTGGACTTGCAACGTACTTGTGCAAGTACGTTGAGAACAACGCGGACAAGATTCACCAGCTGTCCCTTCCATCTTGGAGTCACCGTACGTCATGTGACCGAGGGCTCGTCGCTTGGACATCTTCGACGGTGCCGCGTCTTTGCTGACGGGCGAATATCCGCAACTCTGAAGAAAACACTATACCACACAAACACTTCTGGAGTCCTCGTCCCATTGATTTTCGTGGAGCGCCTTGCCTTTGCCACTTTTAGCTTCGTGACTACTTCGCTCTTGTTTTTTATGATACAAGCCACGACATACCTCGAGTAGTTATCCAGGAACGTCAGTACGTACTTGGCACCACTCTTCGAAGGCGTTTCCCATGACGTCCGCGCGGTCCAGTCCCAACACACGCTTAGTCCTAGTCATCGACCGCGACGGGAATGCTGTCACCGTCTGCTTCCTCTTCATGCATCCACCGCACAAAGAGCCGTTCCTATTCTTCACCGGCGGGAAGCCGGTCGTGGAGCGCTGTGTATTAACCAGCGCTTCCTTGTGTAGGTGTCCCAAGCGAGCGTGCCAAAGCTCCCACGCGCTCCCAGCTCCGGTGTACTGCATGAACCGTGCTTCTTCCTGCTGACAGTCCAGCAGGAACGCCTTGCTGGCTTTCTTACCCGAGTCAACTGCGCGATAGGCGCTCCAGATCACACATGAGGAACGCTGGAACTCCACGCGCAAACACCGTTTCGCGAGCTTCTCTACCGACAGAAACCGTCTGTCGATCCCCGGAATGTATAGTACGTCGATCATACGAATGCGTCTTCCGTCCAGACCCGTCAGCCGAATCGTTCCCGTTCCTTCGATGCGAAACTGCTTGCCGTCCAATCGTCACGTTGTTACCAGTGTCCAGATCCTTTTACTCGACCAAGTCCTCCACATGAGGGGTCATGTGCGACGTCGCACCACTGTAGATCAGCCACCCGGCCAGCCGTTCCTCACCCACTGCAACTGCAAAATCTGCATCAGCATTGCTGTCACCGTTCCTAACGGGACAGGCTTCATGTGGCCCACTTGATCACAGTTGAAGCACTTGCCTTGGAATATTATGTTCTGTCTCGGACCGTTCCATTTTCGACCGTAACATCGGCCGCCCTTGGAACGCCTTCTCCGCGGTAGTCTCCTTCTGCTCGAGGTGTTCGTACCCCTTGATCAACTGCTCCTTAGTCTTAATAAGCGTCTTACCTCTCTCTTCACGATGGACGTGATGAGCTCGTGCTCATCAGGGAGAAAGTGGAGCCATATCACGAGCTGGCATACCTCGTCCACTGGCTCTCCAAGCGTCTGAAGACCAGCAATTAGCTCATCGAACGCGTCCCGATGCTTGACCATAGGCGTTCCACGTTTCAACTTAAGCTCATGAAGGCGACGTGTCATCGTAACACGATTGTGCAGCGTCGTCCGGTTGTAGAATTCTTGAAGCGTTCCCCAAGCCTACCTGGCTCGCGAAGCGTTCCAAAGTACTAAGTCAGCTCCTGATTTAGTACTTCCACGCGTAATGCTTGGCGAGCTTGCCAGTGATACGACGTCGTGTACAGCAACTCTACCTGCATACTTTACGTGAAGCACCGGAGAAATGGTCATGGACATTTCGGGATTTGTGCCTTATGACATTTTCGTATCCGAGTTTCTGAATATCTCGCTGACGCGAACGATGCCGTTGGTCCTAAGAAGGAGAGGGTAGGTCTACACCTATGGCTGGACAAAGCGTGTTTCACGGCCACGGAGAAGCTCTGGATTACACTGTTGTGTGTAGGGCGGTTGCTTGCAGCGTCAGTAAGGAGCTTAGCATACTCAAGTGTCAGAAAAAGGTACTTTTCAATTTGGTCTGTACCAACTTTACAAGAATATTAGCCAGGATGATGTACTACTGCCTGTATTTGACTGAATTTGACTTAAAATTTGTAAAAACATATATAGAGCTAGACCTCCTCGCCAGCCAATGATATTCCATTGACAGAGACTATTATTACAGTCGTGCACCTCCAATTCGACACCGGTATCAGTCGATACCCTGCCAGATTTTATGATTACGCGAATCGGATGCGCAATTACCTTTGCCCATCACCACCCTAGCAATTAACCTCAACGGTTTTCCCCTCCTCGCCGAGGGATGACACGCCGCATCGATTGGATTTTAAATTTTGGATCGGACGTCTTCTTAAAAACACACACTTTGATTTTTACCGCCAAAGACAATGGGACATCGCCCTTCCTCCTACATGTCCCACAAAAGCAGTCTTTGTGCGAGAAGCACAAGTCAGATCCTGCATGCTCTCACTCCGAACTTGGTCGTTGGGCGACGGAGCACTTTAAGACCCCACGCCTTGCTGGCTTTCTTACCCGAGTCAACTGCGCGATAGGCGCTTCAGATCACACATGAGGAACGCTGGAACTCCACGCGCAAACACCGTTTCGCGAACTTCTCTACCGACAGAAACCGTCTGTCGATCCCCGGAATGTATAGTACGTCGATCATACGAATGCGTCTTCCGTCCAGACCCGTCAGCCGAATCGTTCCCGCTCCTTCGATGCGAAACTGCTTGCCGTCCAATCGTCTCGTTGTTACCAGTGTCCAGATACTTGTACTCGACCAAGTCCTCCACATGAGGGGTCATGTACGACGTCGCACCACTGTAGATCAGTTACCCGGCCAGCCGTTCCTCACCCACTGCAACTGCAAAATCTGCATCAGCATTGCTGTCACCGCTCCTAACGGGACAGTCTCGCTTCATGTGGCCCACTTGATCACAGTTGAAGCACTTGCCTTGGAATATTATGTTCTGTCTCGGACCGTTCTATTTTCGACCGTAACATCGGCCGCCCTTGGAACGCCTTCTCCGCGGTAGTCTCCTTCTGCTCGAGGTGTTCGTACCCCTTGATCAACTGCTCCTTAGTCTTAATAAGCGGCTTACCTCTCTCTTCACGATGGACGTGATGAGCTCGTGCTCATCAGGGATAAAGTTGAGCCATATCACGAGCTGGCATACCTCGTCCACTGGCTCTCCAAGCGTCTGAAGACCAGCAATTAGCTCATCGAACGCGTCCCGATGCTTGACCATAGGCGTTCCACGTTTCAACTTAAGCTCATGAAGGCGACGTGTCATCGTAACACGATTGTGCAGCGTCGTCCGGTTGTAGAATTCTTGAAGCGTTCCCCAAGCCTACCTGGCTCGCGAAGCGTTCCAAACTACTAAGTCAGCTCCTGATTTAGTACTTCCACGCGTAATGCTTGGCGAGCTTGCCAGTGATACGACGTCGTGTACAGCAACTCTACCTGCATACTTTACGTGAAGCACCGGAGAAATGGTCATGGACATTTCGGGATTTGTGCCTTATGACATTTTCGTATCCGAGCTTCTGAATATCTCGCTGACGCGAACGATGCCGCTGGTCCTAAGAAGGAGAGGGTAGGTCTACACCTATGGCTGGACAAAGCGTGTTTCACGGCCACGGAGAAGCTCTGGATTACACTGTTGTGTGTAGGGCGGTTGCTTGCAGCGTCAGTAAGGAGCTTAGCATACTCAAAGTGTCAGAAAAAGGTACTTTTCAATTTGGTCTGTACCAACTTTACAAGAATATTAGCCAGGATGATGTACTACTGCCTGTATTTGACTGAATTTGACTTAAAATTTGTAAAAACATATATAGAGCTAGACCTCCTCGCCAGCCAATGATATTCCATTGACAGAGACTATTATTACAGTCGTGCACCTCCAATTCGACACCGGTATCAGTCGATACCCTGCCAGATTTTATGATTACGCGAATCGGATGCGCAATTACCTTTGCCCATCACCACCCTAGCAATTAACCTCAACGGTTTTCATCTCCTCGCCGAGGGATGACACGCCGCATCGATTGGATTTTAAATTTTGGATCGGACGTCTTCTTACAAACACACACTTTAATTTTTACCGCCAAAGACAATGGGACATCGCCCTTCCTCCTACATGTCCCACAAAAGCAGTCTTTGTGCGAGAAGCACAAGTCAGATCCTGCATGCTCTCACTCCGAACTTGCTCGTTGGGCGACGGAGCGCTTTAAGACCCCCCCAAGCAGTAAAGCGCACTACCGTCCAGAGTACTCTTAAGCGGTCCGCGGAAGTTGCTGCCTTGCCGGACGCCTATCGCGACCGGAAGCGCTGTTGCGCGCCCGCGATTCGCGCGTCTGACGCCAAGATTATGCAGAAGATTGGCGTAAATTTTGTACTGAATTAACAAATAAAATATTGGTGCACTGGATTTGCGTTTGTTTTTTGCTTTACGTTGTGCACTTATGCCCTGGCACTGTCCGCCTTGTCGAATGGAGGTGCACGACGA
>NW_003303723.1:1243311-1401820 GCF_000142945.1 Phytophthora infestans T30-4 | reverse complement strand
GGGGTGTCTCTAAACCCCGTAAGGACAGAATTGCGCGGGTAGGAAGGGGGGTAACGCCGTGTCCCAACGGCCGGTCCGGGTTTAACGTTTGAAACAGTTGCGCGGCTCGGAAGACTAGTTCTTCAATTGTTACAAGGCCAAATCCCTTCAACCTGGGGTCAACACGGGACACCCAGGATGCTACCCTTAAGGCGCTGAGAACCGGCAAACAGGAATCCATGTTTCAGATTTTCCAGGGGTGAGGAGTGAGGAAACCGGTTGACTGGTTTTCTCTGGTGAGTCGTGCTACATGTTGCCTCAACTGGGTATTAAGAAGGCATGTACAAATATCAGGCATCTGCAATCTGGCAGCGGCGGAGCAGTATTCAGCAGCTTCGGGTCGCAAGGTGCGAGAAGTAAAGCAGATAACGAATCGCAGATTGCAGACGCATGATATTTGTTGTAGGTACTTCAGTACAAAATTTACGCCCAATCTTCTGCATAATCTTGGCATCAGACGCGCGAATCGCGGGCGCGCAGCAGCGCTTCCGGTCGCGATAGGCGTCCGGCAAAGCGGCAACTTCCGCAGACCGCTTAAGAATACTCTGGACGGTAGTGCGCTTTACTGCTTGGGGGGTCTTAAAGCGCTACGTTGCCCAACGAGCAAGTTCGGAGTGAGAGCATGCAGGATCTGACTTGTGCTTCACTGCTTTTGTGGGACATGTAGGAGGAAGGGCGATGTCCCATTGTCTTTGGCGGTAAAAATCAAAGTGTGTGTTTGTATGAAGACGTCCGATCCAAAATTTAAACTCAGATCGATGCGGCGTGTCACTCAGGAGGGGAAAACCGTTGAGGTTAATTGCTAGGGTGGTGATGGGCAAAGGTAGCTGCGCATCCGATTCGCGTAATCATAAAATCGGGCAGGGTATCGACTGATACCGGTGCCGAATTGGAGGTGCACGACTGTACTACATTCTTGTTTGTGCAAAAGTACAATCTTACACAAACTGAGCGTAGTTATACATCGTAAGTTCCGCAAAAAAGAAGCAGAAACAAGTAGAGACAGAAACACATTCTGAGCACCAGCTTTACACAGCTTGCAAAAAAAACATTACTCTTGTGTTATTTTATGTAAAATACGTATCGATTCGACTACTTGGCGAACGTAACTTTCACTAAGTATCTGTATCGCAGGAAATCTGCGTCACCAGGAGCTTCGTACATGTCGTAAATGTAGCTCTCGATAAATGCAAGCACCCAAATTCCGCAACTAGAACCGTCCATCTGCTGATTTTCGCGACTCACCACTCTCTTCCATCTTCTGCTATGTTTCAGAAGAGGGAGAAACGCCTTCTTCAAAATGTCTGTCACCTTGCGAAAGGACATTTCAGGTACAAAACCTGGTTAACGTAGGCAGCAGAGAGCATATGAATTGTCAATTTCTGCTTCGGTTAGAACTATTTCAAACGAGCATCCACAACTTGAGACAGAAGAAATAAAATAATTCAAGAAAATACGCGCACTAAGGGAAGGCTGCGCCTGACTCAGAGCTGCTTCAAAACGCGGGGTTTCCTCACTATGGCGTCAACTTCCTGTGCACTCACGCCGGGAATTCACGGAAAAAAAATGCAGTGAAGAGGCCTCGTCAAAACGTTAGGCCTCTTGGCTGCAAAGCAAAGGTAATTTGATTGCGTCAAAATGTTTTTAGTATTTTTAGTGCTTACGTTTATTTTGTTTTTAAATAAAAGTTGTCGCTCCTCCAGAAGATTGCTACTATCTCGTAGGTTTTCTGCATACTGCATCACACAGCCACATGGTTGGTAAAACAGAATACGAGAGTAATCGAATACGCCTCAACCCGGGGGACCTGGATGAAGTAAACAAGCTACGCAAAATCGGAGTTCCGACAAAGAAAAATCTTAAGTACATCTGGGACAACCCTGATTCAGAGCCGATGTTCACAATCTCCTGGCCAAGCTAAATCGCGAAGGCGATGCGGGAAGTACTGTCACGGATAGGGTGTGCGAGACCCTTACTCATTTCTGTGATGATGAGAATTACGGAGTTGATCATGTGGATATCGATCGGTTTCACGACCACGTGGGTGTTTCTTTCCCTTTTAGCCTTCACAATTAGAGGCATTCTAACTTTGGTTTTCAGATTGTTGCGCACTGTATTATCTTTCAGACAGACCACATGCGCGCTCTTTTCTCCTGTTTTCCCGAGGTTCCGCTTGTCGATGCAGCTCACGGTACCAACTCCGACCGATACAAGCTTTTTCTTTCATTTCCCACGACACTTTTGGACGGGGACAGCACATCCAGGTAAGCCGTCGGAGAACTCAATGCTTTCAGAGCAGTACATGTTAGCGGGGGTATTAAATTTCGTGGTCTCGTCATTGCGTGGATCCATAACGGTATAAGTACACGTCTGGATATTTATACATTGTGCGCAATAGTGATTTCCATTTATCAGCACTGCGCCCACGATCTTTCAGTTAGCTTTGCCAAGTTGATCGTGCCCCTGAAGCCACATAATCCTCTCCGTGTCGTCTTCCATTGCCATGAGCGGCGGCATGAAAGACATAACTTCACGCGAGCCAAGGCAATGCTCCATAATCGCGCAAATTGCAGCCACAGTGGATAAAATGCACACATCTTCAAGCTCTCTGTACATTGCAAAGCGTAGTAGCTCTAGTTCTTCGTCATCTTGTAGATTGGCATACCGTATGGAAGTGCATACGTCCTCTACTGGATACTCAGCGACATCAGCGAAAAGCGGGCCACAGTCTTCGGTATACGCACTGAGTCCACGCTATAGCTTTCTCTAGCCAGCTAAAAGTACTTCGCAACTAGAACCACGTCTCCATACTTCGTATGTAGCTCGCCGCCAATGATGGATACAAACTTTTTCGACCGATTTCAAACTTAAAGACTATCTCATTATCTCGCAGATGGACAATTGTAATCCGAGAGAGACACAGCTCAAACAATTTCAAGTTAGAAATAATTTAAAAATGACACAACTACTTACAGAACACAATATAAAATCTGATACAAACTGCAACAAAGTACCACAAACGGATACAAAATGCCACATTCCGTATACAGTCTACAGCAAACTGATACAATACGTAGAGTTTCAAATTCGGTGATCGATGCAAACGTTTTATCCAGTAGACGTGGACTGAAGTGCACGTGGCGAAGATTGAGGCTGGTGTGCGCTTGTGTTTGATTCGACAACGACAGCGTCGTCTTCGTCCACGTCGTCGTATGCGGATTCCTCAGATGCATCGTTGGGCCCGCGCTTCTGTCTGCCTGTACTGCGTTTCATTTTGCGTAGGATTTGGAACTGATTTACAGCCCCAGAAAAGCATTGGAATTAAACGTTCGTTTGGACGGCGTTATTTAACGCTGTATCCACGTGCTCTTCCTGGATAGCCGGAGTTGCGGACATAAAATAAGTTTATGTTCTGGATCTCTTTTTTGTGGTAATACATGTACATAAAATAAGTTTATGTTCTGGATCTCTTTTTTGTGGTAATACATGTATGTAGTCACTTTTAATATCATTAGTTTAGTGTACCCATTCCGTAATCAAGTTTTTTCAGAATTAATTACTTCGTTCCGTAGCACATAGCAGATAGTTTTTTTTTTCTAATAAAGGCGAGGCATAGGTGGGAACTGGGTACTTCTGCATTGCAGAGGAAGGTGTTTTGATACAGCGTTTGCTTCCACTGTAATTCCGGGGAAATGAGTGCCTGCTCAAACACTCGAGATACGTCCTCCAGGTTGTCAAGTATCTGCACCATTGGCGTCATCATGTCGCTTTGGGATATCACTCTCGTCAACCGGCAAGTCGAGTCATCCCACTCAAAACATGTCGATCCGTGCATAACATGCTGTTGGGTTAGAAGCTGCTCTGCTAGCTTACCGTTCCGGTCACTGTTGTCGATGGTGCGCAAGTGAGGAAACACGTTGCGCAGAGTGTTTGCCGTGACGGTCACGCGGGTGGTTGTGAGCGCAACGAGCGCTTCCCCTTCCAACATTTCCCACCCCTCGAGCTCCACGTTCACGTCGCCGAACCAGTCCATGAAGCACCAGTGCTGCATGATAGAGTCTGGACCGTATTCTGAGTTGAAAACGACATCAGGATTCATAATATCTCGTATAATACCGAGCTGATTGGTGGTGAGATGAAGTATTCGAGAGTCTCGATCTCATTCCGCAGATCTTGAAGGCTTGTTTTGAGGAGAATTGTGAAAAAGTCGGCTGGGCTCCTCAGATATCGGAGAATTGTGAAGTCGGTTGGGCTCCTCAGATATCACTTGTAGGTGACGCCTCCGTTTCTCACTCAGCTTAAGGATCTTTTCGGTCGCTGTATAGTTTGCTCTTAGTTTCGTGACTCGCGCATACGATGCCGCTGACTGAAGTTGCGGGCACTTAACACTGGAGCAAGCTGTAGTTTCAATTGCACTCGTCTTGTCGATGATCCAGCAAGCTTCGTCAATCGGTATCGGCAGATGATTATCAGCATCGACGATGCTATTTGCGAATTCTACAACTCCTGTAAAATCTTCATCTCTGTCAGTGGGTCGACCGGAATAAATGAAGTCCATGCAGCACTTGTGCTCCGCTCTCGGAAATTGAGAATGTCGTATCCTTAAGTCTTTGACGTTCAAGTCGAGTAGACCAGTGATGTGACTAATACTGTAATCACCAGCGGTTTGAAACCAGACACGTTGAAAACGGGGTGTACAAATCCTTATACTTGAGGGCTCTTTTGCAAATCACTGATGACACACTGACTCAGTGACTGAGTGTTCATTTCCGTTTGCTACGCTGCAAATTGCGGCCTCTTACTGCACTTACTGTAGGATAAGCCGGAGACCCGAACCCTCTTAGAAAGGTAATAACTGAGCGCACCAATGAGACTACAGAAATGAACCAAAATCCATGAATTTAGCCAATCTCATCGCACTAGGGCTAGGTGTTTAGCATTCCAACTTATTTCCGGAACTGTCCGGAATCATTGCGTCTTATCGAATAAAGGGCAATACAAATCTAGCACGTTAGGAGCACTTGCTGGATAATTGCACTTTGTGACGGACCGCT
Organism: Phytophthora infestans T30-4; assembly: GCF_000142945.1. NCBI lineage: Eukaryota > Oomycota > Peronosporomycetes > Peronosporales > Peronosporaceae > Phytophthora > Phytophthora infestans. Next base: position 1,396,727 of record NW_003303723.1, on the reverse strand, counting down.
GTAGCGAGCATGGGAACCTGGGCTTCAGCGCCATCGTAGCATTACTAGTATGAAACTGCAGCTTGAAGGTTGTACACTTCCGTGTTTGACACCCCGCCGCTAATAGGCTACTTAATTACAGTGCAACTAAAATATTTTTCGTACAGCGTTTGATTGTCAATAGATATCTAAACATGTAAGGACAAGCATCCTAGTCAAACATTTAGTTTAGCTACTACATGTACATGCCAGCATTTGATTCAGCGACGCAACTTCACCGGACCCGAGCTCCCTCCGCAAACTCGTGCTTGATGTACTGATTGCCGATCGAGATCAGCACCATATCCATGGGCATCCTGAAGCTGGCACACGGCAGCGCGTCAGATGCGCCTCGTGCATGCCCGTGCCGAGCGGGCTATCTCACCGGTCGAACCCAACTCCACACCCATACTCGGACCAGCGCCGTGCAGACGCGTGAACGAGAACAGCGGCGCCTTGACGTCCACGTAGTTGATACAGGCGCGCAGGATGCCATTAGCCCGGGCCATTGCCTGGGTGTGGTGTTAGTACGTAGTAAACGAGCCCGTGACGTTAAGCGCCTGTGCGATGGTGCTACCTGCTTGATCGTGCCCACGTACACAGTTGCTGGACTGGGCGTCTCCAGAGCGTACGCGGGCGTGCTTGGCGTGTGGCGTAGATGGATATGGCGCCGTCCTTCGCCAAACTGTCGAACGTGATCTCCTTAGCATTCACGACGACCTTGGACACGGCGAGGGAGCGCGACATCTTGTCTGCGTTGCTGTTCAGGTAATCCTTCAGATGGCTCTCGTCCGAACCCACAAGCATACCAGCATCTGACAGCACGTAACAGGGAGGGACAAGAACCAGGTACTACACACACCTCTTGCACTAACTCCAGAGCCGAGATCAGATCCGTCACCTCCGTCCGGCTGGTCCACGTTCAGCGAGTCCAGCAGAACCGCGAATGCGCTGTAGCCCTTGCACTGGTCGATGCTCTCCGGCAGGATGTTAGCGCCTGACTTAGAGCGGATTGGCCAGGTTGCTCGGGTCTGGCCATCCACCACCACGATCATGTCTTCGAGGATCTCGAGGTCCCCGTTGTCCAGCACCCGTGCTCCAGGCTCACCTCCGCCTCCTGCTCTCGGGATGGTAACTGGCCACGGTGGACAGATCGCGCACGTACTCACACCGCACCAATCCAACTCTACCAACTTGCAAGAGATCCACCACGAATTCACATCGAACCGTCGCCCACACTACACCGCCACGCTGTAGGGCGCGCACCGAACATGTACACTATTGCCATCGATATCAACAGCATCTCGCCCTCCCATATACCCCACCCGAATCGCGATGGTTCGTTACCACCCGCTGCCGCTCCACACTCGCTCACCGCCGTCGTGCCGCTCGTCCTTCACGCTCGCTCGCCCACCACCAGTGCCACCGTCGCCGCCGCCTCCACGACCGCTCCCCACTCGCTCACCAGCTGTTCACTAGATTACGCACTGATGCCGTCGACTGTCCGGAATGAATAATCCTTCGTAGCTTGAATCGATTTGATTGCTTCAATTTCAATCAAATCGTTTGGCCACCATTCCGGATTCCGTCCGGAATCGGCCCCTTACGGAATCGGCCAATTACTGTACGAGTGCAATACTGTGAAAAATTGTGCATGTGGAGGCAATACGAAACCAGGTTATCTACTCAAAACTCACATACTGGCAGGCAAAACAGAGTGACGCATTGGCGCCACATCTTTTTGTATTGTATTGACGGAACACGAACTGTCACGGTCTCCGTTCGATACTGTGCCAACAATAAATACTGCGCCTTTCTGAGTCCTGAACCAGTGGTCATGTAGAGATACTTATGGCGGTGAATATTGCCGGCAATTATATCTATTTTAAAAAATAAGTATTATACATGTACTTCATCTCTGTCAATTGATTTCATTAACTCTTTCCTATCACCGTGTTGGTTTTTATAGTGCGACTACTGGTATTCACAATAGACATATACTCGCTGTGTAATACTACTTCTCGTACTGTAGTAGGAAAGTTACTTCATAACAACTCTTAGCCCCTTGGTTACCAACGTCGTAACTTACGACGTAGTGAAAACCTTAAGTCGTAAGTTACGACTTAACTGTCCAGATAAACAGGAAATGGCTCAGATGCGACGATCACATACTTTAATCAAGTCTGTTTCTCTGCAAAAAAATATAAGCTTGGAAAGGTAGTGGGCGACAGGGGAGAAAAAGGCTGTAGGTGGATTCACTGTCCCACTATCTCGGGACCGTACGTTTGGTGGACGGTGGATGTCCTCCACCAGTACAGAATTTGCGGACTCAAGCAAGATGCCGGTCAGAACAAGCAAGCGGACAAAAGCTCAAGCAGAGGCGCTCTCAGCAATCGACGTGCGAGATGTGGATTTTGGTCATCTATGGCGTCAGCTCGTGCGTGTTGGATGGACGTCAAAGAGGCCAACGCGGCTGTCCAATTTGCACTCGTACTACCCACGGAACGCTGCAAAGGAGCTACACATCGAGGGCGTGAACATGTTTGTCGGTAAGTCTGATGTGGTTAGTCTATTGTAAGTGTGTCTAATACGTGCTTTGTGCTGTGTATGCGAAGGAGAACATGCGGTAGTAAAGTATGCGTTTGAACAGGGCATCATTGGCGCTGACGAGGGAGGTGCAGGCGACGACAGAGACGACGAGAGTGAAGAAGGTGAGCCAGAAGTTCCTGCAGAGTGTGAGAAAGTAACATCCTCTTGAGATTGACACGAGTGTTGCTCTCTCAGCGAACACCGTTGAAGCATTGTTTGGATCCGAGAGCGAGGACAGCGAGACACCTGCAGAACTCCCGCTATGTGCCACAAGTCCGCACATAGAGGATGAGAGCTCAAGGGCGTCACAGATAGACACAAGTATTGCGCTTTCAGCAAACACCATAGACGAGATATTTTGTGGAGCTATGAGCGGTGATGAACCAGATGTAGCGCTGTCACTATGCTCCGGTCAAAATGGTGCTGTTGTCGAGCCTGTGACGCCAACAAACTCGAGACGAAACGATGAGCGAACAAACTCGAGAGAAGATCGTGGCTTGCTACAAGAGGACGTGAACATCATGAAGGACGAGGACAATGCAGACGAGTATGAGAGCATGGACCCGGAGTCGGATGGCTTTGGATCAGATGATGATAGTGATATTGTTCAAAGGCAAATTGGTGACGACGTGTCATCTGACGAAGAAGAGGCGCCTCTTATGGATGCAGCATTTATTGATTGCTTGGGGGGTTCTCTATCTATCGAAGACATGAACCAGATTACACTACGTTCGATGGCGTGGACTCCTGCATCCTCTGAGTATGAAACCGACAATAGCGCGTTCAAAGGTATGAAGAATCAAGCGGCTAGGCCTGTGGAAACACTTCGTGCTAAATGGATTCTCCATTGGAATTGCTATTCTATTTTATGCCGGTGAACCTGTGGACATTCATCACGAGCGACAAAACAGATACAAAAGGTCACACCTCGAGGAAAACGCGCGCCAAGAACGTGCACGTCTCGTTCGTGAAGGGCAGCGTACCAGGTCAAACGCTACGGGATGTTCGCCGCCGCATACGAGTCGAACCTGATTACGTACCGCGCGAGATTCTTTGTGTCATGGGTCTACTTGTAGCTCATATGCTCAGCCCTACCCGTCCGTTTTCAGATCACTGGGCTATGACCGATGATGGCGCGCTTTCGGCGGGACGGTTTGGCAATTTCATTTCTCGAAATCGCTGTACTTCTATCCTACGAGATCTACATTTCTGCAACAATGACACAGCTGACAAGAGAGACAAGTTGTGGAAACTGCGAGCTGTTGTTGACGTACTTCAAATGATATTCCTAGCTGCGTGGATAGTGGCTGCAATCATCTCTTTCGACGAAGGTGTACTTCCTCAAACGTCCAAGCGTAACAGTACCCGTATGTTTATGCCGGACAAGCCGCACCGTTATGGCACCAAGATGTTCATGACGTGCGACGCAGTGTCTGCTAACTGCCACAGGTGCGCATTTTTTTATAAGTGTTGCAAAGTCGTAAGTTTCGACTTGATGGTCTGACATTTGCATTATGTTGTCACTTACGACTTTAGATTCGAGATATATGTAGGGAAGCGTCAAAACCATGAAAGTGCAAGTCAGGCGTTTGACCACAAGACAGGAGCAGCCGCTGTAATTCGAAATTTGAAGGCTGTGTTGAATGAGAACGACCCCGGATTTCGTGTCATTGTTGTCGACAGATTCTACACCTCCGTTGCTCTCGCCATTCAACTACTTTCGATGTCGGTCTACAAGATTAGAACAATCATGACGTCAAGGCTGGGATTCGACAAGCACGTCGTTGGGCGAAGGAAAACACGACCAACCACAGTAGAGCGCGGGTCATTCACGTACTCAAGGTCGGTTGCGGTGCCCACCATGGTTGCATGCCACTGGTGGTACCGCAAGCCGGTGCACTACCTGGCCACTGGGGTGTCAATGGCCGAAGATACCATCAAGAGAAACCTGAAGACGGTGGGGCAGTCGACGTTCAGCTGTCCCAAACTGGTGACCGATTACCAGCGCTGGATGGGCGGAGTTGATGTGCATGATCAACTCCGCATTCAAACGTTCTCCGTCCAGACTTCTTTCAGGTTCCAAAAGTACTATAAGGGTCTATTCTTAGGTCTGTTTGACCTAGCGCTTGTTAACGCGTACATCACACACAAGGAGGCCTGTCGCCTCGACGGCGTCGCCCCAATGAAGCGCGTGGACTGGTACAAGTTGCTGCACAAGCAGCTCACGCAGCTCACGGACGAAGACTTCAAAACAGCAGCGCCATCACCGTCTCCAAGCGCGCCAAAGCGCCGCCGCAACGCTTCCCACGTACACAAGCAGCTTGATGATTGGGTGATTGTATCGGGCGTTCAGAAGCGGCGCCAGCGCTCTTGCAAGGTGTGCTCCCTCTATCGAGGTGAGCAGAAGAAAAGCTACCAGACTACTTACTACTGTGAAGACTGCTCGCAGGGTGATGCAAAGTGCTTCCTCTGTCCCAAGGCACGCAGAGGCACGGATACAACGTGTTTTCAAGTGTGGCACGACGACTTCGAATGTGGCGCAAGTCACCTAGGTAAGCGTGTCGATCTGCGCCGTGCCCCCGAGGCCGCCGGAGTGCGAAAGAAGACACGTCGAGAAATCTTGTCTGAGGAGAAAGAAGAGAGCTAGTGAGCCTCCCGTACGGTCTTTAGTAATGCTACTAATGCATTTTGTTGAGTTTCATATGATTGCTGTGCTGTGTAGTTCCGGTTATAACTGTGTTTGTGGATTGTGATCCCGATCACATGATCGGCAAAGTTGTATCTGTGTACTTGTTAGTCAGCGATGCTGAAGTACGTCGTCAGTGTTACGACGTAAAAATCGGAAACCTCTGTATAACTTATAGTCCCATCTTAATGATCAGCCAAGTGGAAAAGACAGACTAATACAAACTCCTAGATAATTGTGTGCTGTAAGTTACGACGTAAAATAAGGCGGTTCGTGGCCTGAATTCGCGGTAATAAAGGGGTTAAGGCGACAAACCTGCCCTCGAAAACGAGATCAGTCGTGACATGACCGTCGCAGTCGAACTGAGGCGATAGACACATTGTACCGAGGGAAAAAAGAAATTGATTCCTTGATGTTTTTCGGTATCGATAAGGATAAGTAATATTATTAATACACCGATGCAAGTGCAGTGAAATATTTATTTATATGCCCAAGCGTCGGACCTGCATTTCCGCTCAGAATCACCACTATTTGGGGGAAATGTGTGTTGACTTAATTTCGCTGAATTTTCTTGCGTTAAAGTAGAAGTACTTGGTAAGTTTGCAGCATTTACTGTTTTTAAAACGTAACCTATTACCAGCAAGGCTTTAGCTACAGATATACACTACCAACTAGCATCGAGTGAGCACTTATATAGTATAATATGCTCTGAAAAATGGCAGAAAAAAGGCATTTTAGATAGCTGACTTGACTTTTGATGACGATTTTGCATGAATTCTTAAAGAGATTTAGTGGTTCTCACGGTGATTTTGCAGGACATTATACAAATGTGCTCAGATAGACGGCCACAGTCATGAGGCGTTTCTTGATGAGTCGCAACTAGTGAATGATTGGCTGGTTTTCAAAAGCGTGACAAGCCTAGAATCAAACTGTCGCCCTGCAGACTTTGGAGAACTCACCAGAACATACATTACAGCTAATCACCAATTCAGATATTCGATGCTAACTCTTCATATCGTAAATGATCGGATGACAATAACTCAAAGCAGGGGCGAAATTAAGCATTTACCGACTGGTTAGGATCATAAGTACATTTGGATACGCTTTCTGGTCTGCTCAATATTTTTAGAACCATGAAAGTGAAAGCGAATTTGCGCTCGTTATGACGCAGCAATAGTACTAATAATCTTCAATCAATAAAACTACTATGTGTGTTGTTTGGAAGTCTACTACAGTCTGTAATCTACGAAGAGAGGCAACCAATCGTCCATAGCACTTCAACTTGAGCGCAAGAGCCGGATTGTTGGGTACAAACAGCACGTCTTCCTGTTTATCAACATTATTTTTACAGGATCTTGACACGCCGCAGTTAAAAATCGAATTTCTCGGTGGGTGGCGCTCCAGTGGACTGTCCACTCGAGCATCGGCTCCGCAACGGAGCCTTCGCCAACCCCTCCATCAGTTGGCGCAGCTCGCTGCTTTCATCGCGAGTTCTCGGCCCTCTTCGAGCAGCTGGTGGCAACGCAGCCGCTGCCTTTCGTACTTGTCCTTGTTCTTCGTCCGAGGAGGACAAGTACGCGTTAAAGGTCGGATTTGCTTCTTCCCCGTCGTCTTTCTCGCTCGGAACCACATCCGGTCTCGTTTCTTCTATAGTTTCAATAGGACGTTGGTCTAGACTACGCCGTTGGACGCGCTGGAATCGATCTTCAGGGTCGAAGACATAGATTGTGGTACCTTGTACCGGTGTCGGTGCTGCAGTAGCAGAAGGCCGCATGGACGTGTAGAGTGGGAGGGACGGTGGGGTAGCTGGACGAGGCGGTGGTGGCGCTCTCTTTGACTGGCCTGCATACGAATTCCGAGAAGGTAGCGGAGGTGTTGTAGGCGGTGAAGAGGACGATGCCGTGACACCAGAGCGTCGACGCGGAGGCGCATGTGTAAGTTCGCTCGAGTTCATGACGCCCCGTAGACTAGCTACAAGATCCGAGGGGACTCGAGAGGGCTCGGAAAGACGTCCGCTTGTGTTGAGACTCTGGAAAGGGGAAGACGTGATCGCTTCCGGAGCGATCGCCACGTGCTTCTCCTTCGAAGGTTTGCCAGGACGCTTTAACACCGGTAGAGGCTCAGACGACTGTCGTCGATGCAGTGTCGGTTGCTGTTCCGCTTCAGGTTCATCGTGGCCTCTTTCATCTCGTTCATCCGGCACATCAAGTACGTTCTCGGTAACAGGAGCGACTGCACCCGGTGTGCCCGTGCTGGAGGTCTCGGATTCCCGTTGTGAAGCCTCGAGACGTTGGTGAAGACGCCCAATCTTCATCGCAAGTCGCTCGATGCCTCGGTTCGTACTTACACTCACCACTGGCGTCGGTATCGCTCCCGACGGCGTAGGTTCTGGCTCAACTTGCTGTATCGAATCCCCAGTCTTAGTAGACGTCACTACTGGCGACGCTAGACGCGTCGAGTGCAGGTTGGCGATAAGTTCGGATTCTCGAACCCACCGCATCGCCTCTTCCAGTGCACGTGCTTCTTCCACAGCGCTGGCGTGTTGGGACGGCAGAGGTTCTCCCGCTTCTTGATGGTCCAGAGACTGCATAGATGTCGACAATAACGACGAGCGAGGCGAGTGGAAGTCGATACTGTCACTTGCCTGAGTGCTGGGGTGCTCGCTGTCTGCTCCTTCAATGAAACTGAAGGCGAGCTCGCTGTCCAGACGGTCGGAAATGGTATCAGACGGACGTACAGGATCGTTCTGACCGATGGACGCCAACACAGCATCAAAGTCCGAGCTGGACATGTCCAAGGTGTCTCGAATTTTCATAATACGGTCGTAGATCTCGTCGTATCGTTCCGCGCCGACGTCTGGATCTCCACGTCCACTTTCCAGCATCATACTATGCCGTTCCTCTTCTTCCTCAGCCTCCGAGATGGCTACATTGATGGTATCACGGATCTGTCGAACATGCTCCACTAGTTTATCTAGAGCTTCTCTCTTGGACTGAGCTGACATGGCAGAGGACGAGAGTGTCGAGTGACGTAAGACACTGGCTCGTCGCTCCTTTCTCGCTGTCTCAGACGCTGGACGTTGGTACTGTTCACTACCATCCGAATCATAGTCGTATCCATGGCGATGTCGTTGTCGGAAAGGGGGTAATGGCGAGCGTACGTGTGATGACGAGCCTCGAATTGACTCTTCTATGCCTCCTCTTCGCAGCCCACGGTGTTTCGGATACCGTAGTCCGCCTATATAAGTATCCGTACCAACATTTGTCGTAGTTGTCGTAGTTTCGAGAAACCCATCTTCACTCTCCGTAACACCAGACATACTTTCGCGATGGCTACCTGCTTGTGCCATACACACAGAACACACTCGCATAGCATGGGTATGTTCGTCCAAAGGCTCCTCCAGCTCACGTAGCGGCGCACAATTGGAGCACACAACTTCGCCACAGGTGGCGCAATGGTGTTTTCTATGGAAATAAAACCCACGCAGACAAACTGCGCAGGCTTTACGCTCCTTAGAAGACACCCAGTCCCATTCGTCCAGATACTGTAGTCTCCCCATCCGTTGTCGCTCCAATAACCCTTTAACACGATGTACAGACGCGACATAGTCGACCATGATCTCCTCCATTGTCGTCCTTACAGCGGTAGGGGTCATAGCGCCATCCACTTGTGCCATTGCAGTGACCTTGAGGATGTTAGACTGGTGTGTCTTAGTGATCAAGATGCCTGTACGGATAAATTGTCCTCGTAGAATATCGTATCTCTCCAGTGTGGGCACTTCTCGGTCTCTGGAAATAGATTCCTGTACACAGAAGCCAACGACGCTACTGGCTGCTGTGTGAGCTTTCCTCTTGCCTGCGTATTCCAAGTAGCAAAAGTCCAGACTCTTCTGTCCTTCTCGTCGATTAGCTTTAAGAAGACCCCACTTGATGGCTCTGTACGAATAGCTGGGTTTCTTGTGCTCTGATGACGTAGGAAACGTCAGCAGGGTCTGCGTGTCGACGAATTCGTCGCCATGCAGATAACTTAACGTTCGTCGCGCATCTCGGGTCTTAACTTTGGCAATGGCTTGTAGGATCTCATCCGGTTGGACGTCCACAATGTGGACACTGGACTTGTAGATAGTGGACGGCTGTTGCGATGCCGGTTGCTTCGTACTCGGTCGGATGTCCAGGAACTGCGCCTTCTGGACTCCGCGCCCATTGCGCGCCTTGATGTCCGTCCAGCGGTAGACGCAGTCGGCGTCGTCGATGATACGCACGAGCTGCGCCACACGCTCCTTACCGAAGCGTCGATAGTGCATGAGCTCGTCCACCGTCAGCACCATCTGCGGGAAGAAACCCGCGCACAGCGGGTACGGCAGCTCCGTCGCCATGGCGGACAATTCCAGACTGGGCACCTACGAAGTGACGGCTTGTATGGGTTTTTTGTACACTTTACACCAAATAAACACAGCACTATTTAATAGCGGTAACTGACTCTTCAACCGACTTATTGATCCCGAGTGTTATGGCGGTGAAAGGCCTGAGCTGGCAGAGGGTTTGGAGCTGACAGGCTCTGGTGACCGACTCTGGAACAAGTACGACACGCATAGAGCTCTCAGCGAGGAGAAGGAACCTTCGAGTAGTGTTCTGAAACGGGGTAGCAGCGGTAATTTCTTAATGGCTTGGCAGATCTGTGCGGCTTTATCGACGTTTTGCATTCGCATTGATATCGTGTTTTGCTATCCCCAGTGACGTAAGAAATACTCAGTTGCCTTTTAAAGTGTTGGCGAGATTAGCTGTAAGACCCGATGTGAAAAGGTATCTTATCCTTGGAGGTGGGCTTTTCTGCCTTGCGATATTTCGCTGCTGCTCTCCAAATACCGGTACAGTACTGCACCCCATTTTCGCGGGGGTGGACCATATACGATTTGCAAATCAATCAGAGTTTAGCTGACAAACAAAAGTTCATTTGGATTCAGGAGCATCACATCCGGAAGTTTACCAAAGGTCCAAGGGCGCGAAAACGGGGTGCAGTACTGTATCTTCAGGGCGCCAGCGACATAGATATTTCGTACTCACGTGATATTTGTATCCTCTTTATTCGACAATGTAGATACCGTGTAAAGTATTTTTTTTCTCTAATTTGCATGTTCTCTTTGAATGAGGTTATCGCGTTCTATTCTACACGCTGCTACCGGCGGGAGCGCGGCACTCGGGACAGCTTTGGTTATGACGCAGCCACGACATGATGCAGTTCTCGTGGTAGACGTGGGCACAGGGCAACTTAACAGAGAAGTTCCTGCTGGTAGGTACTACCGTATCTCCAGTGCCGCTGCAATTGCTGATACCGCCGGAACTACCGTCACGGTCGCATCCGATACTGTTGTTACAGTCTTGGTCGCTTTCTGGGAGTTCGACCCCCTTCACTTCAGTCGAGACGAGCTGCTCGAGACAAATACTGCAGGCATGCTCTGACTGCGTCGGTAGTAAATCTTCGACGTCTTCGAGACTTAGAATGGCGTTAGCGTACGTGCAGTTGGCGTCCAGCACGTTGTTAGGGAGAGATAGGAAGTCACGCATTAGCAAGTAGATACACAGCACCTCACGACCCAATGGTGCTGGAAGATACGGCTCCACTACAAGAGCTGGGACAATTACCTCGAGTGCTCTCCAGCAGTCTGACAAAAAGCCCTCGAGCTGCACTGTACTTGTTTTCATAGTGTTGGCATCTGCTTGGATGGAGAAGGCCGTATATTGTAGATGTTGGTACCGTTGGAATACCTCGGCGAGGATTCGTAGAAACACGTCGAAGGGTTTCCATTCGACGACAACGTCTTGATCTTGCTGGATATATGCGGGTGCGGTGAGGTGTTGTATCACATTTGGATGGTGCAGGATGGAGTTCACGTGGTCGTAAAACCCACAAAATTTGTTCTGGCTCATTGCAATCACCCATGATGATTGTGTCGTGTGTCCGCCATTGGAAGCAGCAAATGTCGTCAAGCCGTTTGTGCCCCTCGATATGCAGGTGCTCGTGATGGTCATGGAGAGAGAAACCCGGTAGACGACCGACATACCCACACAGAGCAAGCGTGCTTGCGCCAGGAAGCCGAAGCTGGACGGCTGGAACTCCTCACTCATCTTTCGCAGTCGTCGTTGCACGGGGGTGCTGTGGGCGTTGATAGTAGCGGCGTGTACTAGTTTGACGCGTTTAGTCTCGCGTTCCTCTTCCATGATCCTCTTTGTCATTGCTCCCGAACCGGTAAAATGCAAAATGACGACGAAAAGCGAGCGGGCTCCGAGACTTGAGGTTGTTTGTGGTGTTGAGCAACAAACTGAACCGAAACCCGGACTTTTGCCGTGTCCGACGGGCCTATGGATTGGCCCTCCATGGAAGTATGGAAACTTCCTACATTTTTTGGCGTTGGAAATGATGGGCTACGTGAGCTGGGCACATGGACTCTTCTGTTGCCCGACTACAACAAGATACGTACTTGCAGCGGAAGAATGCGGCCACTGAGATTCATTAGTACAGGGTGGATTTGAGTGGTTCGAGCGGCGAAAAATGTCTATCCTCCGCTGTTGGGTGGTACTACTATTTGTGCTTTTTTCGTCTGTTCAACGCGCGTGCTTCGCCTCGAAGCCTTTGGTCAGTAGGCTTGGCAGACCGAGCTTTAGTTAAATACATGTACTTCGAAGCACATGTATCATTTTCTAGGATGTCGCACGGTTCTGACCCCTCGACAAGCTAATACAACGGCTCCTTCCACGCTCTTTAGACTTTGATTGCAGCCCCACGGGGTGAACCAGCTCCTATTTTTGCATTCACTATTATAGCCTGCTGACTAGGGCAAATCTGATAACGGGAGTTGTATTCGCTTACGTAATGGGTTGGTAGCGCCACGTAGCGTTTGGCCGAAATGCCTTTCTCGAACTTGGGCGATAGGGAATAATGGTACAAGGTGATTTCTATGGAACAAGCCTTCCGCTCTGGCGAGTGCGCATTCAGCGATTTCAGCGTCAAGTCGACCGAACGAATACGTTTGTGCTTCATTGCAGAAACCGCCGTTTCAATATGGAGTGCGACGCCACGCAGTACTTGTCTCCAGGATCGCGTTCCAGCTAGGGCTCAGCTCGCCGAATTATTAGAGACCACTCTCCGTGCGCAGCGAGATTTAAAATGAGGTTTTGCCGCACGGACGCTTGGTCCATCTCGTTAATTTCTTGATTTGAACTCCTAATAGGACTCAGTCAAAACGTTTGCGCGGTGAGATTTCCACCTGAAAACGTGAAGTCCTTTATTCTGAGTTAGCAACTATAAATTCCGTCGGTTTACGGTACTGTAGTACCTCGAAGTACATGTATTGTGCTTGGCAGGAGTTTTGGCAAAACGCGCCTGAATGCGGTGCCTTTAACCCCTTAGTTCCCGGCCTCAAATATGAGGGTATATTTTGACCTCGTCCCATATACAGATATAAAGGAATTTGTATGGGGTTTCAATTAAGTCCGGATATCTTGGCGCGGGATCGGGGTGGTAACAACGACTTGCCAGTGTGTATAGTACGGATTCTCCAACATAAAGGAGGGTTTATGTAGTACATTGAGACGATCATATACAACTATGCTGTATAAATAAACATAAGGAATGTACTGTTTATTGATTAGCCTATCTTTGTGCTGTTGCATACGTCCAGCAGCGGTGAGTTCATTTATTATAGCCAATAACAAGAAAGATCAAGTGCCGTATCAATTGATTGCTCCTTGCATAGACATGTACGACCAGACGGCGCAACCACTACGCCTCCTCCTCCACCGCTTCATCATCTTCTTCGCTCGACTCCCCAGCACCAGCACCAGCACTTGCTCCGCTCTCGCCTACCTGCTGTCTGCGTCTCCGCTTCTTGCCTGGACGCTCCGCTGGCGCTCGGTCGCGTATCTTGTGGTCGCGTAGCAAGCGGCTCGGGATGTCATTCCCGTTCTTCCAGTCGAGGTGCCATATCTGAAAGCACGTGCGCTCCCTTTCCTCCCTAACAACGTTGCAGAGATACTTCCTGCGGCACAACCTACAGTCAGCGCTATCACCGTGTTAGTATCAAGCATGAACAGCATGTACGTACCTCTTTGGCCCTGCAGAGCATTCTGGACAGTAATACTTCGTATACTTCCGCGGCACCACCTTGTAGATAGCACACACTTTGCAGGTTCTGTGGCGACGCTTCTTTCCGGTTTCAGTGTCGGCCTTGTCTGGGTTCTCCGCCAGTTCGTGGCCATCATCAATGCGGTCTGAGCCACGTCGCTGCTCCTCCCGTCTTGGCGACGCTCCTCGTGCAGGTGAAGCGGCTGTACGCTCCTCAGCGGAGGTGGATTTCTAGAATAGGAAACATAACCAACATAACACATATTAGTAGATGCATTTATGTTGCCAAACCCATCATAGCAACTTACCTCAATCTCAGCGAAAGAGTTTTCATCAACAGCAAGTAGTTGTTCCATGAGTGTCTCAAAGAATGCGGAATGCTTCGGGGATTTGTGCCCATTGGCACGCTGGTTGTGTCGATACACAATAAAGGCGTTCACCAACGCCATGTCCAGCAATCCGAGAAACAAGGTCTTGTAGTACTTTCGTGATTTGTACGAAAGCTGCACGCTGTAGCGTTGCATCCGGAGCTGGTCGTGCACATCAACACCTCCCATGTATCGGTGATAGTCACGAACCAGCTCCGGTGCCGGTAGCTCTTTCATCTGGCCTTTGATACGCCACACTACAATAAAAAAGCACAATAGTGAGCAATGATACATATATATAAACACACAGGCTTACTTACTGACACTGACTGTTTCTCTGCTGCCACCACTGCTCAGCATGTGGACGGGATTGCGGTCCATCCACATTGCTGCGGTTATCTGCGGAAAAAGCTTATTTTCAGCCAGCTTGATTGTCCCCTGTGGTGGTACTAGCTCTCTCACACCATTCACGGTTCTGTAAGACTTGTCAGTCTTCACATCCTTCGCGTACCCTGCCATACGCGTCTGGATCGTACCCGTAATGTACATCCGTCGCTGCAACAGCTCCAACGCCAGCTTCACCGACGTGTAAAACCGGTCTGTGATTACCAAACGCCATGGGGAGGTCGGTGATGGCGGGCACAGCGCGTTCATGTTCCTTAGTACGGCAGCCTCGCCGCAATTATTATCAGCAGGAATCGGAGTCCGGAGATTACTCTTAGCACCACAGTACACCTCGAATCTGAACAGTCGCACAAACGCACACGATATTAGTAAAAGTAATAAATATGTTGGATTAGGAAATTCTCCACAATGTGGATGTTTGCCCGTCCAACATAAGCACTTAGACCAAAAAAAAAAGTGGCAAGCATTAGCTTGCCACCTTGAACGCACCTCATGCAATAAGCTGTATCTGCACACGCTGCCACGAACACCTTGGTCCCCCACTTGTACGGTTTGTCCTTGTTGAACTGTCTGGTAGGATTGTAGCGGGATCTTGAAGGCAGCGTAGCTTCGTCAAAGCTAATGACAGGAGGAATCTTGTAGCCGCGCGCAAATGTACGCTGTAAAACCTCGATAACCGGCCGAATCTTCCATACACGATCCGTGCTAGCTTGAGGCGACTTGTTGTTGGAGAAGTGCAAGTATCCCATTATGTGGAAGAACCGGTTGCGGGACATGTACTTGCCGAAGCGTGGCGTTGGCAACGCACCAGCCGGTGTCAACTCCCAGTGAGCAGCAATCCCCTTTCGCACTGGAGACAGCATCCTTGCAATGAGAAGCGCGATGACGCGCAAAACCTCCCACGGTTCTATCGGCTTCACACGTGTTAGTCGCCGACGAATATCTGCGAGGTTCTCTACTTCTCCACCACCACGACGCTGCTTCGCTTGAATCGCCTGCGCACGACCCGGTATCGACTGCGTGTGGTAGCGATTGCTCTCGACGGCAATCTGTCTCCACAATTTTGGCGGTAGGTAGTAGAAGAACAGCGCCAGTGGGTCTTCAGCCACTCCAAGGACGCTCTCAGATGGTCCATAAGGCCCGTCGTAAAGGTCTTCATACGTAGGATTGTCTCCAAATTTGGACTGGTCTACAAA
Organism: Phytophthora infestans T30-4; assembly: GCF_000142945.1. Classification (NCBI taxonomy): domain Eukaryota; phylum Oomycota; class Peronosporomycetes; order Peronosporales; family Peronosporaceae; genus Phytophthora; species Phytophthora infestans. The sequence goes on along the minus strand of NW_003303723.1, from coordinate 1,381,344 downwards.
TAGCACATCAAAGTGAGTTAGATAATGTTAACATTATGTTGGACAACGACGGAATAATAGTTGCGTATGTTGGATAGTGTTCAACATAACTTACCATACTCCCAGCCAGAATGTTTCATCTCCGCCAAACGCGCCGCATTCATCGCCACCGACTTGCAGAACGTGTCCGGTAGCTCAGTTCCAACGCAATCGACTAACTCCTCATCAGAGAGTTCTCCAAGCTCCCAATCTCCTTCCCACTCACTGTCCGCGTCGTCATCGTCTGAATCAGGACCAGATTCCTCTTCTGATCCGAGGCCAGTGCACTCACGTGCACCAGCCGCCATGATGTTAGGATCACCGTCGACTACGCAGGCGACAGGGAGATGCGGGGCAGCTGACGCAGCACCGGTGTCTGTGGTGTCACTTATGGTGCCTTCATCTTGAGCTTCGCGTTCTAAACTGTCTTGTAGGACGCGGCGGCGTCGTTTCGGGGATCTTTGCGTAACCGGCGCCTGCTTGTTCGTCCGAGGGGGGCGCAAGGTCTCCACAGCGCCTTGAGCATCTCGCACAGGCGTTAGAAGCGCACTTGAAGCCACAGCTGAAGCCACAGCCATCACCACGTCTGCTACAACTTCCTCCACCTCTGGTTCCACAGAATCTTCCTCATTTTCTGCAACAGGTATTACCTCTTTAGCTTCGTCCGTACTCGCTGTTGCTTCTGTCTCTTTGGGTGCTGCCGGCTCAATATGTGGACCTCTAGACTCTGCTATCTCCATGGCTGTCGTCGTAAGTTTCATCGCCCTCTTCCTAGACTGCTTCTTCAACGCACGCCCCTCAGCGCCATGCTTTGGCTCTGCTGCTGACTGCCTCTCGTCGTCTCGACGAAGGCGACGCTTGTGGCGGTCACTGAGGGCTGCCTTGCACAACCGGGTCTCTTCCGCTGTCAGCGTCCGTCGTGGCATCTTGCCAGACGTCGCCACCATTCTGGTCTGCTGCCCCCGCGGTCGTTTTGAAGAATGAGAGAGTTTTGTGGCTGTCGGCCACCCGTTGGTGGTGGGTGACACCGCCTCTCTTTATCTCGTTCAATCAGGAATCCGGTCCAGCTACCCTAAGCCTGTGATTCCGGCCGTTTTAGGCTCCCACTTTTGTCTTGACTTCAGTATTGAGCTTTCCTGCGCTCTCTTGAGATCTGTTCAATACAAACCCCAAGTCAGTTTTTCTCTTATGTTTAGCCGCTAAACATAACATAGATGCCGAAAAAAACTGAAAGAAGCTATACACCTCTTTTGTTTAGCGGCTAAACATACGGGAACTAAGGGGTTAACCCCTTAGTTCCTTTATGTTGGATCTTCCAACATAAGGGGTGTATACCCTAATTCACTTCTGTTGCACCTTTTATTTTATGTTGGAGGTCCAACATAAGCAAATCTTATACCTGAATTTTGTATGGGGGGCAACGGTCCATATCCCCCCTTTCCCCGCTATAGTGAAATGAAGTCATTGATATGAGTGTAAAACGGTCACATGCACAGGCTTAGGTTTAGTTTGGTTGAATGAGCTAGAAAAGGGAGGTACACACCCACTATCGAGCGAGTAACCACCAGCCACCAACCTCCTCACTCTTCAAAACGACGGCCGATAGCAACATGGCTGCGCCGACGCCCAAGACACCGCGTCACCACCTCACCGAGCAAGAAAGGCGCCTCTGTCGCGAGGCTCTGCTAAGTGAGCGTCACGAGCGCCGCATTCGACGGACAGAGCAGAGGAGCGGCAGCGATGGAGCATGGCAGACGAAGGCGAAGAAGGCGACAAAGAAGAAGGCTGCCAAGCGCACAACGGCAGATATGTAGGTGGCGCAGTATAAAGGTCTGTATATTCCTTCAGCAAGTGCTCAGGTTGCAGACACGGCGGGCGAAAAAGAGGGCTCGCGAAACCAGACGATTGCTGAAGCGAAGGAGACGATAGAGACAACCGCGATAGCGGATGCGATGGAGGTGGAAGCAGACCACGAGACGGAGGTGACAGAAGTCGTCGCGGACATGGTTTTGAGCGTTGAGACTGCGCTGCCTGCCCAACAGTCTGGTATCGCGTTAGCTACTACTGATTCCAGTGCTGAAAAACGAAAGCGTAGTACTCAAGTGCCGACAAGAGAGCATCGCCGCGCTCTCCTACAAGAAGACAGCGATGGCGACGATGACACGGTGCGTTTTGTTTGTTTATCCAACCTAGAAGGATTGTGGCTGACAACATGTCTAACATAATATCCAACGTACGTGATGTATGGTGAACAGAGAATGCAAGGTGACGAAGACGAGAGTGTTTACGAAGCAGACGTTGTGCACAGTGTACCTGCGTGTGTTATTGACATAGACCCTAACTTTATGGACGAAGGAGCTGACGAATGCACCGGGCTCAACTCCGACGAGGACCCAGAGCTTCGTGAGGAACCTGAAGACGAAGAGGATGCTGATGACGATAGTTGGGGCGGTGACTGGGACATTGGAGAGCTGACAGATGAAGATTCGGACCACGACATCGAGGAGCTTCCAAACACGGCGTGGTTATCCGCAGCGAAGAACGCACCACTGATCACTGCAACACGTACCGATGGCTGGGAGTATGGTACGTTATGTTGCCTGAATCCAACATAATCCTTTCATTTTGTTTCTGAGTTAACATAAAGGCTAACATAGTTTTTGTCCTTGTATGTTGTATCTAGACGCGACTAAATTTGGACCTGACCCAACGTATGCTGGGTTGTATGATGGGCCATACGGACCAAGTGACAGCGTGCTACGCCTTGGGGACGATCCGCTGGCATTGCTCTTCTTTTTCCTGCCGCCGAAGATTTGGTCCCAAATTGCTGTCGAAAGCAACCGCTATCATACTCAGTCAATCCCTACGAGGGCCCGCTCAATTCGCAGACAGCAACAGCGTAGTGGTGGCGAAGCAGAAGATCTTGCTGAGATCAGACGGCGGCTGTCAGCAGTTGAAGAAATACAAACTTACGAGGTCCTTCAAGTTATGGCATTGCTGATTGCACGTATGTTGGTCCCCATCCGGAAAGGCATTGCAGCGCATTGGTCAATGAAGAAAGTTGGAGTTCTACCGTCAAACCGCTTCAGTCTCGTGATGGGAAAGAATCATATCATGGGATATCTACACTTTTCGAGCAACAAGTCGCCACAAGCCCGTACGGACCGAGCGTGGAAGATTCGACCGGTGCTCGATGGGCTACAGCGAACATTCGCTCGTGGATACAGAGCTCCCCCAGTCATCAGCTTCGATGAAGCAACACTGCCTTCGCGCTCGCGATACAATCCCATGAGGATCTTCAACAAGGACAAGCCCCACAAGTGGGGGACGAAGGTGTTTGTTGCTGCGTGTGCCAAGACCGCGTACTGCATGAGGCAACTTGAGGCAAGCTTCGGCTTGCCTTTTTTTTTGGCCCAAGTACTTATGTTGACTTGTCCAACATAAGAATCCTGCGCCATCTGTTGATACAACATGATATTAACATAATCGTCTCTGTTGATGTGTTTGCCTGCTAGAATTGAGATTTATTGCGGGGCGAAGCCACATCTACGTACTCCTGTTCCAAAGGATAACAACACTGGAGAAGCGGCTGTACTTCGAAACATGAAAGCTCTCTTATCTCCGTCACCGACGTCTCCATGGAGATTAGTCGTCACCGACCGTTTCGGTCAAGCTGGCGCTGGAGCTGCTTCATTATCGGATGTATCTAACGGGGACGATACAGACGGATAGATCAGGTTACGCTGCTGGAGTGATCACTACGAAAAAGAAAAAAAAGGTGAACAGGCGCGAGGTACTGGTGCCTCCGCAAGGTACCATCAAGCTGGCTCAAAACAAGATGTTTCCGCAACTAACTGCTGCCATGTGGATGGACCGTAACCCGGTGCACCTGCTCTCAAGTGGGGGCAGCCGCCAAACCGGCACCGTGAGTACGTACTACATGCATTGGGATCCCATTTGGGTGTTAGCACTAATTGTATTTGTATTCTAGTGAGACGCATCCACGGAGAAATGACGCCGGTGCCGGCTCCAGAGCTTGTTCGCGACTACCACCGCTGGATGGGTGGAGTCGACGTCCATGATCAACTCCGGTTGCAACGTACAGCGTGCAACTTTGCTACAAAACACGCAAGTACTACAAGACTCTGTTTCTGGGGCTTCTGGATCTGGCGCTCGTGAACGCATTTATCGTTCATCGACACTATCGAAAGGTAAACAACAGGCGCCCGCCAAAACACTTCTCGTTTTTTGAGGAATTGATGGAGCAGCTACTGGCAGTAGAATCAATCGAAGCGTTTGACGAGATTGAGGTAAGTCAAATGTTGACCAGTCAACATAACCTCATCTGCTTCAGCAGCCTTCCAACATAACAACTAACTTATGGTGGGCTTTTCTGTATTGGAACAGCAAGCGACATCTGCGCAAGATAGAACTGCCCCTTCGCCGGCAAGAGCAGATTCAACACAGCTACAAGGAAGCGCATCGTCAGCTATCGACGGACATTGTTTAGAAGAAAACCCAGATACTGTCGATTGCGAGCAGGGTGTGAAGCGACGCCACCGATCATGCAAAGTCTGTGCCATCTACAAGGTCAAGCCTCGCAAGTTTACGAAATACTTCTGCCCGGAGTGCTCGAACGGGAACAAACGGTGCGTAGCTCGCTTGGTACCCTTACCGTAAGCTTTGGCTAACTCGTTTGATTTAGTAAATACCTATGCAACGTTCCGCGTGAAGGCAGGGTCAGTACGTGCTTCAGCATTTGGCATGCTGATTGGAACAACGGCAACGACATCCCGCGCGACCTACTGCAAGAGCACAGGACACGTGAACGACCGCCAGCGTCGCGGCCAGGCAAGAAGCGGAGACGCAGACAGCAGGTAGGCGAGAGCGGAGCAAGTGCTGGTGCTGGTGCTGGGGAGTCGAGCGAAGAAGATGATGAAGCGGTGGAGGAGGAGGCGTAGTGGTTGCGCCGTCTGGTCGTACATGTCTATGCAAGGAGCAATCAATTGATACGGCACTTGATCTTTCTTGTTATTGGCTATAATAAATGAACTCACCGCTGCTGGACGTATGCAACAGCACAAAGATAGGCTAATCAATAAACAGTACATATCTTATGTTTATTTATACAGCATAGTTGTATATGATCCTCTCAATGTACTACATAAACCCTCCTTTATGTTGAAGAATCCGTACTATACACACTGGCAAGTCGTTGTTACCACCCCGAACCCGCGCCAAGATATCCGGACTTAATTGAAACCCCATACAAATTCCTGTATATCTGTATATGGGACGAGGTCAAAATATACCCTCATATTTGAGGCCGGGAACTAAGGGGTTAACCCCTTGATTCCCGGAATTTATGACAGCTAACGCATAAGTCACGGTACTGTTATGTCGTAACTTACGACGTGCGTAGTTACTTTGGTTCTGTATGATGTGCATAGACGTCTGCGGGAAGCGATATTAAATCTGAACAGGTTTACTGAGGAATGTCGTAAGTTATACTCCTTTCTTGTGTTCATCACTAGCTCAATGTCGTAACTGACACCGATGGCTGAAAGAAAGGGCGCGAGAGCCGGCACCTAGAAGGAAAAAGACGCAGCAACCCGTGCATCAAATCTGCGAAAACTGCATTACAACTCAAAAGTTACCACAAATCAAATCTGACACCTGGCATTTCATCACTTCTCTTGTGCACAAACTAATCTCACTGGTTTTTGTCATTATCATTTCCAGGTCTGCTTCCCCGTTGTGAAGCTGTAATTCTCGGCGAGTCTTCTTCCGCAGTCCAGCTTTCTTCCCGGGACGCCGCAGCACAACTCGTTTCCCTAAGGTGACAGGGATCGCCTGACCGCAGTCAAAATCGGCATGCCAGATTGCAAAGCAGGTCTTTGCTTCACCCCTGTAGGTATGCCGGATCTTGTTACAAAGCCAGCATTTGGCGTTGTCCAGCGAGCAGCGCTCACAGAAGAAAGTCGTAGCGTAAGATTTCTTTTTTTGTCGGTCCTGAGTAATGCGCAGACTTTACAGGATCGCTGGCGTCGCTTTTGCACACCGCTGACAGTCACCCAATCTTCCGACTGTTCCACTTCATGGGTAAGCCGCACTGGAGCACGTTGGCGCTTTTGGCGTAGCGGTGGTGGAGTCGCCACGACACCATCAAAGTCTTCAGCCTTGAGCTGGAGAAGCGGATTCTGAAGGATGCAATACCAGTCTTCACGCCTCGTCGCCGCCGTTCCAGCAATTCGTGCGGTTTCCTTATGTGAAATGTATGCGTTCACTAACGCTAGGTCGACGAGCCCCAAGAACAAACTCATGTAGTATTTCTTGAACTTGGTCGACGTCTGTAACGAGAACTTCTGGAGGCGGAGTTGATCATGAATATCAACTCCTCCCATCCAGCGCTGATAATCCGTCACAGCTGCAGGACATGGCACAGTAACTGGTCCCACGCGCTTCACATTCCTATTGATTGACGAAGCCGACATCACAGAGCCCGTGCACAAGTAATGCACGGGTTTGCTGCCCCACCATTGGTATGCCACCATACTTGGGACAGCAATAGAACGGGAGAATGTGAACGCCCCTCGAGGAATGCTTGCCGGTCGTGTCTTCCTAGTCGCTTTGACATTATTGTCAAAGCCAAGTCTGTCCGTCATTATAGTGCCCAACACGTAAACACTCATACCAAGGAGCTCGATCGCAAGAAGGACTGACGAGTAGAATCGATCAATCACGACTAGGTGCCACAGATGGCGACGATTTTCGTGAAGCACGCTCTTCAGGTTACGAACAACCGCCGCAGCACCTGTCTTATGGTCGAATAAAGAGTCGCCAGTGTCTCCAGCATTTCGTTTTCCAGCGTACATTTCGAATCTAGTACGTTACAACATAGATGTTAGACAGAAACTCAAAAGGCGTAAGTTACGACATAAGTTAAAAATACAGTACCTGTGGCAGTATGCTGTTATTGCATCACACAACATAAATATTTTCGTGCCATACCGGTGAGGTTTGTCCGGCATAAACATCCGGGTTGAATTGCGCTTAGAAGTGGAAGGAAAAACGCCTTCATCGAATGAGAACACTGCCGAAAGAGACCATCCAGCCAGAAACCGGTCCTGGAGCTTGGTGACAAAGGGCCGAAGTTTCCACAGCTTGTCACGTGCACGCTCACCCTCGTTGTCCACAAAGTGAAGGTCTCGTAAGCGGCTGCGACCCATGAACCGGCCAAATGTTCCAGCCGGAACTGCCCCGTCCTCCGTCATCGACCAGTGTGCCGCAAGGCGGCGGTTCTGTGGGCATAACATCCGTGCAATGAGAAGTCCTAGGACCTGGAGGATCGCGTGCGTCTGGTACGCTGGTTTTGCTTTTAAACGCCGGCGGATTTGTGTGAGGGTTTCTCGTTTAGGCTCCAGCTGCTTGACGTGTATTGCTTGTGCCCGCTTTTCGATCTGTTGCATACTGTACCGGTTTGTTTCAACGTTTATCATCACCCACAGTGATTTTGGCATGTAGTAGAACAGAGTCAGAAGCGGTGAATGACAGACGCTACGTAGCTCCGGTACAGGCTTGCCCACTTCTGCGTTGAGTCCCGGGTACGCGGGCGACGCTTCCTCAAACTCCGACGATACGGGAGACCATTCCGTTGCTCGTAATGCGTTAGCTCTTGCCTCCGCGGCTTTTTTGTTGACACCATCTTTCCCTATAAGAAGTGATTCGACGAATGCCTCGTCCATCTGTGGAGCGTCAGCGTCCGATACAACATCATCATCGCTTGGAGTATCCACTAAGGGGGAATCTTCGTCGCCGTCGTCCACGCCGTCGCTGTCGCTCTGGCCAAAGCTGAGACTTTCATAGGCGCTCATATTTTCATCCTCTGGGACAAAGTTAACATCCGGCTTGACGTTGGAGAGTGGACGAAGCCTCGAGTCTGAGGTTGCAGCGCCAAAGTCATCTCTTTCAGCCTCACTATCAATGCCAGAAGCTTCCGACATTAAGTGAAGGCTTGTTGCTGCATTTAGATGTGATTCAGCAGCTTCGAGCTCTCCCGATGATAGTCCAAACGCTCGTGGCACTGCGGCCTGCGAAAGTTCGACGTCTGAGTCACTCGAGGAGCCAAAGAGATCATCAAGTGTGTGTTGTGACAGCTGTGCTCATGTGTCGATCTGCGATACTCAAATATCACTTTCCTCAACGTTTTTGCCATTGGGGCTGGCGTTGTCTTCGGTCTTCTCTTCTTCATCCTCGCTATTCGCCAGCAAACCGGACTCTATCGCATGCATCACGACCGCATCGTCTCCAACAAATACCTCGACACCATTCGGAGTCACGTACCTCCACTCCGTCTCGATGCCGCTTGGTATCTTCGATGACCATCCAACTGCTCGCAGCTGTCTCCACAAGTGCTTGAAGTCGATGTCCCTGGCAGCAGCAGCAACGGCATCTGTCTTGCAACGCGTACTGGACCGGATGCGCACCATTGCGCAAATTCTGGAATGGCACGGAAACAGCTTCCTATCCTATCCTTATCCACGTGTCTCTTTCCCGTTCCCTCCGTCTCCCTTCCCGCCTGGCCTGTTTCTGATGCGATTTTGATTTACCTCTCCCATCTTATTTTCCTGAATTGACTTGAATAAAGTATGGTTTGAGCCATTTTCTGTTGTTGCTTTCTCTATGTCGTAAGTTACGACATACTAAATTTGCTATGGCGTAAGTTACGACGTTGGAAACCAGGGGGTTAAAAAGAAAGACCATGCTCGATTAGCTGCTAAAGCTTGTGAAGAAAACAGGACCAGGTTGAAATTTTACGGCAAAACATCAGGAATAGCATTCTCAAAAGTGCAAAACTGGCATATTTACCGTAAATCTCAGCCATCTACGGAAGAGGCCGACGCTTATTCTTCTCGTGCTCCACTGCAAACTCAAAACGGTTTAGGCCATGACTTACTCAAGTGACTTTCGCTGGCGAGCAATCTTCCTAATGCACGTGTACGGGATCAGTGTTGCGTACGTTAGCTACATATTCGGACCAAAAGTGAGAACATTGCAGCGCTGGTATAGCCTCTTCCTGACTGCTGATGTCGTTCAAGAGAGGAAAGAGAAGGTTAAGACATCACGCTGGTCGGCGGAAGTGGTATCCCGAGTTAAACAATACGTCAAGGAGAACCCAACGTTCTATCTGGAAGAGCTACAGGACTTTTTAAGGACACGTTTTCTGATCTAAGCAACGTTTCCGCCAGTACGATATGCAAAGCACTCCATTTCGACATGAACCTGAGTCGAAAGGTGCTTACAAAAGCAGCCCGTGAATGCGTGCCCCGTGAAGTCGAGGTTTACAAAGCCAAGCTTCAAGCTATCTACTCTTACCCAGAACAACTCCTGTTTATTGACGAGACCTCCAAAGATGGCAGGACATGCATATCGTCGGTACGCATGGTCACGTCGAAACCGAAAAGCAGTCGTGCAACTACCGTTTGCCAGAGGAGAACGCCGTTCAATTCTTGCTGCTCTGGACCATCAAGGATTTGTTGCGTGGTCTACGACGCCCGGCACATTCACACGAAACTCTTTTCATCAAGCTTTCATGGCCAATATTTTACCTTTGCTTAATCCGTGGCCGTTGTCAAGATCAATTGTGATCTTAGACAACGCAAAAATCCATCTCTACAAGGAGCTTGAAGAGGTCTGTTCTAGTTCTGCAAAATATGCAGCAGAATCTGACTAAAAGTGTACTTTGATCTGTACTTTGGCTTTGACGTTCCAGGCTGTTCATCAAGCAGGTGCAAGACTAATATTTCTACCTCCGTATTCGCCACATCTCAATCCGATTGAAGTGTGTTTCGGTCTCTTGAAGAAGTGGATTCAGAAGCACGCGAACCTAGTTTTCCCTCTCTATCCTGACCGCGTTCTGAAGGTCGCAATGCGCTCATGCTGTTCCCATCTCATGCAGAAAGAAGACCGGACACCTGGCGTCTTGAACCTGTATGCTCATTGTGGATACATAAATGGCTCACTTCGGAGTGAAAAGTTTACCGTTCAGACTCACGAAGAAGATGATTCAGAAGAGAATGAGGCCGATAAGTGATGAATGCAGTATTATTGTCCTCCCCTAGAACGGTTGTGTATCTAAGCTTGAGGTTCAGTTTACTGGCTTGGCTGAGCTCCTGGTTGCATGTGATCTGTATCATGAACATATTCACCAGTAGGTTCAACGAGCTGCGGAATGTATCCGTGGAATATCCCACGTGTGAAAATGTCGTGCTGCGGAAGTCGAAGCGTAGCTCGAATCGACGTGACCCGAACAGGAACTCTCACCCACGCGCCAAATAGTTGCCAGAGCACGATAATCAGCTTGCTTTGCAGATTTGGTTTGCTTGAAAAAGATCGCGCCGTCTTTTGTTATTTTCGAGCAACACCACTTCGCGTTGCCCTAATAATATTATCCACTTTTGGCTTTGAACACATCGTACCCTTCGACGGGAATAAAAGCTAGTGTCTGCTGCTCTCCTTTGCGAGGTACTGAGCTCCGAAGATTGAACTTAGCTGTCACGAGGGCCCGCAACGTGCTTGTCGAAGACAATCTGTCTTCAAGAGGCATCTAGTCTCCATCTTCAGCGGCTACCTCGCCTGTCATTGTAGTGTCTTCCGTCAGCAAAACCATACTAGTAAAACGAATAACAGCGGCAATGGCACACATAGCTCGCTACCTTCTTTGACACGCCAGGATATTGCTGTAATCGTCCGTAGCGTACGCTTGTGCACCGAAAGCGCTTCGTTAGCACCGCAGAATATGTCTTCTGAGCCTATTGTCAGCCCCAACAGCGTTAGGGCAGCAGTTAAAGACACAACGTGAATTAGCACAAACCTGAAGCTCACCCTTCGACCCTTGTTTCCACGTCCAGAATAGCTTGGGCTGATGGAGTCCGCTGCAACGTTCCTAGTCAGCAAGTGCGCTCTTTGGAGCCAACAAAGAGAATTTAGCATTAGCGAGGTCTGCGTAGAGTAGATCGAGTTAGGTGGTGTACCAGGGCGTTTGCTGAAACCTGTGAGCGCGAGCACCGCTGTTTCAGGCCTTCATTGGCTGTGGGTTGATCTTGGAGGCGTCTACGCTGGTGCTGGCGGCCTGTCGTGGTGGCTGTGGCTGATCGGGCGTCTCTCGGTGGCGTCCACAGTCGGGCGGGGCGGTTGTCTTGCCGCTGAGGCAACGGACGATTTAGCAGTCAAGGTTTCTAATATTGGACGAATTAGCGCCCGTTTATCGGGGCGAAGCACTTTTTGACACACATATTAAAAAAAGCAGTTTGCCATTTTAAAGACCTAAAACTGTCAGCAAAACTGCTGCAAAACACAATTCGTTTGTCCGGCTTAAGTTCAATTTGAAAGATAATCAGAGTTAACTTGTGCGGAATATATTCTTAATTAATTTTAATCCAGCTGCTCGATCAAAACAATATTACTTTAAAAAAGTAATATCTAAAAATTGTAAAAGGTCTATGAAGAGCTAATAAAGCTAAATTTGTTTTTCGCGATGATCAAGAACACTTCAGCGTGTACGAATTGAATTCCGTCTACAAGTGTTTTTATTCATCAAGAAAATTCCATAGATGATGAAGTACGATGAGTCGCGTATGCCGTTTTTTTGTCTCCTCTCCTTGCTGCTGCTCTTCTCTAATTCATGCTCCTATGTTGCTGTTGTTCGCCATTGCTTAAGCTCAATGGGCCACCAATATTGCATTATGTCATTGAGCAGCAAAGTAGACACGTGCATATATTATACTACATACTAAAGTAAGGAATCGTAAGAAGCAAACTTCGAAAATGCAAATGCCAAAGTCCTACAAACCTTTCGGCTAACCGGAATCCAATCCCGAACGAGAGCTCGTTTCTGAAAAGTGTCCCTTTGTGAAGACATCCATCCGTATTTTTCTTGCTTTCATGGAAAAAACCTTCATCTTGTTAAACAAAACTGCAAATCTAAACTCGCAGGTAAATCAAGGCTTTTTGTTTAGTCTGGGGGCCCGTTTCCAATACGATTTTAATTCTAAGAGCAAATATGAACCTACAGGCTATTCACTATTTAGAGCAGCAAGCACAATACAAATAGACCACTTCTATGGTCCTAATTCCGACAGACTTGTAAAACAGAGTAGAAGACGATGCGAACGAGGCTTGTAGTCGATGTGAGTCGATGAATAGAAATTTAAAAGTGAGATTGATTGAGTTAGAGGTCCTTACACTTCTTCCTCTATCCTACATGCAGCCTCTAGTACATCCCATCACGGGCAGTCCGAGTGTACATATATATGCAACGGACGCAGCGGACTCACCTGTATACAAGATGCATAATATTTGTAAATGCAACGGGCACGACGGTGTGCAACGGACACACCTGTATAGATTGTACACGCCATATGTCACGTCTATCTCGCAGCAGATCCCGTGTTAGTCTTAATCAAGGTTGGCGACCAATCATAATTCGGGATATCAAATGATCTGCCAATCAGGTCACACTATTTCTGTCGCTTCAACTGTAGCACGCATTCAGCACGCGCACGCCACGTGCCAAGCGGTTTGTATCCAGACGAGTCGACAGCGAAGTGCAACCACAACGCCCCACTCAATTCGATGTCTTGAGCATAACTCCGACGTTATTGCGTCCCTAGAAGAAGCACATCGTGTTGATAAGCCCTTCGTAAGATAATCAGCGAGCTGATTCTTAATGTCGACTACCCCCACCTCAAATTCACCAGTTGCAACCTTCTCACGAAAAAAAATGGAAGGGAATGTCGATGTGCTTGGTGCGAGCTTGATATCCAGTGTTCTTCATTAGTGACATCGAACCTCGTAGATCGTATATTTTTTTTATAAATTTATCCGTTTATAGAATATAGCGAGTAAGTAATAGATAAAGTTATCGCACCCTTCACGTATTATGTTTATTTATTAAAAGACTCTCTAATTTATTAGTTTGTCGTTCATTGTAGAGCCGTTTGCGATAACTAAAATATGTCGTTATAATACATGTATCTTTCTGCGTAGAAGAAGTCGTGCTCTATTGAAGCAAATAAATGGTTTAAAGCTTTATTACGTTTGCAAGTAGATTTTATTGGCGGCGATACAAGCATAGATGGTCTAAGTACTACTTTGACGCTTATATCGGCTTCCTGAAATATACCCCAAACAACTCATAATTTTGTATATACCTTAGATATGAGAAAGCGAGGTTAAAGGAAGAAGCACGACTGGGTTGCCTTATAACATTTATTTTTTTTAAAGGTAAGAAGCGTCTTCGGTCTGAAAAGGACCAACAAAACACGTTCTAAGAACGGATTTTTTATTTTGAAAACGGACCAACCATGTTCTGGTGAAACAGCTCTGGATTATGCTAGCTTTTGGTCAAGATAAGTGTTTAGGGATTTTGCTCGGAAAGTATTACTCCATGTTCTAGGCCACACAAAACGGTATCACGTAGATCAATGTTCAACCAGCAATTTGGAAGTAAGAATGCTAACGTATCATCAATTGCTAAAACCCAGCATTATGTGCAGGTGTCCACAGCTCATACTATGTAATCATTTCATCAAAGATTAAATATGACAAAACCTGGAGCACCAGGCAAAGTTCGGGTTTGCCGCAACAGGTACTGTATAAATATTGGTCATTTATGCAACTTGGATTGCAACCATAGTTTTGATAGGCTAATATTTCGAAGGATAAGGTTTGATTGGCTGAATTGAACCGTGTTGAAGTGCTACAATCGCAGACTTGGATGTCCTCCACGTCTACGATCTGTACGAAGTTTAACTAAAATACTAGACACAGAGAGATTCCTACCGTACGTTTGATACACTCTATCTATTGCAGAGTCGCTAGTGTGTCCAGAGCGAACCAATTGAGAAATAACATCCCAGAAGACTTTCCGCCTGGAGTAGGCGAACTTGTTTGCGCCTCGCTCAATGGATGTAAACTCCTTAGCTGGTTTTAGCCCACCGGATCCGAGCTGATACTCGTGCCAAAGTTCATACAGGTCTTTAGGTCTCTTTGAAAGACGTGCCGCGTTTTGTCCACGAAATCCACCTTGAGCAGTGTTTGTTGGTGGATACGGTACTCCGTGCCCATCAGTAGTACGAGGTGTGAACGGCTGCATGGCTATCCGTCTCAAGATAGCTTGTATCTTTTGCATCTCTCGATGTGACTCGCTTCGGGACCGCAGTACTTCATTCATAACCTCTGCCATGTAGCGACGGCCAGACGCTATTTGAGATTGTACAGCAGCCATTTCACGTTGAGTCCCCTGTCCATTGGAGCCCGCTACCAATGCACTTCTTGCAGAAACAATACTACCAACACCAGATTCCACTTCTTGCGTTTTGTCAATAACGACGAGATTGAGCTGAGACCCGTCCCCCAAGACATAAAATTCTTGTCTTTGAATCGGATTCAAATTCGTACTTCCACCGGCGTTAATGTAAGCCCGTAAAATTCTTTTTTTCAGCTTTTCCGGAAGAAGACAATAATTAAAGCTGGAATCCGTCTCCAGCGCAGCCCACAGTAACACCTGTGCCAATGTTTTTGCTATTGGCTCTCCCATGACCTGTTTAATTGTTGGAGCAATCTCGTCGACGAGAAGTGGTGTAGTGACACACCGCATGCCCTCTTTCAGCGAGTAAAAGCAAGGTCCAGCTGGACCAGCAAGGACTGCGGCGGTGCATGCGTCCGGATAAGGCTGAGTGTTGTCGATATACACGTCGACGACGCCTTTGCGAGTTCTCCACCGTCCTCGCCGATTGACAAAGTCTTTAGATACACCACTACGAGTCGCATAAGTAGCAGCACCTTTACGGAAGCTGTGCGTTCCCAGCTTTCCCGTCTTCAACGACTTAAATTCCGATTTTTTAATTGTATCAGCTAGAAAACGCCTCACCACTCGATCTCCATCGTTTGGATTTCCAAATAAGAAAGAAGATCTTGCCACATTCACCGTTGCCTCGATGTATACTGCAAGATTGAGCAGGGGACACATTCTGGGATCCATACTACCAACCACAATCTGTTCCGGAGCGTCTCTCTCTTCGGATATATTTTTCGACCATCGCATTTGACATAGAATAGTAGACGGGTACTGAGTGTTGTGAGTGAAATTGTTAAATTGAAGCTTCATCATGTCGTCGATGCGAGCAACAATATGCCACTGCAGTGTCAAAACACTGCTAACCATGAGTTGTTCATCAGAGCGTGAATGCAGCGATCTTACCAGCGTCAACACGTTCATGAATTCATCAAATTCAAAAGAGCGACGAGCTTTTGACTCAGCACCTTCCCGACGAACTTCAAAGCGCTTGACTCTTTTTATGAGCTTGTTGACATCATCGGAGCGTGTTGGATTGCCTTGCATGGCCACGGGGTCCCATGGTGCGTTGATCCTAGGCATGTACGCTGAGATGGCTTTCTTGGCGAACTCCAGCGTGCTCGACCGAAGGTGAACAGGCCTCATGTCTTCGCTGGGCTCTGAATCTCCGTAGGCCCGCGTGTTCATCCAGCGGCACAGCAGTCCAGGCGTGATACTGAGGAGGTCCGCTGGCGTGAATTCGTGGTTAGCAGTGTACTCCTTGTCGTCCTTGAACGACATGAACTTTACGAGCTCTGCCTTGTAGCGGCTAGTGCTCATTGTGGTGGATTGTATTTTCAAACTGAATCTTTCACGTTGCAACCATGACTTAGTTTTTGTATACGAGCTGTGTACCCTCTCGTTTGCAACCGTGACTTAGCTTCACTATCGGTAGCTTGACTTGAAATTTGTATACTAGGGTTGCAAAAGTCGACCGTTCACGCTACCGTACATGCAACGATAGTTGCAAACGGCACTCCACATCTAGGCACGGTATCGACCTCAGATCTGGCTGATACCGAGAAGACAGCCAATCGTAGCTTCGGATTTCAAGAAATACAACCCGGGTTGCAAATGGCCAATAATGTACTGGTACATGATCATACTTTACGCAGCACTGACACGTTTCTGGCTACCTGTTCAAAGAAAAACGCATTATTGAAACTCTTCCGACATAATTACTAAGGCTTCGCGGGGCTGAGATTACGTTAGCAGCAAAGTTCGCGATCTAGAACCCGACCTACTAGTACAGTAGCGGCTATACCCGGTGTTGGATTGGACACAGGTGCCCGATGAGCTGGCAATACAGTAGTTTACTCAAAAGCTGTGACGTATTACAGTAGTAATAATGATGTGAGTCACAGCATGATTATGAAGGAAATCTGGGTTCAGCGTGGTTTATTTAATGCGCACGCCGAGTGTATGCAACAACGAAGTCTAAATGCATGTCGATGATTTCCTGTTTGAGCTTCGTATTTTGCCGGCTTTAAGCAACCCTGATCCTTCTCATCGCGCCCGACTCTTTTCAATGAACAGCACAATTTTTGCCCCCATCCGATTGCGTAAAGAGAATATTCGATGTCCCAAACTTGGCAGCATTTGCATTTTTCTCGAGGCCCGACTATCCATGACCCCGAGTACAGCAAATAGAAAGCCGATTAGAGCAAAACAATTAACCCCCCAAACCCGAGAGCCTGTATGAGACACGATTCCGCGAAAAGCTTAACGTGTCTGAGACACGTTAAGCTTTTATACGTAACGTTTGTAAAGGACCATACAAATTGTCAGTCAAGAAGGGGTAGGCATATTTCCCATCTTCCCGCACAGCAGTACATAGCTATGCGTGTGCCTTGAACTTGGTTTTTCTAGAAAATTAGAAGACACAGGTTTGATGGGTGTCACACAAATCAGCATAGAGGATTGCAGGTGGAATTCTGCGCCACCCATATCTCGGTCATTCGAGAATTTTCGCCGCTGCCGCTCAGATGTCCGGGTTCAGAGGCCGATGGCGAGAGCTTCTGAAGGAAGGATGGAAATCAAAGGCCCCTACGGGCCTGTCAAACGACTACACGTACCTTATGCCGGGGAAGACGAAGAAGGACGTACGTGGCGTGGACCTTTTCGTTGGAGAGGCTGCGTTGATGGTATATTTGGACCGTATCGCCTTGGGTAAGTAGTATCGCCTTTCAAGGTCTTTGTGTGGACTCTAATACGTGTGCTTTGCTAGAGGAGATGAAGAAAGCTACCGCGGCGAAGCAACAAGCAAAAGCAGCAGCGACTCAACCTACTCCGGAAAGTGGACAGCCTGAAACCGATGTGCCTGATAGACAAGATGGTGCGTTGGATCCTATTGTGTATGTACATGTTATACTTCTAACGCTATCGTGTATATAGTTGCTGACCGAACTGTCAGTCCAGATCCAGTCACGACGAAGACTGTTTGTCCGAACATTCAGGCTACCTCTCCACACCTGGCAGAGAGTGATTTGGGCAATTCAGTTGGTGATGAAAACGGTAAGCAGGTCGAGCACATTGCTTGTACCTGTGAGCTACTGCTTACGCTAACACACCACTCTCTTATAGGTACAGACGAGTATCCCAATTGTAGTTTACATGCTGAATTCGATGCTGCTGCTACATCTGGCTCAGAGTATGCCTGCTCTGAGCCTGATAGCGACAAAGAAAGCACGATGCCAGGTGAAGAAGGGCAACCGGCCGCCATACCACCTGAAAAAGTGCAACCAAGCGTCAGCGTTGCATATGGAATCAGAACGATGATGGGTAAGCTTATGGTGTATATACACGTTAAGGGTACACGTTATGGATTCTTATAGTGTATGTGGATGTAGATGACCCAAGCATTATCGCGCCTGGAGATAATCCAGCAGATTTTGCAGCACTGGATTCCGATGGTGACAATGAGAATATGTCCATTTACGATGATGATGAGGACTTAGGCCTCGAAGAAGCCGACGCCGTCGTGGAGGATTCTGCTGCTGCTCCTGACTTACTTTTCGAGCCATCTCTACTTGAATCAGTTGGCGGAGTTGGAGCACTTGCGCGCGGTAGTGTACACAAGGACATTCTTAAAGACATGAAGCTCAATGGATGGAATGGACCTGATACCCAATTGCCTTTTCTCTACATGGACGAGCCGTACGAGGCTCGGACTGATGCATGGCTTACGAAGGACTATCCCAATATTTACAGCGGGGATCACGGGCCTACTGAAGAAGCCCTTTCCGCTGCCTCGACCGCGTTGGGGTCATTCTTCTTGTTTGCACCTCCCCATCTTTGGGAAGACATTGCCGGAGCTAGTGACGACTACTTCCTCCACAATTTGGATAAGCGTGTTGGCGCACAGCGTGCAAAGCAACAAGCCCGCCACCGGAAGGACAACAATTTTGAAGTGAAATCGCAAGAACAAAACAAGGAGAATTTATTGGCAACACCTGACATATCTGGAAGAGAGTTTTGTATTTTTATTGGACTACTCATTGCCAGAACAATTGCGCCGAACAAGGAGAAATTTGACCACCACTGGAAGACTACCGACGAAGGTGCAATTCCGCGTGGGTGCTTCGGCCATTATATGAAGCGAGATCGGTTTGCTCATCTTTCCTGCAACATGCATTTCAGTCGCAATGATGCTCCTGAGGCAGCGACGGACCGCGCGTGGAAGCTGCGGCCAGTAATCATCGTACTGCAACATACTTTCCAGCGCAGCTTTGTACCGCCACCGGTCATGGCGTTTGATGAAGCGATGCTTCCTTCAAGATCGGCTTTCAATCGCATGAGGGTGTACATGAAAGATAAGCCTCACAAATGGGGGACTAAGCTCTTCATGCTGTGCTGTTCTGAGACGGCTTATTGCATCCGGTACGTTTGTGACGCACCTTCGGGCGCGTTTTTGTTTTGGCTATAAAGTTGTCTTAACGTGTCTGCTACATGCTAACGATTTCTTTACCGTGTCTGATACAGTTTCGAGGTTTACTGTGGTAAACGCCAAATGCAAGACGACAGCACTCCACCTGACGAGAAATCCGGCCCTGCTGCAGTGGTGCGAATCTCCAGCATGTATTTGGCCCCACTGGACCCTCCGACTTTCGACTGGTTGTAACAGATCGGTTTTACACCTCCGTGGTGCTTGCAATGCAACTGCTTACGATGTCTTTCTACATCGTTGGAATGATTATGATGAACAAGCAAGACTTGTGCGAGGCCATCCTACCAGCAAAGCAGAAGAATGGCCGACGAGCGTCGAACAAGCGGCCAGCACATATCGAAAGAGGGACGTACGAAGTGGCGACATCCGTTCATGTTCCTGCAATGAAAGCAATCCGGTGGTACGACAAGCAAGGAATGCACGTATTAGCAACCGGTGGAAGTGCGCAACAGGACAGAATTGTCCGACGAGACCCAATTACGGCTTCGGAAGCGGAAGTAATGGCACCAAGAGTGGTAAAAGATTACCAGACCTTTATGGGCGGCGTGGATGTGCATGACCAGTTGCGTCTTCAAAGGTAAGTTGTCTTATCGTGTATAGACAGCTTTACCATTTCCGCTAATCGTGTCGGTTACATGCACCCCGTAGATACTCGTTGCAGTTGGCAAGACGCTACAGAAAGAATTACAAATCGTTGTTCCTAGGCCTTATTGATCTGGCAATTATCAATGCATTTATTGTCTTCAATTGCCGGCGGGTTAGAGATGGTGAACGAAAGCTATCACACGTGCAATATCTCAAACAGCTTCACCTGGAGTTGTGCCAGCTTCAACCTGAAGACTGGCAGCAGCTGCTACGCCGCCGAGGGCTCCAGGCGACACCGACAAAAGCTCGAGAAGTCGCCAGACATGTGCCTGTTCAGACCGACGAGTGGCGTAAAGGGAGCGCCACACAAGCCCGAAAACGCCGTCAGCGCGCCTGTAAGGTGTGCTCAGTGCTCAAAGCCGATGGAGAGCTGCGTGGGGGTGAGACTACCTTCTTTTGCGGTGAGTGCAGGCTGAAACCGTCTTCTAAAAATGCTCTAGCAGCTCGAGTCTTCCTTTGCAACAAAGTGAAGCACTCCGTGAACGGTGCTCCAGCATCGTGCTTCGAGATCTGGCTTAAACATTGGAAGAACGGCACATTGATCCCTCAGACACGGAACAAACGCAAGATTCGTGCCCGTAAGCCGAAGGGACCTACCGATGAGACTGCAGGTGATGCTGAGAGCTCCGAGAAGTCGGGCGGTGAATCTGGAAGTGACGGATCATCACGCCAGAAGTGATCCCGCAGAAGTGATGACGTAGTTTAGGCAGGCTCCGGCTCTGATTTTTGACTTGCATTAAATATACTGCACAGTTCACGTGGTCCAGCTGGTTTGTTTTTTTTAAATATCGACAAATAAATCAGGCTTGTACTGTATCGTCTTTGCGTACAGGAGACACAATAATAGATATACCATGTATTAGGAAGACACTTTAGGCGGGGAAGACACGATAGCAAAGTTTGGGGTTGGGGGTATGGACCGGCTTTAGTACAGACACGTTAAAATATATATAGAGTATAATATGGGTGCCCATCTTGCGGATAAACCTTAACGTGTGTAGGTATGTGTGAGATGGTGAGCACCAAATGGCCTCGGGCTTGGGGGGTTAAGCACAAATTTAAAAAAGGGACTAGGAACTTGGATTTACCGATTTAATCGGCAGGACGCCGAGTACACAATCGAATGGAACAGCTGGGAAACCGTTGAAGATCATGAGCCGATGCTTCGGCAGCTTGTCGTTTCGGAGCCATCGCACTCCCCACTGTGCGTGCCAAACTATCTATCTTCTAAAGCGAAGAGCGTGTCGTTGCTTGGCCTCAAAGGCCAATCCTTAGGCTGCAGTATGTGCTCCCAGCCCAACCCCTCCTACGATTGTGCTGCCATGTTTCCTACCATGGATATTCTAACGTGCCGCTCAATCCTCCTTGTACAGGGCATGCCGCGTCTCTCGCCTATTTCCCGCCTTCCCGCGTTCACAGTTGTATCAGGTCATGATTCGAAGTTAAGTGCGTTGATTGCCTTGGTACTGTACGACGCACACATCTGCGTGCATGACCTTCACGACGGTAAACGCGAGTGTGTAGGCACGTACAAATGTGTCCGCTTCTTCTGCATTCAAAACGTCTAGAGCGACACATTCACAAGCTTCGCCCTTCGTTCTCGAGGTGAGGGGCCTTATTTGGGCGAGCTTATTGGACACATAAAGAAAGTCTTCATCCGGCCTTCGCTGTGGAAGTGGGTACTGCTGCAATGGGCACGAACGGTCCTCAGGCGATATTTAACAGCCTGCAGATGAAGTACCAGGACAAAGCGCACCTCTTGCGGCATCTACCAACCTGAACGACGATCAAAAGTCGCTGAAGATACCTTATGAGCAAGGCTGCTGAAGCGACAAAGTTCGAGACCTTCGCAGACGTGTACTAGTGAGCCTCTTTAGGATGTGCCTAGACGAGGCAAGGTTTTTAATTCGATAGCCCGACGAGCGTAGAGCCTGCTGGTGTTTAAAACGAGATGCTTTTTCTGAAGTGCTTTGAGCTCCGCTTCGATGACCCCCCCCCCCCCCCGAAGAAGTGATGCGGACTCATTACGACTACGCGCAGCGCCTTTCGCAATGTACTGTACGCAGTGGAGTGACGGAGTCTTTGCGCTCCTAGAGGCTATACTATGATACGAATCTTTCGCAAGTGTTATGCTAAGGTTATCAGGTCTACTTTTATAATCTTTCATTTTTATATTATCTCACATGTGCACTGTAGGGAAGTACAGACAACGACGGTGAAATCCGCCACCCTCTGAAAGCCATCCTCCATAGCAGTTCTTTTTTTGTTTTTGCGACAGGAAAATCCGTCGCACATTTTTATTGGTAGATAAAACGAATTAATTAGCAAAAAGCAAAGTTGAAAACCTCAACGTCTAGTGGCTGGCAGGCCGCTGTACTGTTGGGCGGTAGCTGGCAAACCAGGGCCGACGTTGTCTCGACAACAACATCAAGTCCTTCTTTTAAAACATGTGCGTCGAAGTTATCGAGTATAAGCACTGATAGTGCCTCGATCTCGAACTTGAGCAGCTCTCGTACATATATCGCCCACACTTTGGCATCCATAAAACTGCTCTCCTGCACTGAGTATACATGACCAACCGGATGTGTTAGTAGCTCCACGATTATCACACTATTTAATAAAGCAATTATATAAAATCAGCAAAATCAAAAGATATTCCAAACCGCTGACATAGTCTCATAAACGCACTTAGACCCTTCTCACCGCTTTCCTTACCAGCAAGATACGTTTGAAGCCATCGCGTTTGCTGCTCTTTGAAATATTGAATCAGTAAATCTGTACAAATACTAAGCAACAAGCGGTTTTAGGTCACAATGTAAAAAGTAAATTAATAAGAAGGCGGTTTACCCATTCTTCTCGTCGCACATCCTTCATAAAGGTTCCCAAATCGTGAGAGAAGTGTATTAACGGCGCTGCACTCTGGCCCTTCAAGGTTTTGCTGGTTTGGGCACCCGCAAAGTCTTGGATGTTCTCTTTATCGTCTAGCCAGTCGCGAAGAGTCGTGCGAGGGATATTTAGTCTCTTTGATGCGGCTTGGCAGCTTCCTAACGACTCAGCAGTCGCGATTGCTTCGCGCTTGGTTAGAATTGTATAGGAGCGCTGAGGCGCCCTTTCCAGAGTGATAGAAATTCTAACTATATGTGATATGCTACCCGTAGGAACCAGTCGATTCAATTTACTCTATCATTGGCTAAAATAAAAACTTGTTCAAATCTTTTATTTTTGAACTTCAAGTGTTCGTGGCGGATTTGTATGGTATGGCGGATTTCACCGTCGTTGTCTGTAAATCCTAGTGGCGTTTTATACCTATCGCAACCGATACACCGACAAGCACGTTAATGGTAACGGTGTTACACGCAAGTGGCTACACATAGCCACTTGGCTACGAAAGAGGTTTTCCACATTGGTGTGAGACACACCGATGACTACATTTGGCAGACTGTTGGTCTGCCAGCATTCAAGGCATTCATTGGTTGAAAGTCAATATCTTCAACTTCTTCAACCAATTAAAATAATATGATTTTGTCAATCATTCGTTGATAAATACCTTTCATTTTGAATATTAGATTAGGAGGAAACCCCAAACAAACAAACAAACAGTTAAATCGGCTTTGCGTTCCTATTAAAGTAGATCTATACTTTCGGACAAAAGTATAGTTAATCTAAGTGAAACGCAGCTTACGCTTCCTCATACACGTGTGCTAACGAGTAAGCCGGAGTAGTGGGCTTAAAGTAGGCCCATTACATTTATAGCATGAATTTCGTGCAATGGGCCTACTTATTTGTCAGAGCTGAGAACCAGTATGCTTACAAGCAGCTATACCGCACGGTAGCCGAGTGCACGGAGCGGGTTTTCAAGGTCAAGCTGGCTGTTAAGTACGGCAGTTTGGACCATGCAGCCTACATCGCCAACGCGTATATGACTGTGTGGCGCGCAAGTGTCGAGAGAAAATCAGTCTACTTACGGTCCAATACTCTAACAAAACCATCATGGAAATTAAAATTAGATTCATGGACCATCGGAGGAGCTCAAGGTGGTGGCAAGTTGTGCACAGGGAGGTGGCGTGCGGACAAACAAGGTGCGAACGCAGACTGGTGTATTTTTCGGAGCTTTGGTCGCGGTGGCACACGATGAGTGCCATCCCTGGCATTCCATTCGTCGCCATTATCGAACCCAGGCACCAGAGGCATACTTCGCTCTTCGGCTTGGCGCTCCTGATTCTGCCAGTGATGAGCTCAGTCATCTCAACGCTGTCTTCCTCGTAATTAAAATTCTTGCACACCTGCCAATTGTGGATGCACATTGGTTCTCGGGGGTCGAGTAGCGGTTAAGTCGATATCAAACCGCTCATTGAGAGCCGTGGCAGTACCGACGTAGGAGCAAGCCCAGTCAGTCGACATGAACGCCTCGCAATCGCACCTTTATAGGTCCTAAATTTACTTGATCTGTAACGAAACACATGGTAAGATTGAATTTTGCTCGTCTTCCAACGTAAGACATTCACCTTGTCACTAGTGATGACGGGTTGAAGGCTAGAACGGAACATGGGCATTCGATCGGGCTCGCCAAGAACCTCAACCTAGTCAAGTACCCACGGTGTCACCCTTGCTAATGTTGCCGTTTTTGGCCTTGCAGTACCTTATCAGCATAAACCGGTAGCACAATTAGACGCCATGACCAAAGGAAGAGCAGAGAGCTCATCGAGTCGCTCGTTTCTTCACGACTTCTTCTCCTTGGAAGAATATTGAGTGCGAAACACTTATTCGTTTCACTGTGCCATGCTTCATCCAGTATGCATCTGGGTAACATGCTCCAAAGCACGAAGAATCATTTATTTTGACAAAGGTCCTGCATATAAAAAGAATTATATCTTCCACGCAATGTCAGCTTGTACTAGCGTGTAAGGAAAAGAAAATGCACCTCCACAAAAGTGTCCAAACGAACCCTTAGGACGGTCAGCTCGAATCATAACCTGTATACGAGGCATCGAGTCGTTAAGGACAACACTGGTCCTCGCGCGCTTGGATCATTCGCAGCTTGTATGACACGTCCAGCGAAGAGAAGGAGAACAGCTAGAGAGCGCGAAGCTAGCTGCTGCGCTTCTATGTCTTACTTAAGCGTATATTTATCATTGCTTAATCACGTACTTGATACGATACTGGAAAATGCTAATTCATTCTACCGCAACCGGCCATTCGGGGAAATTGGACCATGCATTTATAATACACGAGATCATCACTGCGTTTTATATTGCCTTGCAAACAGAACAAACTCAGGTCATGTGTGTGCGAGCCTTCAACAGGCCGATATATACCGCCAAGAGGCATCAGCAACTGTAAATACTTCATCTGCACAGCCGCAGCCTCTCGCAGCGTCAACTACTTAGCGTACTAGCTACTAGCTCGGTCCCCGTCGAAGCAGACACGACGTATCGCCTTCATCTTGTTTCCATAAGCGCTCTCGTTTCGTTCTATTATATATCGACGGACACAAACTCCGCAACATGGGACGCCAACTCGATTCGCGGGAACTAATCACCAGCATCGCCACCAACATAAAGGGGTGCTACTATATGCTGGTGGAGGCGAAAAGCACTCCAGACGGTGCTCCTAGTCGAAGGCACGATCTCCCATGGGCAAGGCGGATCTTCATCAAAAACGCCCCCCCCCCCTAAATTATTGCCGATAAATCCGAATTGTTTAGCTGTGCCCCCCCCCCCTCCCCACCACCACCACCCCTCCTCTCAGATTTCAGACCTGGCTCCGCTACTAACCGGGGCTAGCAACGACTCGGTCAGTCAACGCTTGCCAGGGTTTCAACACCGATGTCCTCGAAGTTGACGACTCGTAGTCCACCACGGCGAGACGTCGACTGTGGGCGAGTTCAAGTTAAAATCTCACATCCGTCATCACATGCCACTACGGAAGACATCGGATGACTGCGTCTCTCGTTCCCTGACACGCCATCTCGCAGTGGAGGGGCAGCCTCAATCAGTTATTCAGACGACGCTCCATCGCTCAGCAACTAATCCTCGTCGCGGGTGATCTCCTGCTTGTCGACGACGGATTTCGCGATGGAGTTTACATGATCTTAAAGAGGCGCGTATGTTGTGCGTAGATGCTTCAGCGGTATTCCGTAGCACGTACGGCTCGTGTTCCACTTGTCGGAGAGCCTATCCACGGTACAGGGGC
The DNA here is from genome assembly GCF_000142945.1 of Phytophthora infestans T30-4. Taxonomy (NCBI): domain Eukaryota; phylum Oomycota; class Peronosporomycetes; order Peronosporales; family Peronosporaceae; genus Phytophthora; species Phytophthora infestans. Next base: position 1,355,647 of record NW_003303723.1, on the reverse strand, counting down.
CGTCTACGTGGTCGTCCTTCTAGGATACACGTACTCGTGTTTCTGATTTGTGTACTCGGAAACAGCCTGTTTGCGCAGGTGTACAGCACTCACATTGCTCGTGTTCTCTCTGCACTTGCAAGCAACGACAGTTCCCATAGCTAGTGGCTTTTACCAAATTCAGAGCTCCGGATAATCACCACGTGCGGCACCTTAATCGCCAGGTCATATTTGATAGCACTCCAGCACCGCTCCACGTTCTTGCGAAATTCGATGTGCGCATCCTCGATATTCGAGCTCAGTTAAAGCAATCCCACGTCGTTCATGCAGCACTGTAGTGAATCTTTTAGCGCTCTTTGAGGTGGTGGTGTTTTGCGACAATGTAGACCTGGGAATTCTACCAGCCAAATGTCGCTGCGTCAAGACATCGGAAATTCTGGCTAGGTTTTTTTTTACATATTAAGGCGAGATGCCTAACTCTAGATTTTACTTAATCCTCGCTGCAGTGGATGGACACACTCAGTTCGACGAATCAGAAGCTCTGGAGTAACTCCTCTTTGTGACCTTAGAATGACGGCAGCTGCGAAACCAACATGTCTTGTGGTATTTCTTATCGCTCACATTTAAAAAGAGCGATATCTAAACAGTCTGGCAGACCTCGGCGGATGGTAGAAGGTTCGTCAGTGTGGTAAAGTGCTTTCTTAAAAATGAGAGATGGGATCTGACAAGGAGTCATTATCACAGATTAGTGACGACGCCCGGTGGTTAGGGTGGATCCAGATTTCTCGACGTAGATCCGTACTGCACTAAGTGGATTAGGCTGAGGTAAAGTGGATCGAAGGTCGAGACTATCACTCTGAACTTCTAGATGAGGTAGGTGACGTGGTCCGGATTCAAGGGTTTGAGGATTTCACACCGAGTGACTTGGATCTATGGTATAGGGGTGGTGGATCCAACGGATATCGAACTTTCGTGGAGCGATGGAGATAACCGACATTCGTAATGTGGTGTTGGATGATTGGAGGGCTCAGATCCACGATGAAGAGTACGCTTGCAGTAAGGAGGGCTAAAGTGGCTTGTATCCGGAACAGTATACCTGACCTTGCGATGATTGCGCCATGGATTAGGCGGATCTGATGCTGATACAGCTGGGGTGATGGACCAAGGAGAGAAAGGGCAGGAAGCCGAGCTTGGTAGGGGATTTAGCAGTTAAAAAGGTATCCAGACAGGTAAAGGCTTTTTAACTATGAATAAGAATTCAATTTGCACAGTGTTACGCAAGTGTCTTCCTGCCCTCAAGAATCGGAAATAACTTGGCCGACGAGCTCGGTGAAGGTTAGGAATTGCAATCTAGTGTTGGTAGTGATAACTGGATAATATATTGGCCAAATACTACCACCTAGTGAGCTTTTCTTTACACGTGCAGACCCGAAAGGCTAACCGGATTACTACTTGGCCGGGTAAACCTAAGAGGCTCTCAACTCTCAAGATCCCGCTATAGGAAGCGGCAAGTACGACGCAAAGGAACGCAAAGGCAAGGGAACACACCCGCAAGGCAACCCTACGGCCATATCCCAGATCTAGGCCCTGGATCCACCAAGCTCGAATATTCGCTTGGGAATCAGAAACAACTACGGACGCAGAGTGAAGATCTAGCCTCTACTGCTCCACCACACCCCCACGCCTCGCCAAACACTCAAGCTTCACCACTTGAACTCTTCGAAAGTTACCGAGAGAGCAAGATCCCGCCCTACCGACGGATACACAAGGTGAGGAAAGCTTAGTAGATCTCGGATCATCGGGGGACTCTCTCGGTTAGTCGGTGTCTGGGCACTGTTGGTAAGTTGGATCTTGCAATCCCGCAGATTTTGATGATCTCACTACACCACATCAGCGAGAGATGTCATCGACAGGCCGGATGGCTACGCTGCAAAGAAGGAAAAGAAAAAGGAAGTCGATGCAAGTGGTTCTTTAATTACGATACATTATTTAATCAACGCCCAGGGGTGAAGACGCGAGATAATATTGGTGGGGAAGCGAGTTGCAAAATTTGTGCAGCATATGAACGTGAGCCTAGGGCAGATACCAATCGTTTGCTTAGCTCTGATTACATTCTTAGCACGAAGAAAACGCGCAAGAGGCCGAGCCGTGTGCACGTTTACCACAAGTCGCTTAGAGACGATAATATCCGGAAGCATTTGCAATTAAGGCACTCACAGCGCTGGGAAGATTTGGTAGCTGTCTGGTTTTAGTAGCCGATCTCACTCCTACCCTCAAGATCTCTTTTGCGAGACTTCAATATAAGTACGTAACAATTACAGAGCAGTACGAAGCGCTGAAAAAACCTATAGCAAACACTTCAATTGCGTTTCGCGGAGTCTGGATTGGGTGATTCCCTGCACTAAGCGAAGGTAAGATTGAACTCGTGTATCTAGATCTCTAGTCTGTTTGTGTTCTTTCTAAACTGTCTTTTCTGTCGTCGGTCACAACGGAAGGAGATGAAGGAAGAGTATCGATGCTCTCGCTACTTATTAAAAATCGCAGATCGCGTATCTCCATTACCTAGCAATGAGGCATGTGCTGATGCTGAATTTGATCGGTGGTTTGAGATAGTTTGCATTACACTCTGTAGGAAGTGACTATAGTTACCTCAAGCGCCTGAAAAGCAGAGAAAACAAGATACGCAACCGACTTATGGACTTTTCACTGGAAGGAGAGCTTCACGCAGACCAAAAGCTCGAGATAGTCGCACTAGCATCGTCTTCAGAGGGGTGGAGCGCTCCATCAGTTGCGCGACAAAACAAGGGGGGGGGGTATCAATTGCTTTGTGATCTTCTGACCTGGCTTAGACATTAGGAACAATAATGTGAGATGCTATCCTGCTACTGTGAGATGCTACTTGCTACGGTCTGCCAGTGTCCAGTGCCAGACGTCATTGCCACAGCCCAAGACACTGGCAATACCAGTACTACCGATCCAACCTACAACCCCACGCGTGTCTATGCATGTACTGCATTTTGGCGTACCGGTCTGCAACGCGCTCACGTGCGAGCGGCGTGCGGAAGATACCAAGGACTGTATGAAGGACGACATTGGTGGCGGTGAGCAACTGCAACTGCGTTGCAGGTGATGGTGAACTACTTAGCTTTCTATAGACTATCTTAGACTTAGTATGTGCTAATCTAACTTTGCGGAACATGGAGGTTCAGGTGCTGGCAGCTCTCACTCTCACAACTGCTTTTGTTGTGCTGCGTGCACAACGAGTGAGAGGCAGCAAGCACCAGAACTCCGTGGTCCTGTCGTGGTACTTTGCCCGGCACTCACGTGTCTTACATTCTATTCCTACTTGCTCTACACCTACTGCCCTACAAGTCTGTGCTTATGGCACCTACTTTACGTAGTGATAGAAGGTCGGGAAAAAAATGGCACTTTCTACTCTCGATTTTTGTCATATTTTACAAAATGCGTCGAGAGAGGCATTTTGTCCCATTGTTCACGAAAGGGCTAATGACGCTTTGAGTCGAACATCCTCCTCTGACGCTTAAGCTAAGGCAGCCCCGCTGCAGACACTGAGACGAGAGTGGTTACTGATCGAGCATGGTAACTATGGCCAGTAAACGACGTCCTACAAAAAAACGTTTCGTGCCAGCTTCATCCCCCACCCCATAATGGCGCTTGATGAAACCAAGCTTCCGTCGCGGTAGACGGTTAATCACATGGGAGTGTACATGAAGGGTAAACTTCTATATGGGAGACCAAATTCTTCATGCTAGGGTACTCAGAAACTGCGTACTGCATTCAGTAAGAGAGAGCGTGTTTTCGGGCACGCTCTTTTTTCTCTAAGTTATCTTATCGTGTCTGATACAATGTTGCCGCCCGGTGACGCGCCATGCGTCATCTCAGGTTATGAGCCCAATCAGGGCGCAGCGATCGACTGACGTGGACTCTGGTGTTGAAAACACACAAGAAGAAGTTTTGACGAATCAAGGAGAAGATTCCCCGGGATTGGTCGAAAGACTGAATGGCCCGGATGATGCGACATTATCGCAATCTGATGCTGAGCGACTAATTCGCTCATTGGTCGGAATTACTGGTGGGCGACCGTTGCTTCGAGTGTTACTCGAAGGTATGCAGAATTCGAACACAATCGGAGAAACGGGGTCAGTTGAATATCCGCCCCCTCCGCCTCCACCACCGTCGAGTCAAGGATCGGTTGGCAGTGGACGAAGCTACACGAGCCGAGGAGAGAGCAGCCTGGACAACATGAACCCCGGTGGTCGGTACGACGACAAGGAGCTGTCCGACCACACCAAGGCGTTGCGCAACTCCGCAAGCATTGTGTTGCCTAAGCTTCACAAGACAGAAGACTACAAAGCGTGGCGAAGCGAGGTGCCGTTGCACTTCGAGACGCGCTCGCTAGGCGACATTACGTATGGAGGAGAGCGATATGACGAAGAGGAAGGTCTACGTCTCCCTAAGTATCATGAGTGGTATGCGACGCGAAAGAACAAGGCGTTCTCCGCGTTGGCCCTATCTCTATCTGTGGACTTACGCGTTACGCTCAAGATCGATGAGATAAGAGACAACATGGATGCGGCAGCAATGCTGTATTCAACGATTACCAAACACTTTGAGGCTGGAGACGGCATCAACCCTGACTACTTGCTACAGGACTTGGTGACTCGCCGATTACAACCGAACGAGTCCGTTACTGCGTACGAGGAGGACATCGGACGAAAGGTGACACTCCTGCGTCAAGGAAATGGTGAATTTGAAGAATGACAACATGCAAGCCTACTTCTATCAAACTGCGTGTTGGTATTTCGAGATCTCGCGCGTGAACACGCAGACTGGATCAACCAACACGACCGACGTGGCCTAAAGCTGTCCGAGGCGTTGCAGCGCCTGCGCTCCGCTGAACATCAGCGTGATCAGCTGCAACAGCAGACGAACCGGCCTACAACGCGGACGATGCAAGTCGCGCAGGTTGGTACTGGCCAAGGACAAGGACGAGGACAAGGTCAAGGCTACGGACATGGACACAACAGTGGAAGTGGACGTGAGTCTGGAAAGAAACGTGGGAAGAACCAGCGCAAGAAGGCAAAGGTTGCAGCTGAGAAGAAGCAGCACACAGCCTGCGCTAACTGCAATGGAGATGGTCACTGGTATGCAGAATGCACTGCGCAGACTGGCATGCAACTGAGACCAGACCTGGCCAAGAGACTTAAGAACAAGTTGAAGCACAAGAAGTCGCCAGCTTCCCTCATCAACTCGGTGAGACGAGTTGAAGTTGCCCAGTCTGACAGTGAGCAACGAGCCCTATTCTCGGGTCTCTCGCTGTGTGCGACGACACGACTGGCGAATAACGATGGGAACAACGATGGTGTGGCGACGGCTGCACACATGTCTCCCGTGTATTCGGTGACAACACCTGCGAGCAGTGAGACTGAAGATGAGAATCTTGCTGAAGAGGTGAAGACGTCGGCAGTCGGACTCGAGTCCAAGTGTACACCTGCAGTACACCCGAACGTGCCAACGACACCGCAACAACTGCAACTGAGAGTTCCTGCTAACCATATGCAAGGTAGAGAACAAGAACAAAAGGATGGACAAGTGCATACAGGACACCAAGAGGTGCAATTTGCTGTACCAGCGGCGATGAAAAGCCAGTGGGAGAGTGGCCAATCGCTTGGTCCACCTCCTGCTTTGGGAACTGCACTATATTATCTGGGTCAAGGACTGATGCAGAGCTCGCAAGGACCTGGATCTGAGCTATGGTACACCAAAGGTGGACCACAAGTGGGTCCACCTGTGCCGGGGGATGATCATTGTGGACCTAATGTTGAGCGACGCGGACGCCAAGGACCTGAGCAAGATTACGGGCGAGGATATCAGTCCAACATGAGTCCTTATGAGCTAGGACGCAGTGGATTTTATACCAGGACGAGCTGACTCACTACAACTACAAGGATGGAGTCGCTCACCTCCGCGGAACTTCCAAAGAGGAAGATCACCGCAACGTGGAAGGAGCCGCTCGCCTCCGTGGAACTTCCAAAGAGGAAGATCACCGCAACGTGGAAGGAGCCGCTCACCTCCTCAGGACTTCCAACGAGGAAGGTCGCCGCAACGTAGATGGGGTCGCTCACCGCCCCGAAACCTGCAACAAGGAAGACCACCGCAGTCTGGAAGAAGTCGTTCACCGAGAGGAAGATCACTGCAGCGTGGGCGTTCGCCATTGCGTTGGCATTCGCCACCTCGTGGTCGTAATTGGTCTGCTCGTCGTGAGCCACGAGCGAATAACCAGCCGCCAAGTCATTATGGACCCCAGCCGCAAGAGCCGTGGCGTAGTGGACCATCACCCGCGCGTGGACCACTACTGAATGATTGCATTCGTCGAAATGATCTTCAACGTCGGAACTTGTCGCCAAGTCGTCGTGGAAACTCGCCTAGACACTGCGAAAATCGTGGGAATGTTGGTATCGGTGGAATTCGACAGGTGAATGCGATTGGTCGAAACCAAGGAAAGCAGTCTGATGACTCAGATTGGGTGGAGTGGATTTTGGACTCTGGCTCTCAGGCGAATGTCTGTGGAGACTTGTCTCTATTTACTACCATTCGAGAAGATCGCACCAGTCGGCTTGACTTTGCCAACGGAACATCGGAACATGCAACTATGTGTGGTTCTGTCTTGCTACGCATTGTAAACCAAACAACTGGTGAACAAGAAGATCGCCTCCTTGAGGACGTGGTCTACACTCCTAATGCAAAGGTGAACATTATCAGCCTCGGTCACTTGCAGACGGCTGGGAAGTACAAGCTGCTGTGCTCACAAGCGCAGCAGTCAGCTTGGCTCTCAAAACCAGTACTCGTTGAAGTTTATCATGAGAAGACAAATATCTACCGATTAAAGGCAGAGCGAGTGTCAGGAGTGATGGTGATGGCAGCACGCAAACAAGACATGGACAGCAGAAAGACGATGGAGTTACTGCACCAACGGTTCGCTCACATGAGTATGGACACTGTGAGAGAACTGTCGAGTAAGCTCGATGTCGGAGTAAAGATTAATGCACAAGGTCTGAGCTCCTACGAGTGTGTTGCGTGTGATGCTAGCAAGACTAAACGGATGACTTATGCAAGGATTCCTGAACGGAAGTCTGAACCGCTCGAGATGTTGATGATGGACATATGCACGATGAATGAACCGACGGAAGGTGGTGCAACTATGTTCCTGCTAATCATTGATGAAGCTACTCGCTTCAAGTAAGCGTATCTACTCGAACGAAAGAGTGCGGCTACACTGTACGTCAAGATCTTGCTACATCAACTTCGGACTCAGTTTCCCAAGCTCACTGTTCGGAGACTGCACTCTGATCAGGGTGGTGAATTCACCAGTAATGCGCTGAGAGATTACTGCAATGAGCATGGGATTGTGCAGCAGTTCACGAATGCTTACTCTCCTCAGGAGAATGGTGTGGTGGAGCGAGCGAATGGCACTGTACTGCCTCGCATCCGTGCTATGCTACCCGCTACACATCTTCCTAACATGCTATGGGGAGAAGCACTTCTACACATTGTTACGACACTGAATTGGCTACCAACTAAACCGCTAGGACTGGTCTCGCCATACAAGAAGCTGTACAGTGTGACACCCGATGTGGATGAGCTTCGGACTTGGGGATGTGTGGCACACGTGCGTGTCCCTCCTGAGTCCAGACAAAAGAAGGAAAAATTGGAGCCGAGAGCACGAATATCTCTATTACTTGGTTATAGTCATGATACCAAGGGCTACAAATTTCTGGATTTGAAGACAGCTCAAGTCGTGACTGCACGTGGACGAAACACGCGATTTCACGAGGAGTTTACAAGTGACGGCACTTACGTAAAGCAACTCCTAGAGAACGCATATCACGATGGTGATCATCAGCTGCCCGATAGTGTTCCGGTGGCACGCATCAAGACTAGTATGGAGACGTACCTGCCTGGTTGGAGCTCTGAGTCTTCGAATGTGACGAAGGAGCTCGAGATGGTGCCGATAGCTGATGACCTGCAGGACAAAGAGCATGAGTCCAGTGGGAGTGCGAAAGACGACTTACCTGAGGAACAGAGAGTAGAGTCGCCAGCCGGTGTAGATGCACCAGTTGAAGCTGCTGCGAACGATGAGACGAAGGAGCCACCTGCTGCACCCAAGTCTGGCAAGCGACGAAAACGAAAGACGCGAAAGAAACTTGAACCAGAAAAGAAGGAGACGAAAACTTCTGAGATTCGCGATCCAGCTGTTCAACCCTGTCTCAAGCGACCTCGAAGGACGCAGAAGCCAAGCGTGCGGCTTCTTGACTATGTGGTGGGCAACGTGATGTCTATCAATATGGACATTGAGATACCGACGACCTACAAGCAGGCACGTCGGAGCAAGCATTGGCTTCGGTGGAAGGCTGCTATGCTTGCTGAACTACAGTCACTGAAACGACACAAGACATGGAAATTGGTGCCACGCGCGGCAGCCAAAGGCGTCAAATTTATTACGTGCAGATGGGTGTTCGCTGTTAAGCGTGACGAACGAGGGCGTGTGAAAAGATTTAAAGCTCGTCTCGTGATTCATGGCTTCAAACAACAACTGGGCGTGAACTACAGTGAGACCTACGCACCGGTAATCCGGTTTGAGACGATCCGTGTTGCCATCTACTTCGCCGTTCAACGAGGATGGGAAGTTCTTCAGTACGATGTAAAGACCGCGTTTCTTTACGGGGACCTCGATGAGTTAATCTTCATGGAGCAACCACCAGGCTTTCAAACAGATGGGCCAGCGTTTGTCTGTAAGCTCTTGAAGAGCCTCTATGGACTTAAACAAGCACCAAACGTATGGATCCGAGCTCTACATGCCAAGTTGCTGACACTTGGGCTTGAAAGACTGGAGTCGGACTACGGCTTGTACGCGCTGAAGAAGGATGGAGAAGTGACTATGCTCCTAACTGTATACGTGGACGACCTATTACTAATGGGTCCACGTGAGCTGTGTGCTCGAAATGCAGCCGCGCTGCAAGAAACGTTTGAGCTCACAACCATGGGAACCGTGAAGTACTTACTAGGTGTGGAGATCTTGATCAACCGACCCAGTCGACAGATCATCTACTGCCAGAAACAGTATGTACTCGAAGTACTCAAACGATTTCACATGGAGACGTGCAATGGGTGTACTACGCCTGAAGCTTTGACACCCTCAAAGGCGGTTGTTCCTGCTACGACCGAGTACCTGCCCTATCGAGAGCTGGTTGGTGCGCTTCAGTATCTTGTAAGTGCCTCAACACCTGACATCGCACACGCAACCAGACATCTCGGGAAATACCTAGCCAGCTACGACCATACTCACTATGCGCAAGCCAAGCGGGTATTGCGCTACCTGCAGGCTACACGTGACTTTGGTCTGGTGATGGATGTTGCGTCAGCGAGTGACCTATGTGTGGGTTGCTATTCGGATGCTGACTATGCTAATGATCCAGTTGACCGCCGCAGCATCAGTGGATACGTGACGACAATGGACAACAATGTTGTCTCCTATGCATCGAGGAAACAAGAAATCAATGCTCAGAGCACATGTGAAGCTGAGTACGTTGCAATGGCTGAAGCTACAAAGGACTTGCTGTGGCTGCAGGGCTCTGCCGAGCACTAGTGTGGAAACATGCACTACCTGTACTACTCGGAGATAATCAGGGAGCCATCTCTCTAACGACTAAACCCGGCAAGCACAGCAAGCAAAAACACATTGACAACAAATACCACATGGTGCGGCGGAACGTGGAACTAAAACGGATCATTACGCAACACATCGGGACGGAGGACATGGTGGCGGACATCATGACCAAACCACTTGCGGTGGTCAAGTTCTCCCGATTCCGAAAGATGCTGAAGGTACTGCCTATCGTGGCAGACAGTGACATGGCCGCCACTGTAAATGAAAAGGCTACATCTTCGTCAACTGCGATTCATGATACCTTGACTGCGTCACCTGCGATGCGGTCAAGAACGACGGATTAGACATTACTGACGACGATGACATGTAGTGTGCCTGTGTGCCGACTGGAAGAACCAGTTTCGTGGGGCTGTACCACAACACTAGCATGCAATCAACTGCGCTGGACTACGGACATGTGCGATTCGAGTGGGAGACTATGCAGCTAGCAAATTACGGTGGTGGTGGCTATCGTACGACTATTCTCAGTGGTGTGTGTACGGATGAAGCGATGTGATCGCGTCGATTCGGCACTGCATCGCTGAGATCAAGTGGGGGTGTGAGATGCTATCCTGCTACTGTGAGATGCTACTTGCTACGGTCTGCCAGTGTCCAGTGCCAGACGTCATTGCCACAGCCCAAGACACTGGCAATACCAGTACTACCGATCCAACCTACAACCCCACGCGTGTCTATGCATGTACTGCATCTTGGCGTACCGGTCTGCAACGCGCTCACGTGCGAGCGGCGTGCGGAAGATACCAAGGACTGTATGAAGGACGACATTGGTGGCGGTGAGCAACTGCAACTGCGTTGCAGGTGATGGTGAACTACTTAGCTTTCTATAGACTATCTTAGACTGAGTATGTGCTAATCTAACTTTGCGGAACATGGAGGTTCAGGTGCTGGCAGCTCTCACTCTCACAACTGCTTTTGCTGTGCTGCGTGCACAACGAGTGAGAAGCAGCAAGCACCAGAACTCCGTGGTCCTGTCGTGGTACTTTGCCCGGCACTCACGTGTCTTACATTCTATTCCTACTGGCTCTACACCTACTGCCCTACAAGTCTGTGCTTATGGCACCTACTTTACGTAGTGATAGAAGGTCGGAGAGCCCGGTGACGCGCCATGCGTCATCTCAAATAATATTCGAACCAGAAGCACCCTGTCCACCACAATCATCAGGTATTACATTTTACTAGATCTTAAAAAGAGCTCTTTCTTTCGACGCACCATGGTCTGTGGCAGTAGCAGGCTCTTTCCAGTAGTGCACTGTCCTGTGGACGAGGTACCAAAAAGTGCGAACGCTCCCTTTTTCTGTATTTTTGGCTCGGGACTTTAAAAGAAGCGCGGGTAGGGGTGCACGACAAGGTACCGAACGCCTACCGCGACATGCGCGGGCTCTGATTGGCTAAAAGAAGGAGCGTACCTTCGGTGCACCTCCCGCTCAGCGAGTGGGTATCTGAGAGTTGATCAAGTACGCAGCAGAGACTGTGGACGAGCATGGCGGACGACGTGCCTCCTTCTCCGTTCGAGTTCGAGCGCGACTACTACGCGCTACTGGGCGTGGCGCGCGACGCATCAAGCGACGAAGTCCGAAGCCACTTCTTGTCGCTGTCGCGTGAGTTCCACCCGGATCGTCGACGACAAGGAAATGCGGCGATCGTAGCAGCCGCCAACTCGCAGTACGCGGTGCTAGACAGAGCGTATAAAGTGCTGTGCGACCCGGTAAAACGCCGCGTGTACGACATCTATGGCGAGAAGGTAAGTCCGTGAATGCCAAAGAGACCCTTTAATTTGATAAGGGATACTTTCTAAACTGATATGTACTGACGAATACCAATACATCATTGCAGGGAGTGCATGCGCTGGAGCAAGATGGCGTCGCTCAGCAGCAAGCTGTGGGCGCACACTTGAAGACGTCGGACGAGATGCAGCAGTACGTGGAGAAGATCATGCGTCGCATGAACCAGCAGGCTCTGGAGGCGCAGTTCTCGTCCCACAGCGAGATGTCCATGGGCGTCGACGCCTCGGACTTCGTGCAGGCGCCCATGCAAGGACTGCGTAGCTTGTTCCACAGCGGTGCGAGATACGTGGATCGCACAGACATGACCATCCACCAGCGTACAGTCTTCCCTTTGTCGCGTAGTACAGCGTTGACACTGGGAGGCTACATGTTCGACAAGAAGGGGATGGGTATGGGCAGCTTTACAGCCGAGTTGACACACTCGTCACTTGATCCCAGTATCCCGTCGTTCACGCTAACAAGTCAGCTAGGCTGGACGCCTAGACTCCATTGTCAGATCAGCCAGCCAGTGTCTCGGTACACAGTCTTCATGCTCATCCCCGAGCTCGATGATCATGGACTGGACATCTCTGTGGGAGCCAACCAGCTCCTATCACCGCAGCTTCACGGCGCAATGATGTGGAGTACACGGGACGGTCTCTCCGGGTCGCTAAGTCAGGACACAGGCACGTACAACGCCACAGCTGCCGTCGCTGTGAACGCTGCCGGCCCCAACTTTACGTTCCAGCTCCGTCGTGCTCTTGTGGCTGCCACGACAGCGAAGTTGTCGCTGCGTGCGAGTCTTTCGACAGGCCTATCGGTCGTGGCTGGAGCTAGTCGAGAGATCTCGAACCGCACTCGGGTGGCGTTAGGCGTCCTACTCGCGCGTGCCGGCGTTACTCTGCGTGTCGGCTTCACTCGTGGCAGTGTTCGCTTTGTGATGCCCATTTTCTTGTCTCCATTCTCGCCGCAGTCGGCGTGGTTTACATTCTGCGCAGCCACGTCACCTTTCATGGTGGCTGCGGTCGTCACGCAGCTTATCAAACCTGCTCAGGAGCGTCAGCGTCGTCTAGAACTGGAACACAGACACGATATGCGTGTTCAGTACCTCGCGACGGCGCGTCAAAGTGCACTAGAGCAACAGAAACTGATGCGTCGAAGTGCAGAGGAGAAAGCGGACAAGGAACAGCAACGAGAAGACGGCAAAGGGCTGGTGATTCTGCTAGGTCGATACGGTACGAACCCGACGAGTCCCGACTCGCGTGGGGCCCGTGTAGACGATCTGGATGCTGCTCTCCGTGCGATGCGCTACGACGAAGGCAGTGGGGAGAATATCACGCAACAAGAGGCAGAAGCGGAGCTGCTGGAGCAGAAGTGGGTTGATGTTACAATTCCTCTTCAGTTCTTTGTCAAGGTGCGGAAATGTACTGCTATCGTGGCATGAAGTTACGAAGATATTAACACATTTCTGTTATGTTCTCAAGGATGGAGAGCTCGCGCTCACTTCGTCGTCGAAGGCTAAACTCCTGGGATTCTACAACCCCTGTATTAACGAAGACAAAACGATTGCCGACGCACGATCATCCAGTTCTGCTGTTAAACCATTGCTGTGCGTATCTGTTATGATATCAGTTATGGCTAGTGAACATTTTTAACTTAACGATGTTTGTTATGCTGTAACAGCTACGTTCGCTATGCGTACGACGGTCAAGTGTTCGAAGCCACATTCGATGATGACCAAGTTGTCAGCTTACCGTCGCGATACGCCCAGGTCATGGGTCCTGTCGGACGTGTGGCATAGAGGAGCAGACGCAACACGTTAGAAAAGTTGTAGGATTTTGTTTTTTGGAATGTTTATACCACGCGATGAGCTTCCATCTTCATTGACTGCATGAATTGGTCCACCAACACACAGAGAGGAAGCTCCTCAGTAGTCTGTCGGGTGTTCGTCAACGCCGTGTGTTGCTTGGTGAAGAGCACAGTTGCAATCGCGTCCAAGAACTCCGAGAAGACCAACGTGGTGCCCATGAAGAAGGCATCCGGTTCACTATCCTGGTTGTCGCTTGAGCTACATCCCGACGCGACACTTCGAAGAAGCTCAGCGTTCAGTGGCGGGGACGACGCGGTGAACGCTCTGTTTAGCGCTGAAAGAACGTCGTGGATCCGGAACTCTGGTGTAAAGATTGGCGTGTCGACTGGAGGCTCATTACGAAGCATGACGAGCACCGATCGAACGGACACGTCAGGTTCGGTCTTGTCTATCGGGGTGTAGAATTCCTGCTCCGATACGTCTTCATCTTGTCGTAGTACGGAAGGGGTAATGCAGTTATTGTATAGTTGTTGAAGATGGTCGTGGTGTTTAGTGAAGATACTGTGAAGGTTCTTGTCCATAAGCTCGACTCGCAGAAGCGAGAGCCATGTTGGTGAGCTTTGACTTAAAGTTTTTTGCCGTCCACGCATCATCTGGTCGTACACGTCGGAGAAGACGTCGACGAGAAACACAGCACTGTCGAGGCTTCCAGAGAGTGTGATCATGCCGTCCGTCTCTGCGGTCGTAACCCACGCGTACCCGATACGAACTAGCAGCTCAACGAATTCCCTAAAGAGAAGTTGTTCGTCCCAAGGAACGACCTCAAGGCGACTGGGGTCTATAGGATGTTTGAGGCGGTTTTCGGTAGGTAGGTCGTCCAGGAAGTGCTCAGTAATGTTGAGGGAAGACGCGATGGCTAGAGCTCCAGCTCGCTGTGCCTTACGGACATGTTTTAGATACGTTTCGAGTTGTCCGCTGGTGAAGTAGAAGCCACATTGGGAAAGTAGTTGGCGACACTCGAAGAGTTCAAGAAGCGTTCCTGGATCGTCCGCGTCATTAGAACCGGGAGCTAAAGAGCGACGAGATTGTTTGATACACTCCCGATACAGCGCACGCAACTCGGTGTTGATGCGTAGAGCAGCATGTTCAACAGCCTTACGAGCCTTTTCGCGTCTTGGAACATCCGTGATCGGAAGTAGATCGTTGATATACAACATGATCCCAGCACTGTTCGGTGGTTGAGACGGCGATGTTGCTGTTGAAGATTCGACAGGGACTGGAGTGCTAAGACCTGCGGTTGCTGCTGTCGCGTAGGAGCCTTCGACACTGCGGTCTTGACGAAATAGTCCAACGAAAACACGTCCGTCTTCGTAGAAGAAGAGACCGTAGCCATCTTTGACGTTCGCTTTCCATTCGCCTTCATACCGGGCGCCATTGGCGTAGAAGAAGACGCCACGTCCATGGCGTAGTCCCTCGTGGAACTCACCTTCGTACCAGTTCTTGTTACTCGATCCGCTGAGTGGATTTACGAGCCACACGTGTCGACCAAAGCCCTCCTGGCAGTCGTTCTCCCATTCACCATCATATCTCTCAAGCGGTGTGGCGTTAGCGCTTGAAACTTCGTCAGCACCTCGCGTAGTCATCCACGTCATAACTCCTTGTCCACTTTTGACGTCAGCTTTCCAGTCTCCCGCATACACACTTCCGTCAGCGTAGTGCATGTGTCCTCTCCCCTCTCGCTTTCCCTCTAGAAACTGACCCTCGTACCGAATGTTACGTGCAGCATCGAACGTTAGCTCGCCGTAGCCATGAGGTAGTCCATTCTCCCATTCACCGTCATAACGAGCATTACTCTGAGCTACTACAACACCCTCTCCGCCATTCATCTCCTCAAGACTTTCGCCACCTCCACCCTGATATTCCGGAGAGTGGAAGGCAAACAGAAGCGGCTTCGGTACATCTTC
The DNA here is from genome assembly GCF_000142945.1 of Phytophthora infestans T30-4. Lineage (NCBI taxonomy): Eukaryota > Oomycota > Peronosporomycetes > Peronosporales > Peronosporaceae > Phytophthora > Phytophthora infestans. Next base: position 1,340,383 of record NW_003303723.1, on the reverse strand, counting down.
AGCTCCCTCACTCGTCCCATCATGCCCTACGTCGGGTTCTCCTCGCTGTAAGACAAGTCCACGGTCTCCAGTAACGAAAACTCCGTGACCGTGTCGCTTGCCACACTTGACATCTCCGACGTACGAGCTGCCATTGGGCCACCAATACGTTCCTATCCCAGTGATCTCGTTGCGAGCAAACTCCCCTTCGTACACTACACCGCTAGTGAGCCACTCAATGTGTCCCGTACCGTGCATTCTACCATGAACAAAGTCCCCAGTGTACGTGAACCCCGTCTTGAACTCCAGTCTTCCCTTGCCATGGTACACTGGCACATCACAGTCTGGAACCTGCAGTGTCTCCCCATCATACGAAGTCACCACATTCGCAAGAACGCGAGGGTCGAGCGGTGGCGACTTCATCCACGTTGCTGTAGCCATCCTGAAAGTCCGTTACCCCCACAAATTGCACATGAACCGAGTGTGTCGGTTCAACCGACACACTTCAACATCATAAGATGGCTACAACACCGCAACATGGCTTCAGTTAGAGGCTATTTAACCTGATTTCAGTTACAACATCACAAAAACGTATTTTTTGGCTCGTTGAGCATTAAATGGCATCGACGTTCGCTCCTTCTTCATCGGCGTCGATGGCGCTCCCTGCCTCGCTCCCGTCCATTACCAACCATGACACAGCAAGAAATAAACCTCGTCTAGACGTCTCTGCAACTCTTTTCCAGCGTAAGCGAGTATCTCGTCGGAAAACGCCCAGGCCCGCATGCGTCTCCAGCAGCTCCGTTAAGCGCAGAAAATCATCTCCTGAGCCTCCTATCTACGCTACGAGGCCCCAAGGCGCTGCAAAATATCACGCATTCACCCCTCTCCTAGACGCAACAGCGACGAAGCCCTCCCCCATGCTGAACGGCCGATACAAGCCAAATCTTGAGATCGAAACGGACTTCTCTGCCGACAACTCTCCGACCAGCTTCTCGCCCGTAGCGCCGCTCGCCAGGAGCTCTCCATACCCGTCCACAGCTAGAGCAGCAGACACAGAGCCTAAATTGACCCAGACGTCGTCTCCGAGAGCTATGGTAGCTGCAATTCCAGCGATGCCGCCCGCGCCTCATCCTTTCCGACTGTCGGACTTTTTCTACAAGGAGATCTTTGGCGTTCACGACATTAAACAGAGCGACGGCGTGCATCAAGAACGTGTGCAAAACTTCTTTGTGGTTCCGCTAAACACCGAGCAATTATTCCTCTTCGGAGTGCTGCTAGCGCTCGACAGCTTCCTCTACGTGTTCACGTACTTGCCCTTGAGGATCCTGTTCGCCTGTGGCTGCGCTGTGACATCGAGTTTCCATGCTCGAGTATTCCGCAGAACGCACTTCTACGACTTAATGGTAGCCGTCATCATAGCCGTGGGCACGACCGTGCTGGGCTACGTCGATATGTCGAGGGTGTACCATGCGATCCGCGGCCAGGCGATGATCAAACTCTACGTGTTGTTTACGATGATTGAGATCTTCGATCGACTGTTCTCTTCGCTGGGACAAGATGTACTGGACTCGCTGTACTACACGGCAAAGTATCATCCTCGTCGAGTGACGCGAATGTTCCTGGACTTCGCTGTAGCCATCACCTACGTGGTGCTGCATGCGCTATTGTTATTTGCGCAAGTTGTAACGTTGAATGTGGCAGTTAACTCGAGCAACACGTCGCTGCTTACGTTGCTGATTTCGAACAACTTTGCGGAGCTCAAGAGCTCGGTTTTCAAGAAGTTCGAGGAGCAGAATCTCTTCCAGATCAGCTGCAGCGACATCGTCGAGCGCTTTAAACTTCTCACCATTATCGGCCTTATCCTGCTGCAATCTTCTACGGGAGATGTTGCCTGGGGAACGGTACGCTTGGATATTTTTTTAAAAGGTACATTACAGTATTGTTACTAACATTTCGTTTTGTTAGGCTATGGTTTGGGTGGCCGAGATGGTGATTGACTGGTTAAAACACGCCTTCATCACAAAGTTTAACCAGCTGCCACCGACGATGTACTCGAAGTTTATCACGATCCTTTGTCGCGATTTAACAGGCTGGAAGAGCGAGGATACCATTCTGGATCACACGCACCATGTATCCAAGCGCTTGGGTTTGATGTCGTTGCCGCTCGCTTGTGTCGTGCTGCGTATGGTATCGAAGGCGTTAGTCGAGGCCCCAATTGAGCTCGCATCACCTGGCGGAATACTTGTCACAGTGGCGTTTTTTCTCTGCTTGGCGGCATTTAAGGCGCTGCTGAGTTTAGTATTGATGATTTATGCCTGCAAGTCCGGTAGACTGGATGATACTCGACCCAAAAGCCCACGCTCCGTTAGTCACCTCGAGTCCATTCACCGCTACAAGTTTTAAAGGATGAGTGAGGGACTTTGCACCTACTGCCATATGAATTGATAAATTGATAGACGCATACTACTGTGCTACTTTTGAACTCTCATTAAAAAATTCCAGCGTGAAACAATCAAGCACACGAGCTTATTCTAGATAAAAAAAACTCTTTAATTTCTTAAAGGACCGGAGAAGTAATATAAAATAGATTATATTAGAATGATTAAGCTAAATAGAATCGATAAGGGTTACCAACGCCGCCTTACCCCGATAGGACACGGCCGACCTGGCGTTGGGTGGGATTCCGAGCAAAAGACGGGCCCCGCCGGTGATCGAAACCGGGACCTCTCGCACCCAAAGCGAGAATCATACCACTAGACCACTAGGCCGCTAACCTAATCTCATCACAAACACATGTAGCGCATACCCCGACAACCACATCACATGAAGCGCATGCCACTAACGCACGCAATACGCTTTTGCCCACCTATGCTGCGCTTGTTCCTTGAATTGATGGGCTCTAACTCTCCCTACAGCACAAGTTACGCACAATTATTATGTATCAATTTATAGAGGTGAATGCACGGACAAGTACTTGTACCTACATATTTTTTTAAGAATTAGGACTATTATCTGGTAGCGCTTGAAGATAAATGTTCAATTCAGTAGAGTAATACAACATGTGAGGGAAGGCCAATCCTGTATTGGGAGTGAAAAGGAAAAGAGAGATGCGTGAATCTGCAATTAAAGACCCAATAATTTCATGTGACGCGAGCTAAGCGTCCAGCATCAACCGGGGGCTGACGATCTGTCTTTTCAAATTCACAATTAATACCCGTTATTATACGCTTCCGTCATGTCAACAATGACGGCCTGGGTACCGCCCCCGGCGTCTGCCTGGTTACGTTTCCATTCATGTTAAGCGAGCTAAGCGTTCGGCATCAAAAGGGAGCTAGCGATCTGTCATTTCAAAAAACAGGTCTTAGCGTGCAGCTTGCAAGCCAATTCTACCCGTTCACGTTACGCAAGCTAAGCGTCCGGCTGCTTGTCCAACCTCCGAGATCGCTGAGCAAATTCAGGGTGCTGAATCGCTTTCGCACAAACATGCGGCTTAGCTGGCAGTAATTAAATCAAGAATTAAAAAATTAGGACAGTACTTGTAAAGTAAAGCTTAGGACAGAATTACTCTTTCCAAAAGCGTTTTATGTAAAGCTAGTAGAGCATAATCAGGGTTACGTGTGATAATTATTGTGATCTTGGCAAAGCGAGGTTAGATTTGCTGGATTTATAAGTATTAATAGCAGGGGATTAACTTTGTAACGCACCCCAAAAGGGGGTACTATAAGAGAGGGGGGGGGTCTACAGTAGTAAAGGGTGGATTACTGTTATTGTCTGTTGCTCGCTAAATATTGTGTGCTGGAGATCAATGTCGTCGAGGTTGTCGATGAAGTTATCTGCGCCGTCCGCTTTCCTCCAGTAAGTGATCAGCTTCGATCGACGTAGCAGTTAGAGAAGCGGGGGTAGCACGCTTCGCATCGGGAAGACGACAATGTCTATGGTATGCTTTCGCAGGGAATTGATCATCTGCTTCAAGAAAACAACGTCGGAAGCTCGTAGCAACGGTTTCGTTGCTCACTGCCTTACAGATTTTTTCTGATTTTAAAGTGGGGTACTACTCGCGTGTGGGGTCGTAGTTCTTCAAGACCTTGTCTGTCCTTCAAAAGCTTCTTCGTTCATTGTTGTGGTCATTTTTTCTTCTTCTTCTTATCGCCTATGTGTCGTAGCCCGGCAGCAGAGCGGCGGCTTACTGGTACAGCATACTGTCGCTTCTCGCCTTTCACGTCCACTCGGCCACCTTCCGTCGCGTGCTTTGATACAAGTCCTAAACATGCATTATCCTCTCTTTGTATCGGTCTTATCTACAAACGCGCAAAACTTTTGGATCCTTTTCTCCTGCTTCTTCTTCATCATACCCACGCGTCCTCTCTCCACACCTCACTGCGCGTCTCCAGCGTTTTCTTTTTCTTCTTCTTCTAGCTCGCTTGTCGTCCTTCATACACCACTCGCTCCATTTCCCCTTAACTGCTGGTTCATACTTCGATTTGTCATCCCACCGCTCGTACACTCTTTCCTTCCTCCTACGCACGACTCGTGGCATTCATGCCCATGCCACCCACGTCATTCAGCATCATCATACTGCCGTCATTGCCGTGCATCGGCGGCATGCGAGTGCCACGACTTCCTCCTTGAAAGCCCACGTGGCTGCCCTGCATTCCGTACATGGGATTGGGCTGCAGATGCTGCGGAGGCATGTAGTTGCCGCCCATTGCAGACGTCGGCAAGTGGCTCATCATCATCGCGTTGCCATTGTCGAACAAGTTGTCGGCCGTCGGCGACAGGCCCATGTCCATACTGATGTCCATGTTCGGGAAGCGCTTGAGGATCCGCGCAGTGATGCGACGCCCTCCAGACGTGTTCTTCATGGCTGCGAGGTGGGGACGGATGGCCTTGACCAGCAGCAGACACTGCTCCTCCGCACACACGCACAGCGCTCGCTGCACCACGTAGTTGGCGAACTGATCCTGCAGCATCTTGTTCATCTTGGGGCAGCTCGTGATCTCCGCAATGTACTTTTGACGCACCCGCTCGGGGGCCTTCTCGAGGCACTTTTCGATCACATTCGAGCTGAACTTCTGCACCGACAGCTCGTAGATGTGGCCCAGCGGCTTCATAATGACACCGAAGGCCTCCTCCGCCGTGCACGAGTCCAACACGTACTGCACCACGTAGTTGCCGTACGGGTCCTGCATCAGCTTCATCGCCTGGCGCTCCACTTGCGCAATCACCTCCGCCTTCTGCGTCTTGTTGGCCGCGTCCAGGCAGCGCTGCAGCACGCAGCAGCCGTGGCGGTGCGTGCCCACAGTCGTGCACTCCTTGCACACCGCATCAAACACAAACTGGTTGTACTCGGGCTTCATAAACTGCAGCGCGCGCTGGATCACGTGGTTCCCGTTCGAGTCGATACACAGACGCACCGCGTCGTCCTTGAGCGCCTCCACAATCAGATCCGGTAGACTCGTCGTGCGGCGTCCTTTGCCTCCCTCCGGACGCTCCTCGTAGCCATACTCCTCTCCCTCTTCTTCCTCGTCAAAGTCCTCCTCAATAACACTCGAAGACGTCGCGCACACTTCCACCACCTTCTGCACCGACCTCGTGCCGTGCAAGTTGAGCGCCGCAGCCACCAGATTCGAGCTCACACGGCGGATAATCACAAGTCGCTGCTTCTCCTTCACACGCTCCAGCAGCTTCTGGAACAGATAGTTCCCAAAAGGGTCCACCATCATCTCGGCCAAGTGCTCGAGCGATTCCTGGTAGATCACGTCGCACAAATCGCCTCGGTCTTCGTAGTCCAGTTGCTCCTGCAGCAAGCGACAGCCGTTCTGGTCCTTCGACATCGCGAACACGCGGTTCTGAATGTCGTCCACACTCAGCGCAGCGCTCAAACTCGACGGGTCAGAAGCAGATCCACCCATCATCGGCGCACTCATGCTGCCGTTGTTCATCAAGCCCAGACTCATGCCGTTATTGCCACTGTTCTCCGAGCGGTAGTTCATCCGAGACTGACGTCCTCCAAACGATCCGTGGCCAAGCTCGTCTCCGTGATGACGCTGCTGCATCATTTGAGACGGAGGAGGCGACATCATCATCCTCTGCTGGTACATCATCGAGGAATTATGGCGACTAGAGCTGTGGCCCATGTGTTCCGGAGTCGGAGCGCCTCCCTGGTGCACAAACTTACACTTGCTGCCCATACGACAATGTCCCTGCATGAAGAACTTGCACTGCTTCATCCCCATCTGCATACCCATGTTCTTACGAGGCGAGTGTGGCGGTGACGTCTTCTGGGAGCGGCGGTGTCATGCGGAGTACATGTTGCGTCCATGCGCACGGCTATTAGGGTGGCCGCCACGCATCCCCATGGCCACTTGCTGCTGTTGAGCGTATCCCATCTGCGCGTGCGGGTGTCTCATCGGACTCGAGCGTGGGTTCATATACATGTTGTTCCCGCCACGTCATACATTCCAGCAGGCGGATGTGGGCCCACAACCATCGGATTCCATTGCCCAGAGGCCATTTGAGCTCGAGACGGTTGATTCCCATAGCCGTACGACCCGTTCGCAGTCTGTGGCGACCTGTACTGTTGCTGCCGATACTGTTGTTGCTCCATCGCGTACGCCATTTGATTGTTGCCGTAGTACTCTTGCATCTGCTCTTGGTACAGCGCATTGTTGTCTCCATCTTGGCTACCAGACCACGAGTCTTCCGACGACATACGCGGACTCAACGTGTACGCTCCATTGTACGCAGCATTGGCCGCACTACTGGTCCCTGGCACGGTGCTGGAGCGCGATAGCGACAGCGACGTCGGCAAATGCGGTTGCTGAGCCTCCCGGCCGCCACGGAATCGTTCCTGCTGAGCAGCTTGCGGCTGCTGACGATACCGACCAGCGAGGCCATACTCGTTGGGGGATTCCTGTACTGCATTAAGCTGGAATTGACCCGAAGCGTAGGAATTGACGTTCCCAGCAGTATTTCCACCAGCAGATACGCCGTTCCCAGCGTTGGTAGCCATCTGACGGTCGTCGAGACTGAGTTTAAGGAAATCTCCGCCCAGCGCTTGACTTGGAGACTGCGACAGGAACATCTCGATGCTGTTTTTGCGTCGACTGTTGCGGGACGGCAGCATTTCCATGGACGGACGGGCCTTGCGGACCTTGATCTCGATGGGACTCTCGCCTGAGACCTTCACGGTCTTCTCAGAGCCATTGGTGGTATCATCTCGATCGTGAGACTCTTGATTCGACGTAGACAGAGCACGAGGGGGCAGCGCGTCCTTGGTACCGGTAGTAGAGACCCTGGGTGGCGCATCATCATTGCGATTATTGTCACTTCCAGTGGGGGACGAGGCTGCCGTCAGCTCTTCCTCGTTGTACTTCATGGGGGCGAAGAAGTCACTTGAGCTGCCAAAGCGGAAGAGATTGAGACCTGAAGCCTGGCCATTCCCACTGTCCTTCTCCGGGTATGGACGCTTACTTGGACCTGACGGTGCACTGGCAGGCGCAAACTCCATCGTCATCAACTTAACAGCGCGTCACGACACTTAGGTACCCTCCGTCTAGCAACAAATACATCAAGTTAGCAACTTAACAAGTTAAAAAAGTCTCTGCAGACAAAGGCTGACCAGCGAATGGATACAAGGGTGTGTCCTCTGCTTGAGAGGGGAAGGAAGGGACCTCGAAGCTCCGGTAGCAAGTTACAAACTGGGAGCTCGTGTCTCTACCCTCTCCGTCCCTCTCCATCCATCGCGTGCGTCTTCTTGCTGGTCTCCTCACCTTAATATTAATGCCCTTCTCCTTTAGTAGTATACGCGACGGTCTGATTGATGGCTGTCAGTTTTTCTTGGGGTTTTCCAAGCGAGCGTCGCGCCTCTGGTAACGTCTATCGTACGCAGCGGTCGGCTTTAGTCTCCACTGTCCTCGCTCCCCTCGCCCTCGACTTGGCTGGACGTCTGCTCTTTGGCTGGGGGGTCCAGTCTTACTTGGGTGGGCGGGAAGCGCGGTCTTTGAGCTGAGCAGTAACGCGTATATCGCGTATAGTCAGACCTCGAATAAAGCATCGTCGACTGCTGAAAAGCACCCGAATAATAGCAAAACGACTTGATTTGCCAAAGAGCGCTGACTTCTTTTCCTGTGTTAAAGGATGAGTAAGGAATGATGGCGTGTATCTGTATCCGGTAGTATACGTTTAAAATCCGCGTGACTTTATGTGTCCCTCCGCAACATGATACATGCGACTTGGCGACAAGTGTAGGTCTGCCAGAGCTGTATGGTTATGACGAGCATTCATGTAGCGCTGCTGGGCCCGCTCTTCGTAGTCGTCGGCTACGGACTCATTCTGGGCATCGCATTCGTCCACTTTACCAAGTTTTTACCAGCAAACAGCTCGGGGCACTTGATACTGAGCACCTTCCTGGCCTCGGAGCTGCTGTTACAATACTCGCTGGCCATCTGGATTGACCCTGGCTACGTGGACCAGCGGCATCTGGTCGAGTCCGCCGTTGCAGATGGAGAACAGCGCTTCTGTCGGCATTGTCAGAGGATCAAGCCGCGCAGGGCACATCACTGTCGCGAGTGTCGACGATGCGTCTACGAGATGGATCACCATTGCCCGTGGATTAACAACTGTGTTGGGTACTACAACTACCGTAAGTGTGTTGTTTGTAGAAGTCACTGTACGCCGTCTAATTGGGGAGTGTTTGTAGGCCACTTTTGGCTGCTGCTACTGTACATCTGGGTGAGCTGTTTATATGTGGCGATGCAGTCGGCTGGGCTCTTTGTAGCGACGTTTAAGACGAGTGCGGATGAGGCTTCCGCTGCACGAGAGAGAGTGGTGTTGGACCGGTTTAAAGTGCTGTTCTCGTTCATGGCTACAAGTGTAGTAGGTGTGGTGATATGCTGCTACTGGGGGTGGCACGTCTACTTGGTACTTACGGAGCAGAGCACGATTGAGTTTATGCAGCGCGAAGGAGAGAGGATACGACTCTCCGTTAGTTTTGCGTCTGTACGTCACGCTCTTGGACGACTACTAGGCAGGCAGGACGCGTTGTGGTTTACTGCGCTCGTATTGCCACCATTTGAACGTCGAGTGCCACCTAAGTACATGCAGAAGCGGGCGAGGGCAGCTTCGACGACTGTATAATTCCGAGAGATGTGACATCCAGTTTTTTATCTCTCCTACTTTGTGGCTACAACTCTCGATACGGAGACCTGAAAGCTAAATCACAGCATTTATTTCTTTATAGGCTACTCCGATACCAGCGAACCAAGCGGGTTCGTATTAGTGGCAAGCGTGAACTGCGAATTAGCCACAGCAGCCTCGTAGGACACGTCTCGGGTTTGATGGTGATCACGTAGTCGGTATGCTCCGCAACAAGCTTCAAAGCCTTGAACGAAACTGCGGGTAATACACTGCTGCTGTCAGCGGGAAAAACAAGCGTGGGAGACCTTCGTAAAGCTCTGCGTTGACCTCAGTAGTACACAGTTGGTAGGGCGACTGCTGCGCTTAAGTTAGCTTGAGAGTCCATCACCTGGCAACAGACAACAACAATTCCGACTGGTGTATCGGTATTTTTAACCGGTCACTCTGCAGATAACATCGGCTGTCAATGGGCGAAAGGCGTGTCCGACAACGACATGTTCGCACACGGATCATCAGTAAAGCAACCGTGAGCTCCGACCGTTGGTTCATACGAGCACTTTGTTACACGGAGTTACCGAAGCGCCTTTTAGGCTCCAATCATTTCATATCCGAAGACAATGTCGCTTGTAACTCGATCACAATGATGGTCACGACATGCACTCATACGAGCGACATCTTGCACCCGAAGAATTATATGTATTAATAATTGAAATTACGCTGTCCTCTATTTTTATCTTTCGTTTATTAATAAAACTGAAATTGCAGGGTTATAATAAAGATATCCATACTGTTAGTACGCCACAATCATTTCAGCTTTTAATCCACATTGAAATGAAATGAAATTTGCGCCCTCTGCTGAAGTAGGACTTCGCTGGGCTTGTGCGATTTTAGGTAGGAGGTAGACAATTTTGTGTACACATGCCACACAATTTTTCATAAACTACAACAGGCATGCCCTTTCAGAGAGGCCGCGGTAGAGTAAGAGCATGGCTTTTTCTGATGCCATTGAAACATTTCGCACGGACGACATCGGGAGCTGGGCGCACTTGGAAAAATTTTGGCTTCTCCACTATGAGATTTTAACGCGGAGAGATTATTTTGTCTCTAGTGGTGGGCGAGGCCGGAACCCCGAGCGCACGTGGGAGATTACCAGAGCTTTTAGGCACACTTAATTTATGAAATAGTATGTTTTGGGTCCAACGTAAATATATTTAATTGGGTTTTTTTGTATGCAGAATGGACATCTCCGAGCTCCTATCGACGCCAGGATACGTGTGTGACAATTGTCACCACGACTTTGGGCGGTCGACCACCTACGGCTGCACCAGCAAGGACGCTGCCGCGGTATCCCTGCGCCCCCGTGCCAGCTTTGTGACGTGTGTTGGCATTGGGTCAAGAGGAACAGGCATCATGTCACGCGCCATCAGCGAGGGAGCAGGTGCCGCAATCTCGCCGATCGCATCGAGCACCGGAACCAGCTGGCTGCACCGAGGCGACAACGCGACGCAGCATACCACCGAGAACGACGACGTCTGCAGCGGGAGTCCGTTGGAACCCAAGACCAGCTGGTGGGACCTGATGATGTGCAAGATCGGTTGGACCAGCTGCTCGAGTCGGATGATAGGCATGACCGGTCGGACCAGGTGGATGATTTCGACACGGACAATCCGACTCAACATGATTACATCCGAGATCAAGTTGCTCGTGATGACGATGATTATGCACATGATCTTCTTAATCAGCTGCTGTTGACTGGAGATGATGAGCTTTCGGACATCGTTGCCGTTCCCAGGGTTTTTGGAGCTAGAACATCAAGACAATGACGAACAACCAGGCGAGTCAGGGTGCACAAGATGATCAAGTTTATCAGGAAAATGGGAAAGCGGAGCACGTCCAGGCACATGGTCACCAAGAATCAAGCAAGACTACGGGGCGCGACGGTGTTACCGATTGCGTCAAATGCCTGGATCCTCTCGATGGTGAGACATGGTTGCGTGACCAAGACAGCTGTCGGCAGCCGTACCACCATGAGTGCATCAAGCGAACAATCCCCGTTGACCCACGTTGCAGTAACTGCCGCGCCTACGTGCACCTTGAAGTTGAAGACGATGAAGTGATAATTGTCAGGCATGTGGCGGCACCACCAACGTGTGTGGTTTGCCTCAGGGTCATCACGGGCGTGGTACTGGAAGGACCTCAATGTAGCCACACGGTTGACTACGAGTGTCTTGTGGCGTACAACGCTCAGTATCTGCGCAATATCCGAGCCCGTGACTTGCAGTGCCCAGCGTGTTCGCAGCCGTTCCAAGTCCCCGGTGAGCTATCCTTCAGGGATGAGGAAAACGACGAAGGATCGGAAGACAACGACTTTGAGTATGAAGAACCGGATGAGAAAATAGAAGAATCAGAAGTTACGCAAGACGATGGAGACAACAGTGTTGTCGAATATCAGGCGAGTGACTGGAGCAGCTCTTCTGACAGCGATGAGGATTACGCCCCCTAAAGATAGGGAGTAGGCATGAGAGGTAGTGCCTTGAAACTGAAGGTGCAAATTTGTCGTTTCAATTTGTTTAGGAATTTGTAAGTATCAAAAGTACAAAAATGGACGTTAGTACAATAAAGGGCGACGGTACAATAAGGGATGACAGTACATTAATGGACGACAGTTCATTAATGGACGATATTTTCATAGTACAGTAAGGGACAACAGTACAATAATGGACGGACGACAGTACAATAAAGGACGTCGGTAGTAGAATGGGGAGGGGTAAGTACAACAGAGGACGATGGTACAATAAGGGACGATAGTACAATTAAGCCCGATGGGACGTCGTACTGGATCGAGAAGAGAACCAACTGGGCGACTCGCTGGCTCCGGACGCGACGTCGTGCAGTAGCGCGACTCTCGAATGTATACGGGATATCGACTTTGGAGGCTCACAGCTATCAGACGACCCTGTGCAGGATACTCAGCATACGACCGAATCAGCAGACGCTGCACAAGAGCACACTGATATCTTTAACACCGAGTTGGGAGAGCTAGAATCACTGCTTCAAGGGCTGCATGAAATGGTCAAGACTATTAGCGATACACCGCGTTCAACCCAGGAACAGTTGTGTGACGACGATATTGAAGTGCCAGTGGCCGCTAATCTTGAGCCAGGATCGGATACGACAGCACTAGTGTCCGAACTTCCGGACGCCAAGTCGTGGAAAGACTATGTTCATCAGTACCGGAATGCGAACCCGGACTGTCACCAGTATCGCGCGGGAGTTGACATGCTTTCACATGAGCGAAAAGTTCATCGCTCGCGTCTCTCCAGGATGAAGATCATCACCGAGTTCATTCGCGAGCAGTACGACGATGACCAAGACAAGTTCGAGAAGGACTTCGCAACCTTCATTGGCGAGGAACTCACCATCAACAAGATCCTTGCAGCAGTTCGTAAGCGAAGGAGAGCCAGTAAAGTAGCGGTGTGCAATCGTCCTTAATTGTACTGACGCCCCTGACTGTACCATACTGTTGTCTCTTCTTGTACAGTCGTGCACCTCCAATTCGGCACCGGTATCAGTCGATACCCTGCCAGATTTTATGATTACGCGAATCGGATGCGCAACTACCTTTGCCCATCACCACCCTGGCAATTAACCTCAGCGGTTTTCCCCTCCTCGCGGAGGGATGACACGCCGCATCGATCTGATTTTAAAATTTGGATCAGACGTCTTCATCCAAACACACACTTTGATTTTTACCGCCAAAGACAATGGGACATCGCCCTTCCTCCTACATGTCCCTAACTCTAGCACAAAAGCAAGTACTACTACTTGTTGACAATGCTTCGTCGCACAGAGACACTTCTATTGAGCTATCCAATGTTGATATTCGCAAGCTCCCGCCTAATACAGCTGCCGTACTGCAGCCCATGTACCAGGGCATCATTAAGTGCCTGAAGAATGAGTACGAGAACAAGAAGCAAGCCGCGGAGCTGGACCTGTTTTGTAAGGGTGTTCCTTACACGCCGGTCGACGTATACTCCGCCATGAAGTGGTTGTCTGAAGGCTGGAACAACATGTCTGCAACGACTATTAGAAACTGTTGGTGCCACACAGGCATCGTCTCGAAACTAAACGTAAATTTTGTACTGAATTAACAAAACAAGTATCAGTGCACTGGATTTGCGTTTGTGGTTTGCTTTACGCTGTGCACTTATGCCCTGGCACTGTTGATATGGTCCGCCCTGCCGAATTGGAGGTGCACAACTGTACCATCGGCTTACTATCGTCCCTTATTGTACCATCGTCCTCTGTTGTACTTACCCCCCCCCCATTCTACTACCGTCGTCCTTTATTGTACTATCGTCCGTCCATTATTGTACTGTTGTCCCTTACTGTACTATGAAAATATCGTCCATTAATGTACTGTCGTCCATTAATGTACTGTCATCCCTTATTGTACCGTCGCCCTTTATTGTACTAACGTCCATTTTTGTACTTTTGATACTTACAAATTCCTATACAAATTGAAACGACAAATTTGCACCTTCAATTTCAAGGCACTACCTCTCATGCCTACTCCCTATCTATAGGGGGCGTAATCCTCATCGCTGTCAGAAGAGCTGCTGAAGTCACTCGCGTGATATTCGACAACACTGTTGTCTCCATCGTCTTGCGTAACTTCTGATTCTTCTAATTTCTCATCCGGTTCTTCATACTCAAAGGCGTTGTCTTCCGATCCTTCGTTGTTTTCCTCATCCCTGAAGGATAGCTCACCGGGGACTTGGAACGGCTGCGAACACGCTGGGCACTGCAAGTCACGGGCTCGGATATTGCGCAGATACTGAGCGTTGTACGCCACAAGACACTCGTAGTCAACCGTGTGGCTACATTGAGGTCCTTCCAGTACCACGCCCGTGATGACCCTGAGGCAAACCACACACGTTGGTGGTGCCGCCACATGCCTGACAATTATCACTTCATCGTCTTCAACTTCAAGGTGCACGTAGGCGCGGCAGTTACTGCAACGTGGGTCAACGGGGATTGTTCGCTTGATGCACTCATGGTGGTACGGCTGCCGACAGCTGTCTTGGTCACGCACCCATGTCTCACCATCGAGAGGATCCAGGCATTTGACGCAATCGGTAACACCGTCGCGCCCCGTAGTCTTGCTTGATTCTTGGTGACCATGTGCCTGGACGTGCTCCGCTTTCCCATTTTCCTGATGAACTTGATCATCTTGTGCACCTTGACTCGCTTGGTGGTCGTCATTGTCTTGATGTTCTAGCTCCAAAAACCTGGGAACGGCAACGATGTCCGAAAGCTCATCATCTCCAGTCAACAGCAGCTGATTAAGAAGATCATGTGCATAATCATCGTCATCACGAGCAACTTGATCTCGGATGTAATCATGTTGAGTCGGATTGTCCGTGTCGAAATCATCCACCTGGTCCGACCGGTCATGCCTATCATCCGACTCGAGCAGCTGGTCCAGCCGATCTTGCACATCATCAGGTCCCACCAGCTGGTCTTGGGTTCCAACGGACTCCCGCTGCAGACGTCGTCGTTCTTGGTGGTATGCTGCGTCGCGTTGTCGCCTCGGTGCAGCCAGCTGGTTCCGGTGCTCGATGCGATCGGCGAGATTGCGGCACCTGCTCCCTCATCAGTTGGATGCGAATAGGTGCTGTCAATCGCAGCTCGAGCTGCATGTAGCCCGCCAAAGGCTCAGCAGAACCGCTGCGACTAGCGTAGCAGCGTCAGAGCGATTAGGCAGAGACTCAGCGGACACCCTGAGCTTAAGCTTAAAAACTTATTTTAAAAAGGTTAAAACGTGCGCTTACTTTTACTAACAACGAATGCGTGGCTGCTTTCCAAAACACGATGCAGTGGATCGCGTCGATACTTCAACAGCTCGTCCAGATATTCCAGTATCGATATCGGGCGCCAGATACGCCAGCCGATGCCAACCGGGCCACAAACCAATGTTACCGAGTCAAGGCAAGCTTGCCGGGTGTTTGCAGAGTGCGGAAGGGCGCCAGAAGCCATTTATCACACGCGTTCCGGCCATTCTCAGACCCATTTCGAGTACGCACTTGGACTCGTGCATACTCGCCGCTGGGTAAGCCAGACCAGAAGTGCCAGAAGTGACGGCAAGGACACACATCAAGGAGATGTCTAGCAGCATTTGCGTCGCTCTCAGACGTGCACCGTCATGGAGATCCGCATCAGCGACGCCATCTGGGCTATAATCTCCATGTTGTCGCGTGGAAGCGAACATGGCCCGATCGTGGCTTTCGGATGCGTGAGTTGCGCTACTACCACAAGCGTCCAGAGAACCCCGAAAATGTTATTTTTATTGAGACTGGCAAAACAGCAATACGAATAACTTGAAGTGCTTGGAGCACCACGGGTGCGAAATTATTGGTGTTATTGCATGCGTCTAGTTGGTGGGAGCCTCACCACGCACAGCCTTCTGCACTGTGACAGCGTTCCAGTAGCTCACCTTGAGGAATAGAATCGACTCCAGGTGTAGCGGGGTCATGCTCTGGCGGTATATTCCCAGCACAGCCTTCGCCTGGCTGAAAAAGCGCTCCACAAGGTTAGATGTGGGCGTGATGCAGGCTACGTGGTCTTTAAAGCGTGGTGCTTTCTCCTGCTGACGACGTGCCTCCACAAGTATGTCCTTCTCGAAATCTTCTCTCGCAGTCTTGGTTGGGGGCTCTATATCGGTGGGTCGGGTCCCACCAGACGCAAGCTTGACAAGCACGTTAAACGATTCCTCTGGGATGGCTGCCTCGTTGCCGAGAAGAACCTGGACGCAAGCTTCCTCGAACGCGGGGCTCTTCCCGATCGATGCGTTAGGCACTAGGTACTTCTTGACGTCTGGTGCCAGCTTGATTAAGGCGTCGAACAGGTCGCGCACATCCAGCAGCATCACACTATCAGCCTGTGAAGCTGCTTCGAAGTTGACTCGAACTTCTTGAGGCTCTCTGGAACACACACAAGAGCCTTCTCGTCGCGACGGGAGAGCAGCATCGACGTTATCTCATCGTCATCAATCTTATCCATTACTTCCTTGAGCTCTACATAGCGGCGGACCATCGCAAATGCAGACGACCAGCGAGTCGCCTGACGAAGTACCGGACGCAAGGTGGTCACTCGGCTGAATACAAAACATAAAAAAAGTACAATATAAAATATTAGAATTTAATCCCAGAGTAGTGTAAGTTTAAAAGAAGACTTACCGTAAATGAGCAGCGGCGATCAGGGAGCTCTTTAGCTTGATCATGACGGCCTGGACTTGATCAAGAAGGTGATCGTGCTCAGCGAGCATGATGTTCACGGCCAGGTGGAGGCGGTGACTGGCGCAACCCACCAAAGGGACATTGATCTCATCAGCAATTTTTCAGTTTTGACTGCAATTTTTTACCAACGATGCACGCGATGTTGT
Source organism: Phytophthora infestans T30-4 (assembly GCF_000142945.1). Lineage (NCBI taxonomy): Eukaryota > Oomycota > Peronosporomycetes > Peronosporales > Peronosporaceae > Phytophthora > Phytophthora infestans. The sequence continues at coordinate 1,323,822 of NW_003303723.1, read as the reverse complement.
CGGTTGATTTGTTGAAGAACTTTGGTATAGCCCCTACGAAAGATACATGTGCAGGGGCCGAATGGTCGTCCACATCATCATCCACCAATGGGGCCATGGCGAGCAACACGTTTTCAGTCCCCCCGTCGTGGTGAAAGGGGGCGAAGATCGCGACGAAGTGCTCCGACCGAAAGGTCCACCCGTCAAAAATGATGCCAAACGATTAAGGGAGGATATCGGCAATTACGATTTCGATCTCACGAGTTAGTAGCGTCATGTACTTCACGAGACTGTCGGTCGACAGAGCGTCGATGCTCACGTAGTCGGCAGCGGTCTTCGCCTCGCAGAAGCTGAATGGAACGTTGGTTGTGAGCACCATGTCGATTCAGGCGAAGATCTTGGCCGTCTTGTCGTCGATAAAGCCGACAAAAGTGCCCTTCTCACCAACAGCTGCCGTCACCTCGGCCACGAAGCTGGAATGCCAGACAAAGATGTGCTGGAGCAAGTTCGTGTAGCCAATGTTGGGCTCCATCTTACGATGGACACCACAACGGCAGCGATAGAAGACGGTGGCCTCACCATCATCGTCCAACACGACCTTGAAGTAGAACCTTGCCACTTCCTTCGAGGTGAACGGAGCTGTGGACTGCTTGACCTTCTTGTCCTTGCGCGTGGCCTTCTTTAACGGCCTCGTGGGCGCGATAGTGGCCTGCCGAGGCTGTGGGCGGCTGGTTCTTCGTGCGCTTCGTGCGCTTCGAAGGCATTGCGGTGGGTGTGGGTATTGGAGACAGATCGGAAAACGACAATGCTGCACAAAATGCAGGTGGCTCTCGTGGAGTCTCAGCGACCAACCATCAGAATGAGAGGGCAAGAGCGCGGCAGATCGATTGTAGATTGCGGTTCAGCTGGACCGCTGGTCCGCCGTAGGGCTCCAGCGAGCTCGGTGAAAGGCTATTTATGCCTGGAGAGAGCGTAGAATAAAGTATTTGATTTTGAAATGGATGCTCGCAAATAAATTATTTTACTGCAAAATTAAAAATTATGTTTATTTAAAAATAACATTTTCGGAACCCCTGCAAGCGTGTTGCGGGAGATGCACCGAGGCTGTGCATCAAGTCAAAGTGGCCGAGCTGGACATCGGTAGTGGCTACGCCGGGGGGTAGCTCGACACGTTGCAGTCCATTAGTGGGCAATGTGGACGTATTCGTGTGACAGAGAAAGATCGCGTTGAGCAGTGAATTATGGTGAATGGCCGCCTCCGGCTTCTTGTCTAGCTCCTATCGTGCCTTCAGTGATGGCATCAAGAGGGTAGATACAAGAGCCACAGGGTGCCAGCCTCTATCTGCAGTATGTTTGGCTAAAGTGGTGAAGCAGAGTATGGGAATATCCCCCGAGTGGCGGTTTTTAGGAGTGAACTGTCGGTGTATTTTACGTCTACGACAGCCTCGAACTTGAAAGGCTGTGGAGGCACGCGGCACGTGTGGGGCTCTATGTCGCGCGGGCGGTAGGGCGCCATTTCGGCCAACATGGAGCTGTCACCGCTGGTTTCAGCAGTTCCAGGGACATTTGCGTCGTCTTGGTTAAAGCGAGCGGCGGCAATGAGTGGGTTTTGTCTAGATTTGTGAAAGGACCAGCTTTTGCCGCCGGCACAGAAGGAATACGGTACTATTAAAGGGTGGGGTATATTAGCAGGGTGGGGCACTGACGCAAGTCACCCACCCAGATGCCACATTTTGGGGGCACTGACGCAAGTCACCCACCCAGATGCCACATTTTGGGGGCACTAACACAGGTTTGACAGTACGATAATCCGAGCTCATAAAGCCGTGGTCCATTATAATTTACTGCAAACGGCCTGAATTGCACTTTTGAAACTGCAATTATGGCACCAATGCTGCATTTAGTTCACCTGCGCCCGTAGCTGCACAATCAAATTGGGATAGATTTACCAGTGCAAACATAAGGCATTGCTTGCTGGTGTAGCCTCGTTTCCACATCGGTTACATTATATATAGTCAAACATTTAGCTAAATATTAGGAAATTGCCTTTTACACATATTTACGACGACTAAAAAAATACCTTGTCGTAGCACGTTTTGTCCAAGATTAGCTCACCAACAGTGTTTCAGGTACGAGTAATATCGCGCACGAAGGTGAGACGTAGGACTTCGCTGGGCTTGTGCGATTTTAGGTAGGGGTAGGCAATTTTGTGTACACATGCCACACAATTTTTCATAAACTACAACAGGCATGCCCTTTCAGAGAGGCCGCGGTAGAGTAAGGGCACTGGCTTTTTTCTGATGCCAATTGGATACATTTCGCACGGGACGCATCCGGAGCCTGCGCACGTTTGAAAAAATCTGCGCTTCACTATCGAATCTACCGCGAAGCTATCTGCTCTACTGGTGCGGAAGGCCCACAGCGCACGTGCGATTACCAAGGCTATAGGCACACGTAATTTATGAATAGTATGTTTTGGTCCAATGTAATATATTTGATTTGGTTATTGTATGCAGAATGGACATCTCCGAGCTCCTATCGACGCCAGGATACGTGTGTGACAATTGTCACCACAACTTTGGGCGGTCGACCACCTACGGCTGCACCAGCAAGGACGCTGCCGCGGTATCCCAGCGCCCCCGTGCCAGCTTTGTGACGTGTGTTGGCATTGGGTCAAGGGGAACAGGCATCATGTCACGCGCCATCAGCGCACTTGAGTGCTGGGTCTTGTAGCCGTCGATGTGGAGGGGTGGATAGGTGCCGCAAATGTCGTGCTACCTTCTTGCGTACTAGTGCAAACTGGCGGTTGGAGCTCTCGACACCGCAATACCCTTGCTTCGTATGTCGAATGAAGTGGAACTGAACGACAGCTTGCTGTCGGTGGAATGCGAGCTGGGCGACACTACCGTGAGGATGTGGCTGCAGTTTTTTATTGGGGAAAACACGACGTAGCACTTTTTTAAATATTTATTTCATTTTAACATTATATTTAATAATAAATTTTAGCGTAGTTTTTACTACGATATCTCAGTGTGATATTGAAGTCGACCACACTGAAAGCAAGAGAAACTCCAGCAACCGGCTGTGGTTTGTAAGTGTTCTTCGGATAAGGGACTTAGTACAAGTGACTCTTTGAGTCGAACGCTCTCCCCTGATGCTAAAGCTACGGCAGCCCCGCCACCTTTTCCCCGGAGGACACGACGCATACGTAGTTAGTAGGTCATCGGTGCACTCGCGCGGTTTCTCGTCCTTGCGAAGCATGCAGCTGTTAGTGTCATCAAAGATAAAGATCGTCTCAATCCCGTCTTCACGCAGAAACTCAATGCTCAACGCCTACCGAAGTACACAGGGATCACATCTCTCCATCTCGGGCTGAAGCCGTTGAAGCACTTCCCATGAGACATGCTGGACCAAATGGCTGTGCGCATTTGCCCGCTGAACATCAAGACACTTATGTCAGTTCTTCTGCGAAAGTGAACGATCAATCTTTTCTCTTCGCTATCCCTTTAGCTACGGACGTTGGCGTACAGGTCCACACATGCACATATCAACACCAATCAGAGGGCGCATTTCCAACATTTAAACCAATAGAGAAACAGTGTGGTGACGAACAATAACTCTTTTATTTGATTGAGGATAGTTTGCGATTTGATATTCCAGTAGCAAGATGATCCCTCGAGCAGTACCAACAGCGTGTGCGGGTGGTGTGGGCGCGCGCCTTGTGTGTGGGCCGTCTACGAAGTGGCAAAGATGAAGTGAACGCAGCAAATGTAGACATAACTAAGCTCCCGATGTCGTCACCAGACCCTCCGTAAGACCCGTAGTTGGTTGTTTATTAATCTTCAGACAGGCAAGATGCAAAGAGAGATGCCTGTGTGCGCTAGCAAGAGACTTCTACAGCTTTGGCCAACCAATTGCGAATATGTAAGTGTATGTATTTAATATGCAGTTTGTTTTTATGTGGTAGTATTAGCTCACTGACTGGCCTGATACTTATATTGCTACGTTTTCTGGTAAATGCGACAGGATCTCCCGTAGAAGCCCGAGCTATTTTTTCTAAAGCTTATTTGAAGCTGTGATAATTCGGTCTGGTGAGTTCCCTCGAAATGAAAAGCGGTATAACACTCTACGTGAAAGCCGCGTTTACACTTTGTGCATCCGTATTTGGATTTTATTGGTAGGCATCCGACGTAAGCTGCAGGTCAATTTTCCGTTACTGTATTAGGTTGAGTTTGGGGTAATCGCATGCAATGAGATATCGCTACCAACAGCCTTGTCAATTCTTCGGGCTTTCGCTTCTTTTGGCGCCTCAAACGCTGTTGTTTGACACTTTTCTCGTTGCATATTAGCGTACCCACTAGAGTTTGTTTGAACTCTCGGAGTGATATGTCGATCGCGATGGCCGACTACGCTGTACGAATCCAACAAGACGCCGTGAGAAGCGTATGTACATATCTGTATTCAGGTTGTTAAAGCTTTCAGTCATAAATGCATTCGCATTGCAAACGCCACATCACCAGTTTAACGTCAGCATCAGCTCACGCATTTGCTCTATACAGCGATGAGGGTTGGGGCCACGAGCTGCGTACGATCCAAAATTCTATCGCCGGTCCAATGCAATAACGGCACAGTACCATGGCAACCCTTTACTACCTCAGGTGAATTTGAGCTGAGAGTAGAAGCTGACATAGCTCTCTTTAGATCGCTCGAGTAAAAGAGCACGACCTTTCGATCTTTGAACACGACATATTCAGCGTTTTGGGCGTAGACAGCGTCGGTACGTACTCAGTGCGCTGCTTCCTCGGAAGCACTTTGTGTTTCTTTTTGTGTGCAGCATCATTTGTCTTGTAGCTGTGCTCCGGGTCCACGGCAGATGCCAGTTCCCACGGCCCTCAGTCCTGGCTAGCAACGCGTTTCACGGCTGATTCAAGAGCAAACGTGTTGAATTTGTCCACTAGATTCAAACGCACCGTACCAAGCAGTATGAATTCTCCATTGGTGAAGGTGTCAATGGCACGCGCGTACGTGTGGCGCGTGTAGAAGTTGTCTGATATTTGCAAGCGGCGACCAGTAGGTGAGCGGATTGTGCTGGCATGGTGTACTGCCATGACTATCCAAAGCGCTGTAGCCGATTTGTGATCGATGAGGATGTCCGGCAGTGATAGCGGCTTTCACAATGGTGTTCGATGCGACGGAAGCAACTGCGTATACCGCTCAGCCGGCGTATACTGTGTAGCATTGCTCATTATCCCATAGTTGATGCACGTATAGCGAATTCCATCCAGCAACTGAGTAGAAATGCAGGCCGTATTTGGCTGACTTGGAGGGCATGCACGTCCTCACTCAAGAGCGTCCCTTTGGTACGAACTGAGATCTAGTCAAAGCTACGGACGCCTAATGATACGGCTGCTTCGGCAAAGCGCTTCTGGGAGCGCTGCAATAGGACTCTGTAACGGCGCAGCGGGTCTCGAGCCGTATTGAATGTCACCAAGGAGGGCGGACGAAGTCGCAGCGCAGCTCGAATATGCTGAAAGCGATCTCGACACATAGTCTCTATAGAGGAAGTCTGCTCGAGAGACCGATCTTTGGACAAGTAATCAGCGACGGCGCTGAACGGACAGAGATGCATGGCCATCTCCAGGCCCAGGTATGCATTGAGCTCGCTTTCACTTACAGCCTTCTTCCCCTCTGATTCGATTTAGCCGATGTCCACCCTCTAATACTCTGACGCAGTGTAGGTGACGAACAGCGATAATAGGCCATAGACTCCTTCCTTCTCGTAAACATCTCTACCGAAGGACTCCATGGTTAATTGTAGCCCACTCTCCTCTTCAATTTTCCTAAGGTATGTATTTTCTGAGTGCGTCCCTGATGTAAGGGCCGGTGCAGGTCGTGGAGCGTCTCTGTCGACAGACTCAGGCTGACGTGGGCTTGCAGACGCAACCACCAGGCGTAGGTCGTCGTAGTCATCGCCTGCTACAGTCTCGTCATCGCTTTGGACGTTTCAGGCTCCGGTAACAGCCTCCTCCATTTACTCACAGTCGAACGTCTGGAGGTGGAGGGGGAAGCGAGCCTCTATAGCTCTTATAGTGCACGCAGCCGCTAATTTGTTCTGGTCATGATTGACTCTGATACAGGGTCCCCAGAACCTATAGGTTACGGTAGCAAACATCCCCTACACACAGCCGCACATTATGGCCAATGTGAGTGTGAGTTGCTCTGGCTAACAGGTCCTGGAAGACCCGTACCGATACTCGTTGATAAAGGGTTGAGTACAATCCTGCTCATATCCGTAGCTATGAGCTGCGTCATGATGCGTGTACATTATTCGTAATAGTTTTCACTGCCTGTTAGCTTGAAGTCGATCTTGTAATTGGACATTGAGATAAGCTTCGCCATCTCCTCCACCTGCGAGCAATCCTCATTCTCTCTGCCTACTTCTCCTTCTTGACGACGTCCATTGGAGCTCTGCAACTCACTTGCATCACTCCTCTGGCTGCCGACATTGCCTGAGCCGTACTTATTCGACGCCCCATTCCGTAAATGACTAGGAGCGACCTCTTCAGCCTGCTGTAACCCCGATTGTCGAGCTAGAGTGTTTACCAACGAGCTCAGTTGCCGAGCAACCGCGAACGTCCCATCACAATGAGGAGTGCCAGCGTTGGGCTCATAGCCTTAGAGATATACACGTTGTCTCGGAGCGGCGTCTGCTGGCCGAGAGCGCGTCCCTACCGGAATTGATGACACCATAGCGATTTACAAACACTAGCGTAGAACAACAACATAGATGGGCAGAAGCTCCCAGAGGGACTTGCAGCTTAGGAGCGAGAGCTCGAGATCGTGCTTCTTGCACGCCAACTTCCAAGGTATCGAGCTTTATTCTGCAGCTGCGCAACCCTGTGCAGTATATTTACTATAGGACTGCAATCCTAGTCAAACGCTCATTTATCAGCCTCAAATGGCAACAGTTACTGAATGCATACCCCGGTTGCTTTCTCAGTATGTGGCTGTACTCACATGAGTTGCTAAAATCTGCCATACCGAGATATGGCATGGTCGGTGCTAAGTTCTTCTTCAACCCCGATATGTGTACTCCCCCGGAGTATTTCTAAAGGGTAGCTTATTTTTGCCTAGTAGTCCCTTAATGAGGGACCCTTTTGGGTCCAGCCAGATCCAGTTTTTACGGCTGTGAAAGCAGGTTGATGGCATTGTTTTAGTTTTTAAAGCACTTGCAGTCTTTATGATACCATGGACAGCTCGCCAGCTTGCTGCGTTCAGCCGTGCTTTCTTGGCCAACCGTAAGACGCAATGGGTGCACAGCAAGACTTAAATCTGGGCGCAGAACATGAAGAAGTATATCAGCTACGCGGGCTAAATGCTGACCTTCGGTAACGATAACTGTGGTCAGGCGTGGAGACGGACGAAGACTTGATGGTCAAGTTTCCGCTATTTTTCGCCCTCTGGGCAAGCTTGAGATTGTCCGTGTGGCCTGCGGCAGTCTCCACTCGGCCGCTGTCACTTCGACCGGAGACGTATATACATGGGGATGCGACTACGATGGAGCATTAGGCCGCGTTGTAGGGATTCCGCTTTTGTGTTCCCAAAACGAAGCCCAAATTGACCAAACGTGTCCAAAGAATTATCCTCCAGTAAAATAGCTTACTGCAAATTAGAATTCATGTGATAACGTTTTAAGAAAGTAGCCCTTCATCCAATTCCACAAATTATATTTTTAATTATCCTTCGAACTTACAAATGTTTGACAATGTATGTATATACATTACAATACCAAAAATGTCATCTTTATCGTTGCCGAAGGATGCTTGGATACGTATATAATGATGCATGTTGTGGAGGGCGCTGGCGACGGTGCCAAACGTTGACAAGTTGGTCGAGATACTTCTTGGCCTTTTTCCAAGTACTTCGACAAATGCTTAAAATACTGGGATGTGTAGCTTTAAATGTTTCGGCGAGCCTCCGATTGTACGCCTCCATCGGGTTATGAGTCCCGTCGACTATCTCGACGTCTTCTTCATCATCCCGGAGATATTCCAACAAGCAATGCCGTATGTATCACACTATGTCTTCTCAAAGTAGACACATAAGGTCTGCCTATTGCTATGCGATCCGGCTCGGTAGGCACGCCGATTATACGGTACAGCTTCTTTGTGACGAACGGAATACCTTTCTTTCGCAGCACCTTGGCTGGTAGCACAGTGAGTACGTCGACCACTCCAGGTTCATATCAGCTGCAATCTCCGCTTGTAATATATCTAATGAGAGCATTTTTCGTAGCAGATCTTGCTTCCAGGGGAAAAGGCAACCAGCAATGTGTACACTCTCGAATTGGTCGCGGAATCCAAGGTGAGTCGGCTGAGTCCGCGGACGGCACAGAGAATGCTGCTGTGGCAGCAAGCGCTGGTAGCAAAACCAGGCGCGGGGCTAAGGGAAGAAGCGTGCGAAGAAGGCGTGGCCGAGCGACAGACACGTGACGCGTTCGATAGTGCACAAGACTGCGGAAGGAATGAACGAGTCTGCCCAGCAGGAGAAGACGCCGGACAGTGTCGTGAACAGCGTAGTGGAAGCGGACCACAAGCACAATGGACCTTCTATGCGTAGCCAACGACTTGAGCAATGGCGGAAGGCCATGGAAGAAACGCTGAGTGCTCCGGAAGCGAACGGGTGTGGAAGGTAGTGGGTGCGACTAGAGCATTACGAATACTTCACACCAAGTGGGTGCTTAAGACCAAGCAAGACGCTGAGGGAGCAATCGAGCGCTTGATAGCGCAGCTCGTGGCCTGTGGGAACGAGCAGAAATTCGGGGTCAACTACTGCATCACGTTCCCAGCTGTAATGGACATGGGAAGTGTCAAGATAATACTCTGTTTAGCAAGGAAGTGGCGCGTACCTGCGAAGCATGGTACGTGCCCAACGCGTATGTAAAGCTGACAAGAGCGAAGCTGGACGTTTACGTCCGAGTACCCCAGGGAATGGCGATTCTCCGAGGCGATCAAGAGCAGGCTTGACGTCACGAGCGATAGAGCACTAGTGCTGAACTGCAGTCGGCACTAAACGGGCTCAAACAAGCCAGCCTCCGGTGGAGCAAGCAGCTACAACGGGCATTGGTGAGTGTCTGGTTTGATCAAAGCCTGACTGACTTGTGTGTATACTACCGCTGGCGCAACGGAGTGCTAATTGTGGTGGGTGTCTTTGTAGACGACCTGCTGGTCACGGGTACAGAAGTGCGAGCTGTGGATGTTTTCTTCAGCGAGCTCGTGGACCTGTCTGTGAAGAATCTTGGAGTGGAAATCAAATTTCCTCGGCATGCGTGTGACGTACGAGGAGGACGACGGTTATCACCTGGATCAGGGAGTAATGATAACGGACATGCTGAATGAGTTCGGTATGGAGGCTGCACTTGCAGTTCGCGTGCCAATCGGACTTATAAGAATCATTGAAGATGCCACTATGGCATTGCCTGTGTGAGGAGAAGATGACGGAGTGATTGGACGATGTTTCAGTAGCTGATAGGGACCTTGATGTAGGTGGCGCGCTGCACGCGTTCTGGCATCGCTTTCACCGTCCACAAGGCGTCGCGCAAGACGCACAACCCGTCAATCGGGGACTGGAAGCCGGCGAAAAGGATCCTTCGCTATCTGACCGGAACGATGGAGCTGCGGCTGCAGATGAAGGGAACGAAGGGACGGAACGAGGTTCTTGAGGCTGTAGCTTACAGCGATGTCGATTTTGCAGCGGGCAAACAGGACAGGAAGTCCGTTACGGGTGGTCTGGTGACGTCGGATCACATGCCAGTGAGTTGGGTGTGTAAGAGGCAAGGGAGTCTCTCTCTCTCGCTACGATGAAAGCTGAGTTTACAGCAGCCTCTGTGATGGCGACGGAAGTGCTCGGGGTGCGAGAACGTTTTGGAGAGCTCGTAGCGAAGATCGTGGAGTCGATACCGTTGTTAGTGAACAACCAGGTTGTCCTGGAGCAGCTCGACGGAGAGACGGCGTCGGCCGAGGCGAAACACATTGATGTGCGAATCAAGTTCGTGGATTCGTACACACGGCGCGGTACTGATGTTTGAGTACAAGCGCGGACATGTTTGCGGATCTGATGACGAAGGCGCTGAATGCACCGAGAAAGGCGGCGCTGCGCGAGAAGATCGGGCAACATTAAAGAGACTGGAGTGACGTCCGTCGAAGGAGGATGGAAAACAGAATGCACGGCACTGCCGGCGAGGAGGAGTGTTGGAAACTGGGTGACTGCGGACCAGGGTTTGGATCTGGACCAACGATTGGGTGCACCGGGCAGCTGCGTTCATTTGCATGCACATGCTGTTAGACACGAGAACTAGGCGAAGGTAGCTAGGCTGTCAAACTCCCTCTATCTTTTGCGCTGTGATACTGAAGTGCGTCAAAGTGCTGCCGATCAGACATTTACAAAGAGGTGATGCGACAGACCGCTGGCTAAGGATGCTCTCAAGAAGAAACAGACGGAGCCTTATTCTTCATTAAGGCCCTGGATATCATCTAAGCAATTACAACCAGCTGGGAGCTAGTAACACTTAAAAAATCTAGAGAGAGCTTTAATTGGTGGAATACTGGAGTTTTTAAGAACGTCGCGTACGTAAACGGAGGCTCTCATCACTCGGTTGTTCTCACTATTGCGGGCGACGTATTCACGTTTGGCTGCGCTGACTCGAGTCGGCTCGGTATGCTCGAAACTTGCAGCACCGGCGATTTCAAGGACCGTCCACAGAAGGTGACAATTTCAAACCCAAGGACAGTGGTTCACGTCAGGTTTGCAGGATCTCCTCGGGATCTAACCTCGTTCTGGTATTAACTGAGAGCAACGCAATCTTTTCTTGGGGACACAACGACGTGCTGGCACTAGGAAACAGAGTCCAACGATGAAAACGAACCGTACCAAGTGGACTGGTCGGAGGCCACAAATGGTAAAGACATGAAAGGCAAGAAGATGGTGTCTGGCAAGGCAGTACTTCTTCGTGTCGAAGGTCAACGTGTTGGCAAGACCCACTGACGAGTAGGCCTTATAATCCACCGCCTGTTGTTATACGCGCGTAGTTGTCTTGAATAACCTAGCAGTAACAAAAAACCTTTTAGGCTATAATGACAGACATTGCAGTATCAATGCAACGATTTTGTTTTTAATCCCTTACTGGTAGCAATTTAAATAGTGTTTCATCTCTGACTTTGAGCCTCGAGCTTGTCGAATGATCTTAAAGTGAAGGGATGACATGAGCCCTTGGAGAAAGCAAAATATCACGTATACTTTGACTTAAGCAGATAGCATTTCAGGTTAACACTGTGTTTGAGGGAGCACATCAAATCACTCTAAACAGTACGCATTAGGCTTGTCATCCGTCTATAGAAAAAATAACATTACAGTCGTGCCTATCTGTCCACGAAAATAAGCTGACTAAAAACGAATTGATAACTCAAAGGTACTAGTGCAGCCGTTTTTTTTTCTCTCAGTGCATTGGAGTGCAATTAAAGTGACTATGAAGCATTGCGGCGTCCATCTTTTCGTCATTTCTTCGGCTTATTTTTGACGTTTCTGCGGTTTATCTTGGTCAAGTGTCGACGAGCGTCAATACCTTTGTGCTGTCAACTTCGTCGAAAACGGCAGTCAAACGCATATAACTTAAAAATTGGCAAATAGAAAAATTACGGTAGGAGCCCCTAATCAGTATTCAATGTTGACAAACTAAAATCAATCTCACTAATCATTTACCGTAGACCATAGGTATTCCTTCAGCAGCAGCGTTTAACAGCGTTGCTACAGTTAATCTCCATACGAGACACCAGAACCGATGTCATACACTTCATTTCCGCCTTAGCAGCCCTCTCCAGAACGCGCATTTGCCTTCCAGCGAGCGTTATCACGTCTCCATTCTCGTCCAGTTGACGGCTGCGATTGCATATTTCCTTGCGGTAGATTGCTTAGTTCCTTTTGATGTTTGCCTTTAACACACTGAAACAACCCTTTATCTGGCTGCACAGGGGGAATACGGTCCGAGTCGTAACAGCTCCATGTCTTCGTGCTCGATAACGCGATCTTCCGTCTGTCGGTGGGCAGGCGCATTATCAAGAACGATTACAATCTTTTTGCCGTGGAAGAAATTGCGGAGCTCTTGCGACGCCTTGACTGCCTTGTAAACCTCTTCGACGAAGGCAACATTCTTCTCCAAACGAATGCTGCCATGTTCCAATTGGTACGTCACCAGCCTAATGTTTGACGAAACAGCACATTGGATCTGGAGGTTGGCCCTTTGGAGGGTGGAAGGCTGAGCACGGCCCTCTCATCTCGCCTAGATCGTCCCCGCAAGCGCTTTAAATATATGGTGTAGTTAGTTTCATCATTTTAAATGATGCAGCTACCTGCGTCTTGATGCTCCTTTAATTTCACGGCGAACACACGTCGTTTCTCGATGTTGCTATTGCTATTACACGTTGTAGGCTCGACTCTCACTTGTTTTACGGTAAACAGCATGCCCTTCAGGTGTCGGCTAATCGTAGACGTGTCCACCTTAACGCCACAGTCCAGAAACAACATTGTCCTCATGGTGTCCAACGTGTAGATACAATTATCATTCAGGTACTCCTCCAGGAGGACCTTAGCTTCAGACGTCATCTTCACGTGCTTCGCGCCTCCCCGACGGAGATGTCCACGCGCCCACGCCATACTATGTCGTAGGCAGTAGTCACATGAATCCTGTTGAAACGGGAAACGGCTAGCCAGTCTTCTCGACCGGCACGATGGGGTTCAAGGACTCAATGTTTCTCGATGAGGGTGTGCAGCGCGATTCGGGAAGGCATCTTGGTGACAAAGTTAGCAAATGAACCAGATCTCCTTTCGTTCTGAGCGACTTGTATAAACCTCAGGCTTTGGCGCAAGTCGAGCAGAGCCTGTCGTTTTGGCGCGAATCAGTCGCGCAAATCTTGTACGAGGTTGATTGCAGTTTTTTTACATCGAATCTGATTAGGGGCTCCTACCGTAAATTTCCTATTTGCCAATTTTTAAGTTACGAGTTTGACTGCCGTTTTCTACGAAGTTGAGAGCACAAAGGTAAACAACCGACCTGTAGCGATGGCTTCTCTTCCATTTCAATGTCACTGCCACTTGACCCATCTAGCGTTTCGTGAAGAAGTGACAGCCGCGCCACATGTAGAGAGGATTTGGCTAGCACAACTTTAGATAAGCGAGGCTTATATGGGCTGTTCAGTTCCACATCCGCTCTGTAGGCCATATCGCCGTGAACTAGCGCAATATGATCCCACAATGGTGAGGCAATATTCGCCAATTCGTTCACCACAGCCGTGAGCGTTGGGAGCATGGGTAGTATGGCTTCATCATGTTCCTCCGATAGCCGCAACGAACATAGGCATAGCGTAAAAGCGTATACCCTCTTCGATACCACTTTTTCGTCATCGGTAGTTTTGCCAGTTTATGTTTCCCTTTCTGACCGGACTCAGCTTGCGATTTTGAGATAGATGAAACTCGACGTGATTTCGGGACACTGACAGTCTGTTCTCCAACATTTGCTGCTAGCTTAACCTCCAGGCTCTCATACTGAACAAATTGGTTCTCGATTTCTCGCAGACTCATGTTAAAGCGGATCACGTCACACGGCTGCTTTTCGCTCAATGGCATATAAACGGTTGCAGAATTCGGAAACCCACTCTTCACTCGGACCAAAATCATCGACACCTCACGCTTCCCACGATGAGAAATCGAGATCAGTAAATCTGCTCCACTTTGGTTTTGTGGGAAAATCCCAGCCCCAACGCAAATCCTCGGTCGGTTTGGAAAACAGCTATGCAAAATGACAGAACCCCACTTGCCAGTCGTCCCACTTGGATTGCCAACATAAAGAGCTTCACGCTAACGAACTTCCCCATAAATTGACAATCAGAGTAGGTTTCCACCTCGGGCTCTGCTTCCACCACACACGAGTCCACCGTGATAAGCAGCACAATGCGAGCAATGACTTCGTCAACGTCTGTTCCGTCCAGCGTCTCATTTAACAGTAGCTTCTTCGGCTGCGGTAAAATAGAGGTTAACAACGTAGACATGCAATCGTACCACACCATAGTCGCGCGCCAGTACCGGGTCCGACGTGTAACTAGCCACATGTCCGCCATTTTCAAAATTCACGTAGGCCAGAACTGCCATAAAATCGGCAGCCACGCGAAGCGCCAGTGAAAAGTTTGAATAGGGCCGCAGCCCAAGCCGGTACAACATCGAAACTACTCCAAACATGGTCATTTCACTGTAGCTTTCCAGGTTACGCGAGTTCTTCCCTGACACCATCTTCCTAGCTGCAAAATTTAGCACGCTTCCTGTTGCTTTTGCTTCGTTGTCGTACTTTAGCATCGGCGCCGCAAACGTACTCTTCCAGAGTAGACGACCCATCGAAATAAGCTTCTCCCACGACTCTTTCTTGTCGCTAACGCACACCGCGCGGCGATTGCGCTCCCACACAGAACATGTTTCCGGAGAATGTCCATGGGTACAGTAAGCTAGGCAGCTGGGACGGCGTTGGTGCAGAATGGACGGAGCTGTTTTCGAACCCAACCACTGATGTGGGTGTTCGGGACGCCTTACGAATAGCTGATTACGAGCGGAAATGTTCCACCCCGATGGAGACCTCGGACGACACAAGATTGGTAGTTTTGGCAATCGATGAGGTCAGGTCACTGCTAAGGAAGACTTCAGCTGGGACAAACCAGCTCTGGATGCTGCGCTACGCACTCAAGAGAGAAAACGAAAACATCCAACAGTACAACCCGAAAGCGGGCATTTTTTGCTGTCGTGGTAGACACAAACCCCACGGTTTCAGATGTCACACGTTCGTTATCAGCTGAGTCATCGTCTCGAATGGACAACACCGATTGGCATATACTATTTCCACCATTTCTGCTGGTACACACTTCGACGGGGTGTTACCTTGACTGTGCATATTTAGCCTCATTGTGGATTTCGCGATGGTACACTTCATTTAAGTGCGAATCCAACTTTCAATTATTGTCGCTTTTTTATGGAAAGGCTACTATGAATCAATTTTTTATTTTGATAATGTCATAAAAAGAGATGTGGGCGACCCCATCTAAAGAGCTCAATCAAAGAGATAAAGAAGAGCAAGATCCAATGTGACGACGATGATCTAAAACTTTATTTGTTAGGTTACGTTTATCCTCAAAGAGCGAGGAAAACGATATCTCATTCCAAAAGATGGTGAAGCTGTTTTGCGGAGTTGTTGGTGAGGCGAAAACGCCGTTCCCTATCGATATCGACGCGGAACAAACGGTGGGCGACTTAAAGAATGCTGTCGCGGCAGCTCTTCGGCACGAGAAAGGAGTAAATTTGCTAGAGATTTATTTGGCAAAGACTGAAAGCACCGGTTGGCTGTCAAAAGAAGACGTGAAGAAGGGGGTTGGTGACGTTACCGGACTGGAGGAGCTCGCAGCGATGACAGCGAGTCTTAACTGTGCGGGTTTGTCGGACCACGATGTCAGCGGATTTGACGGAGGAGATGAAGATGAGGGCAAGGGCGCTGTGCACGTACTGGTGAAAAAGCCGTTCATGCCAAATAAGCGGCGTCGAGTAGTACCGCAGCTAAATATTCCTCGGGTTGATTTGGGAGACAGCAACTACGTTCACCTACCTGCAGAGCTGATCTACTGGTGTGGTTTGCTATCGCGGGGCGACTTGAAATTGTACTGTCGTCCACAAGTGCGCCAACTTTGGGAGTTTTTGAGCCAAGACGTCATTGTCGAAAATGCAAAAGGACATATCGTGGGGCCATCTGGTACCGGGAAGTCTGTTTGCACGTTGGCTTTTACGGCTTCTTTAGATCACAAGGAATGGGATATCGTCTGGATACATGTAAGCCGTAACTTCCCCGTCACTGTTCTGTCTTCTGGCAGGAAGGAGTATTGGATTTTGAAATCGTCGACATTTGAGCTGCCTCGTGTGAACCAGAGAAAGGTCTTCGTCGTGCTGGATGGAATTGCTGAAGGGGATCATCACCGAAAGGTTGCTATTGATATATTGGCCGATCTACGCGATGATGACAGATTCGTTGTGTGCTCGTCTATGGCCACGTTTTGGAAGAGGAACCTGGAGGAAGACATTCGAGAAAACATTAAATGGTATTTTATGTATTCGTGGACAAAAGACGAGTATCTCGCAGCAGTTCGCGACGAAGGTTTTTATAACACTGTCAGCGATAAGCTTGATGCAAGTAGTCTCCTCGAGGTGAATGACGAAAGCAATGAGAGTGGAGAATGTGAGGTCACAAAGCTCGTGAATCGAAAGTTTTATTTTGCTGGTGGCTCGTGTCGGTTCATGTTTCAGTACACGACGGAAGAAGTAAAGAAGGCCTTGAAACACTTGATCGATTGCGTTCCCGACAAAACTCAATTAGTCAGATGTTGCTTCGGTGGCTTCAACAATAGTACGATGAACAAACTCTATGGAATGGTCTGTTGCGACACAGATGACGAAGGTTACGGTGAACGTGTCCCTTTGAGTCCGTATGCAGCTTCGCTTTTCGCGAAAGAAAGTGGCCCAAGTCATTGGAAATAATTATTGCGAATGGAGCCAGCTAAGGTGACCCGCACAGAGCTCTGAAGTGGTGAAAGCGCCACTAAGTCCCAACTCAAAGCAGAGTTGCGACCTGTGGATTATAATAGTATCACGGAGGCACGATGCCGTGTACTTTCGACTCGAAAAAAGGTACTTCGCAAGAAGCACTTGCAAAAGCTTATGTTAAAAATCATTCATTACAAATACGTATATCTTTTCCGGCTTAACCACGAATTAAATATTCATATCAAATATAGTCACATCAAACTCAGTCCCAATCGTGCTCAGGTAGACGGTACTTGCGAATTATAAAATTTCGAGCCATTAAATTCACGTATCAGGATCAGGATCAACCCACTGGTACAATGATTTAGGATCGTTAATACCTCACTGGACAGGGATAGCGCTACTGTATCTGATGCTTATTCGTATTATATAGCACACATGGGTCCCATAAAATTCTGCATGTAAAGCGAATGCTGGCTGTGTTCACCTACTGTAAATATTGTTTTACCGTTAGCCAGGATGTTTAAACTACTGTGGGCTGCTGTCCGAGAGCAGATTATCGCAGATCTATGTGATGTTCAAGCTTCGGGCATTATGGCAGGTCAGTTTAAGCAGAGGACAATTATAGTGAAGCTGGTATTAAATACACGGATATAAGGCACTTCTGAGTATTTCTTGTGAGTTATGTAAGCGAAGTCCCATCGCTATTAGTACTAATAGCACTAATATTAACGATAAATTGAACACTCTTATAATCAAAGGGAAATATCGCCATAGCAGCACTATATCTTGGGTTTTGTATGAAAAAAATGCCTTTTTGCGCTTAAAATGTAGTCGAAATGTACATCAGTAAGCTTGGCATTTTTTAGCAGCCGGTAGCTTATCAGGGTGAAAACGAATGATCGGCTCAATTGGCATGACAGTGTAGCTACTAAATCTGTCTAATGGGAGCACAATTAGTCATCAGGGCCCCCAAAACAAGTTTACTCGTCAAGGCCAATCTGCTTGTGGAGTTGCAATTTCTCAGGAATCTGGAGACGCCCATTATTTAACCTACGGTATTTTCTCGAGTTAATTTTCAGACTACAGGAAGCTGGATCAGGGGTTCGGAATAGACTATTTGGTCTAAATTATTGATAGTAATCGATGTAGATTTTGATTTTTGTATCCGAAAATAATAATCCACTCTGATGTTTCATTAATACTCATACTGATTCCCAGATGCTAGCAGCTTAAAAATACTTGATAGTAGTGCTACTACTGTACATTTAAAAAAATATTGTAATACAGTATACTGCGTACCTTGAATGGGGTTACATATTGAAAAATACGGAGCCAGCCGTACAAGTACCAAGTCGGCTCGTTCAGCGACGTGTGCTTCCGTTTGCTTCCACAAATCGACGTGATGTGGTGGCGGGGATTCCGTTGTGGGCGGCCACAAGCGTCCAGTCACCACCGACACGGAGGCAGTCGAGGACACGAGCTCTGGCAAATGCGAGGTGCGGGGCTCTGGGCATCTTGGGGTAGGTAGAGGCTTGGCTTGGTTGAGGGCTTGGGAAAAGATTGATTCAGCCGCTTTGAACTGCGAATAAACCACTTTGAAGTACGGAGTGCGTTTACTCGACATATTTGTGAAGTGACATAAACTCTAATGTAAAAATTGAGAATAATTTTTAAAAAGTTTTAGTTACTTCACCACTTTGAAGTGGAGTAGCACCATCTTGACCTGGCAAAGGTGTAGTACAATATGAAATACTATCATCAGGTGTGCTAAGAACGACATCAGCAAGTCGCGCTGTGGCTTTACCAGAAATGCTACGTACCGTATATACATAGGTAGCAAAGTTGCTCTGTCTGCAGATCTCGTCTTAATCGAAGATTAGGCATGTAATTCTAAGTGTGCGACTGGGGATCTCATCTCAAATAGCTTCTCAGTAATCCGTGGTCAAGCAGGTATGATTGAATCCTAGCTACTTGCTGTCCAGGAAAAATGTTTGGATTCTTTACAATAAGTACTATTTCTTTTGCCTTCAGCCAAACTACTTACAGTACCAATTTCAAAGTTATACTTCAAAATTTCCGGATGACTCGTAGTGGAGAATGTTGATCCAATGTTGCCCCAGTTCTGATGACATTCGATGAATCAAGTTGGATCTTGAGACGTCACGATCATGACAAGAGAGGCCCCCATTGCGTGGGAATCGCTGGCAGTATGGGGATCAGCAGCAACTTTCTCCTCCACGGAAGACGATGACCCGCTTGCCTTGACTGAAAATGTGCCCTTCCCCGTCCGCGCGTCTATTAACGCCAAGCTTTCACTCTGGCGCGGGCCGCTCTACTGCCTGCGCGTCGACGCCGTGGTCAACTCGACGTGTGAGTCCATGCGCCAGAGTGACGGGGACTTTGACAAGTTGCTCAAGTCTGCGGGACCCGAGATCGCCGTCGAATGCAAGGCCGCTGGCGCCTGTCGCACAGGAGACACTGTACTCACGCGAGGTTGTAAGCTGCCCGCAAAGTTCATACTTCATACAGTGGGGCCACGGTACCAGGCTAAGTATCATAACGCGGCGGAGCATTCGCTACATTCATGTTACCGTAGCGTCTTAGCAGTCACCAAAGAAAATGGACTACGCTCAGTAGCCACAGGATGTATCTACACAATACGTAAAGGATATCCGAGAGAGGAAGGCGCTCACATTGCGGCAAGAACGGTGCGACGCTATCTGGAACACTACGGGGATGACTTCGACCGGGTTATTCTATGTATGGACTCGGTGCAAGACATGGATGTGTATGAGAGGGTCTTACCCCTTTACTTTCCTCGAACCGTGAAGGAGCAACACGAGTCCCAGCGGTTGCTTGCCACGCGCGACCTCGGTGCGTTTCTACATGTATCTGATGCTAAACTGGCAATCGTCATTTCTAAACAGAACACTCATTTCTAAACGTAGGTGATAGCTTTGGCGAACCCATAATTGCAGAGCGTCAGATTCGAATTGGTAACCTCAGTAGCTCGTCAATTGCTGCTGAACAGCACAGTAACCAGCACGAATTTGAAAGATATATCAACAAGAGCCTGCTAAGTAAATGCCCACTGTCCGATGGGTTCGCCGTGGATCCTGAAAACGACAGCGATATTGAAGCATTTCGGGCCATGTACGGTGATCCAGATGCGGAGCGCTTAGACCGACTGCAGCAGATGCAGGCGGAACGCCAGCGACGAGCTGCCGAGGCTGCAATTGAGGAGCAGAAACGACTCGAGAAAGCTACAGCCAGCACTGCTGAATGGGACTATGTCGCTGCACTTGAACGCGCTAAATCGGAGGATTTGTCAGACCTGAAGGCTCTCGGATTCTGTTACTGCGGTGGCGTGGATCTTGCGGGGATGCCTGTAGTTGTCTATCTTGCTGGAAAGTTGCGCGTGGATGAACTGGATATGGAGCGTATCCTTCTGTTTGTGCTATTGACTCTTGATCTGCAACGCGCTGCTCTCACGACAACCAGCTCGCAGTTTAGCGTGCTGTACGTGCAGTCAGATGTGACGAACGATAACCAGCCCTCCGCTGCTTGGCTCAAGCGACTCTTTCGCGTGTTCACTGCGGTGGCTGCACGTCGCGCTCCAAGCGACCAACCACTGCATAATAAATGGACCAGGTCGGCGCTTCGCTTTTTCTACGTGTTGGAACCATCCTTCGGGTTG
Organism: Phytophthora infestans T30-4; assembly: GCF_000142945.1. Taxonomy (NCBI): domain Eukaryota; phylum Oomycota; class Peronosporomycetes; order Peronosporales; family Peronosporaceae; genus Phytophthora; species Phytophthora infestans. The sequence continues at coordinate 1,303,523 of NW_003303723.1, read as the reverse complement.
AAGGTGCAGCTACTTTTGTCAAAGGGATACTGCGATGGTGGCGGGTTTTACGACCAGATCGTGTATTTGCAGAAAGCCGAGATGCTGGATAGCATTGCACCAACTCTTCAACTACCACCGCATATCTACACGTCCGTGTGAGTATTTGGATGTTTATTCGGTTTGAAATACCAATATGCAACTTGCACCGGTCAAAGTGTAGATTTTGGTGACAGTAAATAAACTGCCTCCGTTGCGTTCCATTGACAGGACAAGTCAGTCCACCGCACTAATTGGCGCGGTAAAACGAGGAGAGCGGAAGCAATAGAAAAGTTTACCGGCACAGAAGTCCCCCTAAATAGTCGTTACTTACACCTCATATGCCTCTTAATATCTTCTGTAGTACAGAATCTGTACTATAAAGAAATCTTTAACGTAGTATACTACAGTACGAAGTACTACATTGTACAAGTACAAATTATTTGTTTAGTTGTCTATTCTTTTAGTTTTGTAGTCTAGTAATCTTGTACTACGTAGTACAGTGTACTTGTAAAATCTTGTGTAGTCTGTACGTAGTACCGCTATTTCATGAACATGGCAAAATTTGTGAGTAGCTCACTTCATACGACATTCGGAAGAATGAAGTTCCTGCTCCAGTTCCCGCAGGAACAGAGCGAGATAGTCCTGATCTACCCGTCGCATCGTGAGCTTCTGCTGCAGCGACACGTATCCAGCGAGCTTAAGCAGCTTGATAATACTGGGTGTGGCTTTGAGCATCTTGGAGTAGCGAATGTCGTCGTGCTGCAGTGTACGGAACTTGGAGCGCACGCCCTCACGGTGCAGAGATCGCAGTACCTTGAAGATGGATGTGAGTTTGCGTGCTCGTTCCGTGTCAGATGGACACTCGCAGCGGCAGCTGGCGAAGCAGGCGCGGATTTCTCGTACGGCTTCGTCTACTTGATGTGCCGTCGGGACGCGGTCAGGAGCGTCGTCGCTCCACGAAGGCTTCTCGTAGTCGTAAACTGGCTCGCCAGATGACGCGCCTCCCATTTGTTTTGACTGGAACGGGAGTGAGGAGCTGCGAGGACGCACGAGTCCTGCCATGAGTTCGCGCAGCTCGTCACGTTCATCCCTGCCGACTGCAGGAGCAGGAGGCAGCGGCGATGATGGCGAATCCGCTGGGTTACTGGGAGATGACGTCCCACCTTCTGCCTTCCTCTTCTTGAGTAAAGCGCTCAGATCTTCCTCCACAAAGAACGCATCGGAGCCCTGGTATTTCTTGAATTGGGGCTCACGTAGTCCATCGCTGCTGAGTAGTGACAAGCCGTCGGATGAGTCATCGTAGCTTTCTTCATCCGAGGACGATGAAGCGTAGTCATCATCACCGTTTCTGGTGTCACCAGTTGTGCCCAAAGCTTGTAAGTAGGAGCCTTCCGTGAGGGCTGCAGAAGGTCGATTGGCACCAGGAGCTTGGCTCTTTGTAGTGCTGCCGTTACTGCCATTAAGACCGCCATAAGCTTTGGGCTTAGCTGGTAGTGAATGACGAGCTTTGTGAGGCGATTCCGGTAGTGGTGGGGGTGGAGGGGGGCTGATCGGGGTCTTGGTCACTGCAGGAGGCAGTGGAGGCGTTGATGACCTGGATAGAGACTTCTTTGAGCCTCCACTAGCCCGTACCGGAGTCTCACTAGAAGCCATGACACCACGGAGTTCAGAAACCAAGTCTTCTGTCGTTAATCCTCTCGATCCCATTGCGTCAGAAGGTAGCGACATAGCTCTTGGTCCGGAAGAGACAGAAGAGGATGTATCACCGAGTATTGGACTGCTATCTACGCCACGCTCGCCGAAGATCTCAAAGACGCTCTCAATTTCCATCTGAGCTGAGCGATCACGCACAGCGTCTAGCCGTTGACGAGTTCGTGCTTCCGGTTCCGGCTCGTCGCTGTCGATAACTGACAACTTCCGCTGTGCGTCGTCCAGACTGCGCTGTAAATCGCGGATCTTCTTCTCCAGGTCGTGGATTTCGGTTGCGCGACGCACAGAGTCTGCAAAATTGTATGACGAGTGTCTGTCATCGTCGTCCTCATCGTCGTGCTGGGGCTGGTATGTAGCCATGATTTTCTCATAGTTGGACGCAGAGTATGGGTCTGGGTCATGGGCCGAGCTGTCGTCACTATCATACATGGTCGGATAACTCGCAACTGACGCCGAACTCACAGACGCCGCATCATCATGCTGTTCGTGGTTATCGTCAGTACTTACAGCAACGTGAGACTGCTGTTGCTGGCGTTCTCCAAAGGACAAGAAAGCCTGGCCAGCTTGTCTTGTCGCTCTGGCTGCAGCAAACGTGATACGAGCCACCGAATTAAACTGATCGGGTGTCATTTCGTCGTCGCGTTCGTTGCCGCCATCACGGAACGAGTCTTGACTGCGGTCACTTGGTCCAGAGTAATACATCGCAGGCGCTGCATTAGTAGCATTGGCCAACGCAGCGTCAAAGTTGGAGACGGAGCTCTCCAGAGCTTCACGAATACTCGTGATCTCGCTGTACATGTCATTGTACTCTTGTGTTTCATCACTGCGTTCGTCCTGTCGTTCTGCATACGCTGCTTCAGACATCGTAAGGTTAATAGTGTCTCGAACTTCGCGGATATGCGTCACAACATCTGTAAGAGCTTGCAGTTTATCCTGGGCACGTAACTGCGGACTGACGTCAATTTTACAGGGAGGGTTAGCAGGCTTCAGCTCGGTATCGGACGCTTCCAGCACTTCTCTGGCCAAGTCACTCTGTCGACGGTCTCGATCTCGAGATTCACGCATGTGGAAGATCATATCCTCGTACGAGTTGTGCTGTGGACTACGCAGACCTCGGATGTACGACTCCGTGTCGTTTGAAGTAGACGACGCAGGCTCATCTCCTGTCCCTGTAGCACTCACCGCCGAGAGCTGTTGTTGTCGTGCTCCAGCGCTTGTCATACAAGCAGAACATACACGTAAGTGGGTTATATCAAAAATGGGCTCCTCCAATTCTCGTAACAAAGCACACGACGAGCACACCACTTCGCCACAAGTTCTGCAGTGATGTTTGCGACGGAAATAAAAGCCTCGTAAGCAGACAGCACACGCCTTACGGTCTGAATTGGGTACCCATTGCCATTGCTCCACAAATCGAAGACTGCTCACTCTCTGCCGTGCCACAAGCCCCGGGATCTTGGCTACAGCGCACACTGTCTTCTTCATAAGCTCCTCTAGAACCCCACGTACGATCGGATTTAGATCTCCGTCGATCTGGCAGATCGAAGTCACCTTAAACGTGTTCGGCTGGTGTGTTTTCGACACGATGATACCCATTCTGGACAGATAACCTCTCGCGATGCCGAAATTCTCTAAAGTTGGTACTTCTCGATCTCTGGAAATCGATTCCTGGACACAAAAGCCCACGACATTCGAGCCAGGATGCGGTTTCTTCTTCCCTGCGTACTCTAAGTAGCAAAAATCCAAGAGTTTCTCGTCTTCTCCATGTCGTGGCCGGTGTGTCTTAAAGGCGTGCCACTTTATAGCACGATACGAGTACGAGGCTCTAGTTGGCGTTCTATCGGTGGCGTCGCTACCAGATCGCGCAGATTGTTGCGGGAAGGTGAACAACGTTCTGCCGTCCACAAACGCGTCGCCGTGCATATACCGCATGGCTTTCCTGAAATCTTTCGTCTTGACCTTAGCGACTGCTCGCAGGATCTCGTCCACTTTCGTGTCCGTGAGCTGGACACTGGCCTTGAGCAACGTAGACGCGTGTGTGGACTTGTTGGTCGGCTGGAAGTCCAGGAAATTGGCGCGCTGGCAGGAAACGGACGGCTCGTCCTTAGGCTCAAGACTGAGACGAGTTCGCCCCGGGAGACGCGATCTATGGCTACGGTACGCGGATCCGTCGGTACTGCTCCACTTGTACGCACAGTCAGCGTCCTCAATGATGCGGATAAGCTGCGTCACGCGCTCCCTGCCAAGCCGCTTGTAGTACTTTACCTCCTCTCGGCTCAGCGCTATCTGCGGGAAGAAGCCATCATGCAGGGGAAACTCAAGCATAACTGAGTGCGGAATCCGTTGCCTTCAATGCGGAATCGGTGCAGCTGCGTGCAACTTGAAGGCTGAATGGGGTGTGGTAGGTTAGGGTGTTGCCTTTTTCCCCAGTCGAGCTTTTAACGCCGTAGGTGGTCAAAATGTGCGCTGTTGCCTAGATGTATCCTGCGACGGAGGAATCGGAGAGTGAACGGCCGAGTGGCTCGCGTTGGTGCGCGCGAAACGCTGGGGTCCGTACTGAGGGGAAGAGGCGGCTTCCGGTAAGGAGCCATGTCGTGCAATTGTGCCTGCGAGCGAGCTTTGGAAGGCGGGCGATTGGTCGAAAACCGGCCAGAAAGGACGCGGCCGTTGCCAGTGACGATGGGTACAGATGCGATGTTTGCGACAAAGTGTCGAGTTGACTGTCCTGTTCCTCTTGACTCGGATAGAGAGAAGATCATGTGGCTGGCTGTCACGCTGCTCATAATTTGTCGACAGGCAGTTTTTGGTTTGTCGCCTTTAGATGTGACGAGCGCGTTTCCAGAGAAAAATGCAGGCTGGGAAATCTGCTGCTCCGTGAAGGGGTGCGCACGGACGTGAACGATGGGTGATGGCGACTGCAAGATACCCTTCCGCAAGTATACAGCGAGACACCGAGAGGACGCCGCGCTCGTGGCGGCTGTCAGGCTGTGGAAAATGCCGATTATTAGTTTAGTTACTAGCGCTGCGCAATGTAGCGCTGATCGTACTGATCATCACTGCGCAACGTAGCGGTTTTTAACTGCCCCCGAGCAGTCCAGTTTCGGATTTGGTGCTTGGAGCGCAGCGACATACACCTCCTGCTTCTACCAGCTGTTTCACAGCAAGCACCGCTGTGAGTCAGTCGCGGTGGTGATGACAAGCACAACAAGAGGCATGCAAGTGCACTACTGTTGCTGAATACGGAAGCTTATTCATAGGGAAACCTTAGTCCACGACTAACGAATTGAACATTAGGAGAAAATGCACATGTGCATTGGGCGTACAGGCAGTGCGCGATCTCACTGAGAAGCGCCATTATCTTTCGATTCGAAGTCGTTGGCGCCGTACAGTATTGGTCATGCGCTGAGTTCAAGTGACGTTTTAAAGAGACACTTTTAATCCTGTCGCGTTTTCTAAAGTAAATCACAGCGGGATGTCTCGCCATTTTATAAGGGTTAAGCATTCCAATTGAAACTTGAAGTATTAACTCAAGTACAAGCATGACACAAACATTAATAATATTTCTTAAATAGCTGCTTTCGTTTATATTCTTTATCAAGCGGTTAATATCCAACGAGCACAAACCTCACTGTAGTGTTGGCTTCCTCAAGGTCATCATCTTCCATTCCACCGCCCAATGTATCGTGGCAGCGCCACGCGAGACCTTAGTAGCGTTTCATTTGGCATATCTTTTCGACATGCGAGCAGGGATCCTAAATAAATATTTACTGAAAATATGTTTCTTAAGCGTAAGAAAATAACTTGTTTTATGGGCTATCACAATTTATAAATTTATTTATGGATTTTGTGGATTCCTTCACGAAATTTATTGTCCTCTAACATCTTGCGCTAGAGGAAGTTAGCTTCCGAAAGTATACAAACTCTCAGTGGACGGCAGTTCACATGTCCCCTTTTATAGCGAAGTGACCTATTTAAGGTAGAATGTAAACTGAGTGTATTTATAGGTAGATAAAGCTTGTGTTAAATACAAAGTGTAAGTCACCTATAGAAAAGCAATGTCATCAGCCAATGGTTGGCTTTGGACGATCTTGGTACCTTGTACAGTACCAAATATCCCGAAGTATGACATGTCATACTCCATGTAACTAGGGGTACACGAAGGGCTACGTACCTCGTTACATCCTCCCCCACTTAGGTTCGGCTTACCGACCAATCAGAATGAAGAAGTGCTCGTCACAAACTTTCATTCTCAAAGTCGAAAAACATCGACTTTGCCGCGCGAGCGCGGCATAGGCTCACTTCACAGTTAGAGCCTCGAGCAGCTGTCTGTGCGCTCCTCGTCTTGGTCTCCACTTCGACCGTTTGTCATGCCTCGTGGCACTGCGAAGAGCGGTGCGAAGACACGCTCCAAGGCTGCTGGCGGAAAGGCGCAAGCCAAGAGCACTAAGCCTCACGGCAAAGGCTCGGCGCTTCAGGAGGCTACTCAGGTGGCCTCCGAGGCGATCGACTCATCGGGTGACGCGGCTGTGGGCAAGCGACCAAGCAAGCGCCGCAGCCCGTCGCCCTCGGCCACTCCAGACAATCGTCCGAACCCTCGGCTCGCTGAACGTGAGTTCGACTCTGGCAGTGAGGACGAAGCCGACCAGTCTCCTCACGGTCAAGACGCCGTACGTCGCGTGTCGATCTAGATACAACGGTATCAGTTGTCTGCACTGTCACGCTTGGCCATTCTCTCCTTGCCCTTGAGAACATCTTCGATGATCTCTTCGAGCTCGTGAATGTCGGCGACTCGAGCGTGGTAGAGACTCTCCGCCAGCTTGTCATCATCGCATGTTGCCAGGAACTGCTGTACGTGTTCTTTCGCGTCGCGACCACTCTTCTCGAAGTGTAGATGAGCGGTCCGAGCATAGCCATTCAGCCTGTTTATGTAGTCGCACAGATGTTCATTACGTTCCCGCTTGGCGGAGTAGTAACGCGACAGTGCCGTCTGCGTGAAGAGAGAGAGCACGCACGATGCTCCTGTGGGCTCTGCGGATGGGGCACAGCCCAGTGCCCAGCGAGCACAAGGACGGCAGCGTGCGGTCGCTCGCTAGTGATTAAGGTGATCACAGTCCCAGGACGTCTGTGCGCTCTGAGAGTCCGGCCGTCAAGGCTAAGGGCACCCCCAAAGCTGGTGGCGATGAGGAAGAGAAACCTCGCAAACGTCTCTCGCTTGCCGAGGGTCTTGCGCGTGCAATAAGGCCTCTAAAGCCGAAGGCGCCAAGCCCTCTAAGAAACGTATGGCTTCTAAGTCTTCACTTCACGAGAAGAAGAAAACGCGGTACTTCCATCGGGGCCTCTTCGATTCCTCGGATGAAGAGAACGAGAAGAAGGAGGAAGAGGGTGCTATTTCGGAGTCCCGGGAGACCACGAATGACCTCGACCAGCAGCAAGAGGACTTCCAAGCTACCCAGCGTGTGCGCGGGAGTTTGGTGGTGGCCCCCGTCAGCCAGGGAGCTGCCATCAATTCAAGAGGGTATTGGCCTCCCGAGGAGAGCTCTGGGTCTGACCTCTTCCTGGAGCTTCTCGTTGCTCCTCGTGGCCTTGTTGGCGGCCAAACCTCTAGGGGTGTTTACGAGCGTACTCTTGTTCAAAAGGAACAGTTGTTTGCTGACAGCTTGGAGGCGGCTCGGTGTGTGCTTCTCGCGCCACACCATGTCCCTCTTAAGGACTTTACGACTTGTCGCAAGAAGCCCGAGAACCGGGGTGGTCTCTATCCTCTTTGAAGATACCCCTGGGTTCTGCCCGAGAGCTGTCCCACCTGGCGTTCTTGTGAGGACATGTTCTGGGCTTGGGTGGAGTCTCTCATGTACTCACCCACGGATTTACGGGAACTCCATGAAGATCAGCTGCTGTCCCGCATCCTGGACCAGCGTGACCTTCGTGTTCAGTTTGCCCACATGGTCAGCAAGCGCATGCTGCCAAGGGACATCCTGCAGCGCGCGGCTTCTAGCGCTCACGATGAGAGCGGGTACGGAGTGTCGTTAGCGTCCGTATCCCGTTCGGGCAAGAAGCCTCGAACTACTTATAAAGCTGTCGCCGCTTCTGTTCCCAGATTGCGACAGCCTTTGGGCGGTCAATCAGGAGTCGCTCAGTCGGCTCCCACGATTTCTCGGAGTGGGCATAACCCCTCCACTTCATGATGAGCTGTCGCTTAACGCGACGCCGTTGCTCCTGGAGGATCCGCTCCACGTGGAAGTGGACTTCTCCATTCCGGTCAAGCAGGGGCGGAGGAACCCAATACTTTGGGAGCTTCACGACATCCCTATATCAGGCCACCCAGGAATCGATAAAATACGGCAAGCAGTGGCAGAACGTTTTTACTGGATAAATTGGCAGAAGCGAGTGAAAGACTTCGTGGCAACATGCGAATCCTGTCAGCAAATTTAATCCCATACGGGAAAGGCTACAGGACAGCTACACCCGTTAGAAGTCCCAACGGCAAGGTGGTCTTCAATCGGAATCGATTTCATGACGGGTCTGCCGGCGACAGGCGCCGAAAACGACGCGATCATGGTAATCGCGATCGATTGACAAAACGAGCACATTACATCGCGACAACAGGAAGGATCTCGACTAAGGCTCTGGCAAAACTGTTTATCAATCACTATGTGCGCTTACATGGACTACCTATTGATATAACGACAGAACGAGACTCAAAATTTACACCAAAATGCTGGGGTCAGTAGCCAAAGTTATTGGGGACCAAACGCAATCTCGCAACAGCACATCACCAGCGGACCGACGGTAGTAGAGAGGTTTAAGTAGAGAGGACGAACGCAATCCTTGTAACTAATCTCAGACACTACGTGGGTGGGTTCCACAATGACTGGGATGACTACTTGGTGCTGGCGAAGTTTGGCTACAATCGACAGTACCAGGCGGCTATAGACATGTCGCCATTCTATGCTGATATTGGCTACAACTCACGAGTACCCGCCGATCTACAGATTATGAACCTGGAAAACACCTCGGCAGTGACGCTTATACAGACACAGGAACACCTTCTGCGGGAGCTCCAAGCAAAAGCTCGTATCGCGGCAGAAAGAATGAAGCTTCTATATGATCGAGGTCGCCGGGATCAACAATTTCAAGAAGGTGAAATGGTATTGATCTCGACTAAGAACGTCAATGAAGAGGTAGTTGAAGCAGTGAGAATTTTTTTTGCAGCGAAATGGATCGGCCTGTATGAGATAATTAAGGTCCTACACGTTGGAGCATCATATGAGGTCAACCTACCACCGGAATTGAAGATACACTCCGTGTTTCAAACAATGGTACTGAAGAAATTTCGGAAGGATACCACTGCAGTCCAGCGTGATAGTACGACCCCCACCGTCCGGCTCAAAGACGGTTCAGAGGGCCATTTAATCGAGATTATCCTCGACCATCGAATCTCCGGAGACAATGGGGAGCAGTACAAGTGCAAGTGGGTGGGTCGCAATGACGATATCACATGGGAACCAACCGCAAATTTGATGTCAGTACCCGGCCTTATTAGGGAATATCATCGACAAGCAAATGGCCTGCCAATGCGAACATCCAAACGACTACAAGCAAAGCATCCCAGCGCGGCTAATGCAGCCCATGTTGCTCGTCAATATGTGACTAGTATGAAGTTCTGTCCCGCGGAGGTCGTGCCACGGAGCTAAACCGTTCCGTGAAAGCTTAAGCAGTTGCGAAACTACCCGGTAAAAGATATCGAAACGACTTCGCAAAAAGACGGAAACCACTACAGCGACTCTTGGTAGCAAGCGACCCTCGAGAGTCGACGGAGGACAAACTAAAACAAAATACACTTTGAAATATTCCATCTACAACGCAACATCTTTGGGCTTCCAGCCGACGGACACGTAAACACGGGAATTTTGGTGTTCGTGTGTCGGCTGAGCAAGATGGTACATCTTGCTCCGGTTCCGTCACCGTTACAGGCGAACAAACGGCAAGGCTGTTCGTCGATGGCGTGCTCCGCTATCACGGTCTCCTGGAGACGATTGTCTGACCGAGACCCGCGGTTCACGGCTGCGTTTTGGAAAGCGCTGTTTTCTTTACTGGGAACTCGTCTACAGATGTCCCATGCGAACCATCCACAGACAGACGGCCAGAAGGAGCGCGTCAATCAAGTACTCGAGGACACTCTGGGCAGTGTGTGCGCGACAGCACCACGTCCGTAGTCGACGCAGCTCCCAGTTGTTGAGTTTGCGCTCAACAACGCGGTGCACGCATCCACAGGGTTCACGCCGCTCTACTTGAACGGCTTCCGTCACCCTAGAGTGCCTCTCACGCTTCGAGGAGATACTGACACCTCTATTCTAAGTGGGGGAGAGGCTCGAAAAGCCCTTTCCTCCCAGGTCTCGGATGTGAGACCAGTTTCGCTGCAGAAATAAGTGGACTCCATTATGGATACCGTTGACAGTAGGGTCCGCGATGCCATGGCAGCAGCCCAGGATAAACAAAAGGAGTATTCAGACAAACATGGAAGAGAAAACTATAAGTGCATTTAAAATGGGGGACTTAGTGACATATGACAATAGGAACCTTCCCCTTGACACTGTCAGCTCTGTCGGCAGCAACAAGCTGAAGCACCGCTTCATCGGACAATTTGCAGACCTGGACAGACATGGTGCGTCGTACACCATCGACCTGCCTAAGTCAATGACGACGCACTCGACGTTCTATGTTGGACGTCTTAAGCGGTAGTTTGATCCGCAAGGGGTTGCAGACCCGCAGACCCCCTATGGACCAGCTCCTCGAAGCGAGGGCTGGCCACTGACGTCGACGAGGGCGTCGGAGCAGGCACCCAAGCCTCGGTCTGAGCGGCAAAGCTGCGGTCAAGACTGTTCACCGGAGGGGCTCCGTACGAACGGGCCTCGGAGCCATACGCCGAGTACGTTGAGTACGCCGGGTACGCACCATACGCGTACGTCTGGAAGTACGTCGAAGGCGGCTCCAGACGTGGCAACAGACCTCGATCCGTCGGATCATGCGGAATGCCTCGTCCAGAACGGACGAAGAGGCCCGTCGGTCCACCCGCAGATGCAGGCTCGCGACCTCACGCTCCAACAGGTCTAGGCGGCCCGCAAGACGAGCGAGCTCGCCCTGATTGCAGGCCTGGGCGGCAGCATCACCGTCAGTCCGAAGGCCAAGTGCAATCTTAAGCACAGAGGACACGTTGACGGAGGCAATTAGCCTCAGGGCCCTGTGTCGCACCCGCAGCTGGAGCACTCGGGCGAGAGTGGCGTTCGGGAGGCCCGAGTACTCGTACTCGTACGAGGGAATTCTGAATTTTGACATCATCAGCTGGAATGTAGATTTTTAGCTGATCTTGCACTCGATACAGGACGATACCGTCGCTCTCGTCGTATACGAAGTCTCCATTGTTCTCGATTTCCTTCTGAACGACGAATTCTTTGGTCAGGCCGACTCGTCGTTGTACCCGGCGGATCAGTGTTACTAGTGTTGTCGCTTTAAGTCGACGAGCAGCGAAAACTTGTTTCCGCTTTTGTTTCAGGAAATCAATCTCGAAATCAGCTCGCCTACTTAGTGCGTCGGCTAAGGTATTAGTTTCGCCTGGAATATGTCGAAACTGAAGCTGAAACCCTGCAAGAAGGTCATACCACCGACAAATGCGTCGGTTAATTGTTTTCTGCGTGAGTATCGCTCCAGTGAGTGGAGGTCTGTTTCTACTGTGCAACCTCCGTCAAGCAGATTGACGCGCCAGATCTTTAGACAATGAATTACCGCTAGCATCTCTTGTTCGTGCGTCGGGTAGTTTAGCTCAGCTGAGTTCATCTTTATTCCACAATACGCAATTGGTTTCTCCTCTCGTGCTGTTCCATCGCAATATTGTGTGTGCTGTAGTAGTCACACCCGCAACTGCAAACTGAGATGCCTCTGTGCGTAGCAAAAAACCTTAGAGAAATCTGGTAACGCGAGCACGGGCGTGTCGGTCAATGCCAATTTCAGCGCTGCAAAAGCCTTGATACATTCTCCTGTCCACTTCAACTCCTTCCTGTCCTTGTGCTTAACCATTTCGAGCAGAGGAGCGCTGATTTCCGAGAAATTCTTACAGAATCTTTGAACGTAGACCGTGGTGCCCAAAAAAGATTGCAAGTTTCGTATAGGTTTTGGGAGTGACTACTTCCGCACGACTCGAACTTTGTCCGTGCAGCGGGGCTGCCGTAGCTTTAGCGTCAGAGGAAGACGTTCGACTCAAAGAGTCACTGATACTAAGTTCCTTATCCAAAGGACACTTACAGCCCAAGACCAGGGCTCAAAGTTAACACCTTAACTTTTATGCTTCAAAACCAGAAGTGTTTTATTTACTATTATTGCGGCCAAGCCGCCTAGGGGTAAATGTATCTCTTTAACTATCTAGCATAGTTAAACCTAATCAAATGCATAACGTGTGGCTTTCAGCCAACGTACTGAGAGACCTTGTTAACTCTCCAACTTATGTACTGAGAGTTTGTTAACTCTCCGGGTACTTCGTACCCCTGTGTGTTCCACACCATGTAACCCCGTTACACTCTCCCTCACTAAGATGAGAACATACCGTTCTCGAACTTTCCTCAGCGAGGTCACGTCTTGTTAAGACGGCGGAGGTTACTACACCTCACACCAGCGTTGTACAGCTCCGTGAGCTCACAAACGCCTACGCATCGTTGATGCCCAACTTCTCGTCGTCGGCCCACGGCCCAATGCTCCAAGCGCAGCGCGCATCTTGCTCTCAAGCGGTCTCAGACCTACGCTCGCGCTCCGCGCCTACTCCAAGAGCTGCAAACCGCTTAGAGCAATGCTCTTGACTCATTCGAGTCGTCGACAACAGCTCAGCGGTTGAACACTCGCTTCACAAGCGATAGGTCGGTGGTTCAAACCCACTAGGGCACAGCCCTCTCGTTCCATGAACGATTGTTCACGCTTGGACAAGCTTAAGGGCAACACCCTTTTAGCTCAATGGTTGAGCGTTGGCTTTGAGAGCAGGTCGGTGGTTCGAGCCCACCAGGGCACAGCCCTGTCGTTCCATGAACGATTGTTCACGCTTGGACAAGCTTAAGAGCAATCCGCTTTTAGCTCAGTGGTCGAGCGTTGGCTTTGGAAGCCACAGGTCGGTGGTTCGAACCCGCCAGGGCACAGCCCTCTCGTTCCATGAACTGTTGTCCTTGAATGGACAAGCTTAAGGGCAACGCCCTTTCAGCTCAGTGGTCGAGCGCTGGCTTTGAAAGCCACAGGTCGGTGGTTCAAATCCACCCGGGCGCAGCCCTCTCATACCATGAGTAGTCCGTTCTCGGACTGACGTACGGGCATCGCCCTTGTAGCTCAATGGTAGAGCTCCGCCCTGTCAAGCCAAAGGCCCAGTGTTTCGATCCCCGTGCGGAACACCTCTTTCGCTGTTACAGCGCATCCACATTTGAATCATGCTCATCGAGCAAGTTTGTTTCAAAACAACTATGCGTCTATCGAGACGCTTGTGCCTGAACCCTTGTTCAGCACCAACACGAAGCACCTGCTTTCCTTTCGGGACGCATGTCCCTAACACTACGAGGTCTCTCCACCTCCTGCTCCCGCTGCGAGCACCGGCTCATACGTACGAGCTGGCTGCTGCAGCCACTGGTCAGAGCCTGAGCTCAACTACTGACCTCATCGCTCCCCACTCTAGTGGGAGGCGCCCAGCGCCTGGCGACGCTGTCGCACGCCATGGTGGCGCTTTGGCACATGATGTGCCCGGTCGTAAGCGTCAACGACGTCAGGGCAATCTTGCCGGAGGATAACCTCAAACTCCCATGAGTTCTGTGAGTGAGCGTAACCCCTCCACTTCACTAAGTACTGGGTACGACCCTGGCGTCTACGCCACGCCACAAGGCGTTCCACGTGAAAGTGGAGCTCACCATGCTCATCGAGCAGAGCAGGAGGAGGCCTTGCCTCAGCTGGGCTCTCGCGGGGAGAGTCAGCATATGCCGGAACGGCGTCTGCGTCCATACGACGCCGGCGTCCACGACGCGAACGTTCACCGCCCATCGGTCGATCTCGAAGAGATGATCCACCTTGTGGATAGGTTAGAGCCACCACTGTTGACTCACAACCAGGTCTCGGACCTTGAGCGTCCAGCTGCTCGGCTGAACGTTCAGCTTGCCTTGCTCCTGCATCTCGAGCACTTCGCTCCGCGACCTGTGGCTCTGCCACATGCTGTTGATCAGCCATCTGTGGATCCACCACTTGCTGTCGTTCAGCCTCCCGTGGCTCTACCACCTGCTGCCCTGCAGCTGTCCGTGCCCCAGCCACCGTTGGTGCCAACGCCTCCGCGCTCACCTGAGCAGGGTCTTGGTATGGCTTAAGCAAGCCGACATAGAAGACCGGATGCGTGCGCATCTTCTTCGGAAGGTTGAGCGTATACGCTAGGCCCCTTCTGGCCACGACCTTGAACGGTCCTATGAACCGAGGTCTTAACTTCGTCTTGAAGACTGCAGACACTGCATGAGTAGGTAGGTTTTTAGCGTTTAATAAAACTTGGCCACCGACCTCAAACCTCTCAACATTGCTTCTGCCCTTGGCATCTGCATGTTCCTTCTGCGTGTCTTGGCTTTCAGCCATAGCGTCGCGTACTTGACGCATTACGCTCAGTCTCAAAGAGACAAAGTCATCGACTTGCTTGCGAACCGCAACAGGGCTGACATCAGCTAGCCGCTCGGCTATCCCTCCCCCACCAAGCCCTGAGCCACTGCGCGGCGGCGTCAGTGGGACGCGAGGGTTAACCAAGCCGCTCACATAGAACGGAGTGTAGCCTGTCGAGGCGTGCACTGCATTATTTAATGCGAGCTCAACGAGTGGAAGCATCTGGCTCCAGCGTTTTGGCGCCTCAGCGCATACGCTTCGGAGGGTATCCTTCACAACGCGATTCACGCGTTCGGTTTGACCATCGGTCTGCGGATGGTCCGCCGTGGACATGTCCAAACGAGTGCCGAGCACTCTAAAGAGGGACGTCCAGAACTTCGCGGTGAAGCGCGGATCTCGATCCGAGACAATTGCCTCAGGCAAGCCATGTTGGCGAAAGACTCGGTCTAAAAACAGCAAAGCTGTACCTTCACCATCAATGGTGTCCGGCACTGCCGCTAAATGAGCCATCTTGCTCAATCGGTCTACAAAGACCACTATACATGTGTTTCCTGCCTTATCCTTGGGAAGGCCAAACACAAAGTCCATACTCATGGACTGCCAGCATCCCTTGGGGACAGGCAAACTCGCCAATGGCGCTGCCGTGCTCGGCGCGGACTTTGTCCGTTGACACGTCTCACACGTGCGTACATAGGTGCCGACCCACTTATACATCTTGGGCCACCAGTACATCGAGCTCACCGAGCCATAGGTCTTCTCCCGACCTAAGTGCCCGCCCACGGGCGTATCATGAACCTCATAGAGGATTCGATACTTTAGATTATCATCATGAGTTACGACTACACGAGGGTTATCCTCAGCGTCGGTGCTGTAGTACAGCAGGCCGCCATCGAGTGAGTATCGATGCAGCCTCGCGCGTAAGCGCCCAGACAATTCCTTGTCAGAGTCTTTAACCCTTCGCTCCCAAGAGCCCGTAGCAGCGCTACGCACATGTCGTCTTGTGCATACGCTCCGCGTATCAAGTCAGGCACTGACGACGTCACTGTCGTGACATGAGCTAACTCGTAGTCCGGCCTGCGCGAGAGCGCATCGGCCACTACATTAAGCCGCCCCGGCTTGTACTTCACCTCGAAGTTATACTCGGCAAAGAAGGAAAGCCATCTTGCCATTCTCTGAGAGATGAGGCGACTGTGTCGCAGTGCGTAACGACGCATGATCAGTAAAGATCACAAAAGGCTTAGAGCCTAGCAGGTGTACCCTGAATTTGACTAGAGCATACTTCATTGCAAGTAGCTCTTTGTCATGAACTGGATAGTTCTTCTCTGCAGCTTTGAGCTGGCGAGACTCAAACGCGATCACGCGTTCACGCCCTTCGGCGTCTGCTTGTAGTAAAGCACAACCGATTGCAAAATCGGAGGCGTCACAGACGACGCTAAACGGACTATCCGGGTCCGGTAGCGCAAGGATCGGAGTCTGGAGAAGGCTCTCCTTCACAGCCTCAAAGGCTCCGTCGTGCTCGACGTTCCAGCACCATGGTGCGTCCTTCTTAAGGAGATCTGATAATGGCCGAGCCATCTCCGCGTAGTTCGCACTGTACTTGTGCAAGTAATTGGCTAAGCCTAGCCACTTGCGTAAGTCTTTTTGGTTCTTGGGAACCGGCCAGTCCACGATGGCCTTGACTTTGGCAGGATCTGCCCGTAAGCCACGCTTCCCAATGAAGCACCCGAGGAAAGGTATCTCCTCCGCGCCAAAGACGCACTTGTCCAAGTTGGCATACAACTTATTAGTGCGCATGCACTCGAGCACCGCTCGCAAGTGGTCAATGTGGTTATCCACGTCTGACTTTCCGTGCTCGGCACGACTATGGACGAATATATCGTCAAAGTACGTTTGAGCGTACGCCCGGTGGGGCCTAAACAGCTGCGTCACAAGACGATTGAACGTTGCTGGTGCGTTCGACAGCCCCTGGGGCATCACCAGCCACTCCCAGAGCATACCGCTCGGAGTACTCACCGCTGTCAGCGGAATGTCGCTCGCTCTCATGAGCAATTGGTAGTAGCCATCGACCAAGTCGAGCGCGCTGTACAGCGTACAGCCTACCATGTTGTTCTGCAGAACATCCTTGCGAGGAATCGGCGTTTGCGCCGGGATAGTGGCCGCATTTAGCTTGTTAAAAGCATGAACTATGCGCCACTTGCCGTTCGGCTTTCTGACACAGAACGTGGGTGTCGAGTGCGGAGACTTACTCTCACGCACCATTCCTGCCTCGTGCTTCGCACGGAAGAATGCGTCAATGACGTCACACTGCTCTCTCGGCAAACGCCATTGCCTTGTTACGCAGTATTTGGTTCCAGGAACCAGATCAATCTCATGACACACGCCTCGATCCGGAGGCAGGCCCGTCGGTGGGTTTTTTGAGACAACGTCTCCATACTCCTTCACCACCGGGTAGAAGGGATCCGAAGGATCTTTGAGGACCGCCGATCCACTTCTTGCGCTCAGCGCCTTCTTGGTGTCCTCTAGGACCGCGTCGTCCACGACGGATGAGGAGTTCAACTCCTCCTCAGGTCCCAGCAAGACCACCTCAGCTAGCTCGCCTGCCTTTAAGGCTTCGCCGAACTCGGCAATGGACATCTCGTCCAGCTCTAGCAGAGCATCTGCAGCGGGCAGAGTATCAAGGCTGATATCGCCTTCTACCTCCCCCGTCACTCCGTTCACGAGTGTATACAGCTGTTCACAGCAATCACGTGGAGCATCACCGCTCGTCACGTTGGACACATCGTCCGACGTCGAAGACGTCACAGACGCCCTGCGTCTTCTTCTCCTCTCCCTCCGCGACCGAGCCCGGCCGGATGAGGGCGGTGTGGCGACATCTCCGTCACCACCACCGGGTGCAGCAGCACCATCACTCCTCGAAGAGGATACAGTGTCTCGCAAGACACTCGGCTGAAAGCCAAGAGGTTCTTGACCTTCACACAGTGAACTAGGTGTCACTTCACCTGCATCTCCTGGGCCACGCCCATGATGCCTCGACTCGCAGTCGACCGCGACCCTCGGGTCACGCAGCGGTAGGTCATCGACCAGATTCATACCACTCAGTGGATTACGCGCCACTCCGCGCTCGTCCTCACCAGGACCCAGCAGTTGGTCATTGACCTGACCTGCACCGCTCCGCGGATAACGTGCCGCACCACATACGCCCTCAGGGCAAACAGCAACCTCGTTGCTAACAATTTCGGACATACCAATGTCCAGCACTACGGCCGCCTCGGCCTCGTGCTCGCGCCAAAAGCGCTTCTGCTTCCTAGCAGAGGTGGGTTCATGATTCACCAAAGCTCCACTAGGAGCAGGGTGCGACGCACCCAGCGTTTTCGACTTCCAGTCGATCCATGGCTCATGACGTTCCAGCCATGCCATGCCAAGGATGAGGTCATACCTCGCATCCAGGTCTAAGATTGAACAGCGTTCCACACTATCGAAGTTCTCAAACTTCACTCCAAGGTTGACAGAGACCTTCGACACAGTTACCAGTGTCCCCGTCGCGAGACGGACAGAGATCGTATCTCTCGTTGGCACTTCCAGTGCCTCAGCATACAGCTGACTCCCTTCCAGGGTGGAGCGACGGGCGTAGTTGCCCGATGCTCCCGAGTCAATCAAGACTCTCCATGGCTTTGCAAAGCCCTTCACGTTCGCTTGAACGACCAGCAAGCCCGGCTTGCACACACTCTTCTCGTAAGAGAGCTCAGCTCTCTTCGGGGCTGAGCCCCGTTGCCCTCTACCTCTTCGAGGCACAACAGAACTCAGTTCTTCCCCAGTAGGCCGCCCCGCGCCTACTGGGAGTTGCCCTTCCCGGCGATGACCCGGAGGGTTGGCTCGCCGGAGCCTCGCGCTTCTTGCGCAGAGGGCAATAGGCCCTCAAGTGCTTAGTGCTATTGCACACAAAGCATCGGCGGATGCCGGCACGCTGCTCCGCAGCAAGAAGCTCCGCTTCTTCATCTTCAGCATAGCTGAGGTCCATCGGCTCTGGACCGCTCGAAGAGCTTGCGATACCAGGTGCTTCAACCAGGTCGCGCCGACCTGAAGCTGTGCTCGGCATTCAATGCCACATCCACCGCCTCCTTAAAAGAGTTAGGGTGTACACGGAACACTTCCGTTCGAGCTGCGCTCACACGAAGTCCCTCCATGAACACGGTCACGCTGACCAGTTCCGGAAGAGGGTCCGCCGCCATTCCGGCGATAGGAGTTCTCAACTCTTGGACATAGTCCAATAAATCCTTCTTACCCTGGCGGATAGCAAGGAACTTTGACCGGATACGGTACGCCTGATTAGGCGGCGCGAACACGCGCGAAAGCTGTTGCTTCAGCTGATCCCAAGTGGGAAATGCAGCGTCAACAGACGTGCCGCACGTTAGTGCCCATTCGCGAGCGCGACCTCCAAGCCTGGAGATAGCCAGAGCCACGCGCTGATGCTCAGACTGGAGCAGGGCCGATCCCATGGCCATCTCGACCTCACGGGTCCAGAGAAGGAGATTCTCTCCATCCTTCCCCTCGAAGGTTTTTACGCTCACCATGAGCGGTTTCAGTCTCATGGACTCTTCACGCGTCATCGACGCCGCCGCCGTTGCGGCGCTCATCTTCTCTTGGACATGCTCCAAGAGCGCGTTCTCGTAGCGGGAGAACGATTCCAGCCTGGCAGTGACCGCCTCTGGACCTTGCGATGCAAGATGAGCCACGCCCTCCGGGCCAAGCAAGGACATAAGCTTAGTAAGCGCGTACTGCTGCGCCGGGGGCAAATTCGCGAACACGGGGTGTTCCATCCTCGCAGAGGATATAGTCAACCGACTCAGGAGCGGGATTGACTACCAGTGCTACCAAGTGCAGCGGGGCTGCCGTAGCTTTAGCGTCAGAGGAAGACGTTCGACTCAAAGAGTCACTGATACTAAGTTCCTTATCCAAAGGACACTTACAGCCCAAGACCAGGGCTCAAAGTTAACACCTTAACTTTTATGCTTCAAAACCAGAAGTGTTTTATTTACTATTATTGCGGCCAAGCCGCCTAGGGGTAAATGTATCTCTTTAACTATCTAGCATAGTTAAACCTAATCAAATGCATAACGTGTGGCTTTCAGCCAACGTACTGAGAGACCTTGTTAACTCTCCAACTTATGTACTGAGAGTTTGTTAACTCTCCGGGTACTTCATACCCCTGTGTGCTCCACACCATGTAACCCCGTTACAGTCCGGATCGATGCGTACACCTTGTCGCCCGACAAAATCTTCAACACAGGAAATTTTTGCTGCGCAAATAGTGGATTTTGATATCTTGAGGAAGAGCTTCTTCTCGCGACATTTTTAGTATACCCGTCGGACCGCAGCTAAGTGAGCATTGACATCGGTTTCCTTAGTGAAAACGTAGATATCATCAAAATAAGTGGCGACGTTATCTCGCAAGCCCTCGAAAATCCTCTGTACGATACGGTTGAATGTTGCCGGCGCGTTACTGAGGCCCATGGGGACAGCTATGTATTCGAACAGTCCATCCGGGGTCTGGAACGCCGTGAACGGTATATCCTTGGTCCTCATCTTCATCCTATAGTACCCCGAGAGTAAGTCGAAGCAGCTGTACCAGTATGATCCACTCATTCGGTCGAAAATCGCGTCCTTTTCGTGCCATGGGCGTTGATTGCCGAATTGTTCTGGCATTCATCGCTCTGTAATCGTGTACCACGCGCCAACGTACTGGTTTTTAATGCAAAAAGTCGGTGCCCCGTGTGGCAATATGCTTGGTCGGATTAAACCAGCACGAAGCATTTCCTTCACCCACTCGCGTAGAGCTCGCTCTTGATCTGGACTGAGTCGCCACTGTGGCTTGTATACGGCACCTGTGCCTGGCATAATTTCCATCTCGTGCTCGCCATGGGTGGGGGGCCCTGACGGCAATATCGTCCTACAACTATCCTCAAACGCGCACACGAGCGGGTAGCCGGGTGTGCCTTTAAAACTTTCCCGATCTGTCATGACCTGACGAGTATGTTTCTCGAGATATTTTGCTGCCTGTGCAAACTTTACTGTCACCGCTTCCTTGCCGTCTTCTTTTAATATCTCCGTGTACAGCGCGTTGATGGTCTCCTACGGAATGATTGCAACGAACTCGACATCTTTTTTTCGGATGAATTTGTCCGCCTGTTTCAGCATGATATGTTTTGTGAATCCGAAACGCGTGCTGTAGTAATATCGCCTTTATCGGCAAACAGGTCGTTGGTGGACCTGGGGCCTTTGGTGCTGTCCATGCAGCAGTCCCTGGTGTTACCTCTTAAAATGAATGCTTCTCTAGAGAGTACTCGATCAGTTTCCCAGTCGATAATGGGTCTCGCAAGCCGCTTCCATGGCACTCCTAGCATGACGTCACACTGATTTGGGATATGACACAGGTAAAACTCGAGCTTAAACGCTGGTAATTCTCCACAAAGACAGTTAGTTGAATGGTTCGCTGACACACAGACTCGGTCTTCCCGTTAGCTTAAGCTACTTGCATTGCGCCATGATCGACAACCCCTTCATCCACCCTGCTGCTCCACGAATTTCTCTGAAATTCCACAAAAATTAGCTCCCTCGTCCAAAATGCTCGAGCTGCCGCGGATATCGTATCTTTCTCGCAGCGTACCGTCTTAATCAGATAGCGCTCAGGTGCTAACTTATTTTCTTCGTTTCCAGACTGGAAGTACATGTAATTGGCCTTTATGCCAGGATCAAAGACGCGATTCTGGGCATTGGTGCTGGCTATGTTCGGTCTTGAGACACCATCTTCAAGACCCGTTAGTTTAAAGCAGACTTGATCTTGGCAAGGTCCGTCTGAATAGCATTTAACACTTCCCACATTTTGTCGTTGTCGCTTGTCGTAGCCAAGTTACAATGTGCGACCACTGCTGATGCAGCTCCGAGTCGCTTTTCTCCTCCATCTTTAAACCATGCCGGACGCAGCTCCGGATGCATCATCCAACACTTGTCTTCTGTATGTCCCTTCTCGAGACACCGAGACGAGCCACATTTACCGAGCTCATTGCTCTTATTTTTGAAAGCAATAGCTTTTTTGTTTGAACCCGGATAAGGGTTCTGGCTTCCAGTCGGTTTTTCAGCTGGTACATCGCGAGGGTTAAATGATCGGGCCGCATCGAACAGTTCGTCCAGTGACTCGTGTATCTGGGTCTTAAGGAGTTCCCTTATCTGGTTCGAGCGCAGGCCCTTTTTGAATTTAATCATCTTGTACTTTTCGGATACATCATTGCTGCGACTCATACGCTGAAATTCGTCGATATATGTATCCAAAGATTTACTTCCTTGGTCGCAATCGAAGAAGTTCACAACAAGGTCTTCTTCTGGGTATCGGGTCACAAATCGCTGCTTCATATTTTGTACAATACGACTCAAGCGTCGTTCGCCCTTAGAGTCTTGCAGGAGCCACTTCTTTGCGGTCCCTTTTGTATGGTTTAACATGAGCTCACCAACACGCCAATCGACTTAATCTTGACTCAAGTAAAGACCGTATGCTGCGTACCACGATATCATGTTGAGCACGTACACGTCGGAGTTTGTCGTCGTCAGTACCACCATACACCGGTGTTTCTTTTTGCTTCATTGATACTCGACTTTCTAGCTCCAGATTGGTGAAACTGGGTGCGTTGGGCGGACTTGATCCCACAACATCCCACTCTACATACAGTTCTTATTCGTTCATGTACTTGCGGTTGTTAACTGATAGATCGACGTTCTGCGAGGTGGGTTTTTGTATTTGAATGCCTTGTCGTAGTGCATCCATTTCTCTTCCTAGCGAGGCCAAGTCGGCTCTTTGCTTGGCCATTTCTTCATCACTTCTAGTTGCGAAACTCTGAATCTGGTTAACCACCTAATGAAGCAAGGCCTGGTTTGCCTTAATTTGTTCCATGTTTTGGCTCTGTCGTTGTTCGGGTCGCGTAGCGAATACCGCAACAGCTTCGGTCATACTTGTTTGGTCTCGTGTCAGCGTGTGTAGTGTTTGTTCTAGCGCTTCTAGATTTGACAAGACCAGCCGAAGTCGATCTATCTCGTCGGCGTCAAGTGGGCAAGTGTCTCCCGCTTCTTCGAATACACTTCCGACGTCGCTCATCTTGTTGCCTTCTACTTCAAGGTCTACTATGTTGCAAATATGGTAGATTCTCGTCCGAATGAGACCTACGTTTCGGGACACCACAAAGCGGTAGGAAGAAGCGTAGAGTTGGAATCGGGCGGAGGACTTTGAGGGGACTCCAACCTGGCGAGAATTAGTTTGTAGACGTTGTCGGCGAGGACTTGCGTTGTAGATCGAATAATTCAAAGTGTATTTTGTTTTAGTTTGTCTTTCGTCGACTCTCGAGGGTCGCTTGCTACCAAGAGTCGCTGTAGTGGTTTCCGTCTTTTTGCAAAGTCGTTTCGATATCTCTTACCGGGTAGTTTCGCAGCTGCTTAAGCTTCGCGGAACGGATTAGTTCCGTGACATACAGGCTCTGTAGTGGAGCCGAAGCGTTCCCTGCGGATTTGACCCGCTGACATGTTTCACATGTTTTTTCACGTATCGGGCGACCCACTTGTACATGTGGGCCCACCAGAAGACCTGAGAGACCGACCGAAAGGTCATCTTGCGGCCCAAGTGGCCACTGGAGGGCGCGTCGTGCATCTCCGCGAGGATATCGAACTTCAGATCCTCATCGCTGGGTACGACCAGCCGCGGAGGTTCATTGGGCTCTATTCGGTAATAGAGGAGGCCATCCTTCAACTCATATCGGTGGAGCTGGGAGCGCTGTCGCGACGAAATCCAGTCGGATTTCGCGCTCGTTCCTGCCTTAATGAGCTTAATGATAGGCGCGACAGCCTCATCGTCCCGATACGCCATGCGTATCCGATCATATAGATCCGTTGTCACCCGTGTGATGTGGGCCAACTCGAAGTCAGGACGCCGAGAGAGGGCGTCCGCAAGCACGTTGAGCTTGCCCGACTTGTACTCGATGCGGGAGTTTACTTTGCGAAGAAGGATAGCCACCTCGCCATCCTTTGGGAGAGGTGAGGCGAATTTGTCGCCATCCTCCAGGATGCGTGGACTGTGTAGATCACGATGGGCCGAGAGCCCAGAAGGTGAACACCAAACTTCACAAGGGCATACTTCGTTGCCAGGAGCTCCTTGTCGTGGACAGGGTAGTCCCGTTTGGCGGTTTTGAGCTGCCTGGCCTGGAACGAGATGACTCGTTCGTGTCCAGCCGTGTCGGCCTGCAGCAAGGCACACCCGATGGCGTAATCGGAGGCAGTGCAGACGACGCTAAAATGCTTCGTCTCGTCCGGCAGGGCCAGGACAGGGGCCTCGTGGAGACTGGCCTTGATGCTGTCAAAGGCATCCTGGTGCTCTTGCTCCCAGTGCCAGTCGACGTCCTTCTGAAGGAGGCCCGACAAGGGCTTAGCAAAGCCCGCGTACCCCGCGCTGTACGTTTGAAGGTAGCTGGCCAAGCCCAACCACTTTCGAAGATCCTTCTGGGATCGGGGCGTTAGCCATGCTGCTATGGCCTTGACCTTGTCTGGGTCAGCCCGAACGCCCACGTTGCTTACGAAGCAACCAAGAGCTTTAATATCTGGTGACGCGAAAACGCACTTGTCGATGTTGGCGTAGAGCTTGTTTGCTCGCATTACGTCCAACACTCGACGGAGGTGTCCTAGACGCACCTCCATGGCCGTCTTGCCTCCCTCGGCACGGCTATGGACGAATATGTTGTCGAAGTACGTTTGTACGAAGGTACGCAAAGGGCGGAACAGTTGCGTCACCAGGCGATTCAACGTCGCCAGGGCGTTAGACAAACCCTGCGGCATGACGAGCCACTCCCAAAGCATGCCGCTTGGAGTGCTCGCCGCGGTGAGCGGGATGTCACTCTCTCGCATCAGGATCCGGTAGTATCCGTCTACCAAATCCAGCGCACTGTACAGTACGCTCCCGGCCATGTTGTTCAACAACACATCCTTTCGTGGGATTGTTGTTTGGGCCGGCACCGTTGCGTTGTTCAGCTTGTTATAAGCGTGAACCAGACGCCACTTTCCGTTCGGCTTACGAACGCAGAAAGTCGGCGTCGAGTGCGGGGATTTCGACTCCCGCACCATGCCTGCCTTCGCTTTCGCGGCGAAGAAGGCATCAATGACCTCGCACTGTTCGCGCGGGAGAGGCCATTGCCTCGTAACACAATACTTTGTGCCGGGAACGAGATCAATCTCTTGCCGTACGCCTCGATCCGGTGGGAGTTGGGTCGGTGGGTGTTTGTTCACCGCGTCCGCATACTCCGTCACCAAAGGATACACCGGATCCTTGGGGTTTTTAAGAATCTCAGAACCCAAGCGCGCCTGACGCTGCCTGTTCAGGTCTTCCAGGACGTTCTCGTCCAAAACGGAGGAGGAGTTCAGCTCCCCCCGAGTTTTTTTTTGTCTCAGGTCTCATGAGTACCATCTCGGCAGACGTTTCAGCCTTGAGGCTGGCCAGGAAAGACTCGACCGTCATTAGCTCGAGGTTCCGTATCTCTGCGACCTCTGGAAACGGTTCCAAGTGGACAGTAGATATCTTGACGGGTAAACCGGTCTCGCCATCGAAGATTTAATAACACTCTTCCACCGGCCTTGTCGGAGGAACCCGGGCCCTGGACTCCGAGTTGCTTGAAGCGACGTCGTCGACGGCGACCGTGGCGTGGAGCTTTGCTACCCACGTCTGGGGATGTCGGAGCGCCGACATCCGAGGCACTCGTGGCCTCGTGGGGTACTGTGGTACCCACACAGGAAGCGTATTCGACACCTTCCCCTTCGGTCAAGGTCTGGGCGACCGTGTGTGGAACTCTTTTACCCACCCTGAACACGCTATTGTCTGTGTTCGGGACAGCTGCAACTGTCTGCGGAACTAAGTTACCCGCTTGTGGACCTAAGTTACCCACTTGGTCAGCGCCTCCTCTGGGCGCTGCCGCCATCAAAACATCCTCGGAGTCGTCATATACGTCGACGACTCCCAAGCATCTGCCGGATGCTTTGGTACCCTGGCAACCCTTGCGGGCGCCCCGGGTCCTGACAGAGGTGAGTACATGACTCATTAATGCTCTGTCGGACTGCGCAGGGCGGCTGGCTCCGATTGCCTTGCCTCGCCAGTCGATCCAGGGCTCGTGCTTCTCAAGCCAGGGCATGCCCAGGGTCATATCATATGGATCCATGTCGAGAACAGTGAGATGTTCGAGGCTGTCAAAGTCTTCAAACTTGACGGCCAGATCCACTTGGACGTTGGAGGCAGTGACGACCTTCCCGTCGGCCAGTCGCACTGACACTGTCCCGTTGCCCTTGATTTCTCTCAAAGTATCGGACAGCTTGTTGCTATTACGAGCGACCGTCTGGCGGCGTGCGAAATACCTTGACGTCCCAGAACCGATCAAGATTTGGTACGCGCCACCTGCGCACCCTTCCCGAAAACTTAGTTCTTCCCGAGTAGGGCGCCCCGCTCCTACTGGTTCCCGGCGTTCCCCTGTCCCCGGGATCCTGGCTTTTGCTAGCGACCCTTAAGGACGGGCTTGGGGAAAGACCGTCTGTTGAGTGTTTCTGCGGGACCATCGCGCTTGAGGTGGCCCATCTTCCCGCAGCCGAAGCAGCGAATATCACGCTGTTTGGCGGACCCGGATTCCATGGGAACTGGTCCGGTGGAGCTTGACCGGGAGTCGACAAGGAACTCCCAGGCCACGCTGAGGCCGGCGTACGCGCCTGGCGATGGCTGTACACTTCCTGAAGAGCCACTTGAATCGCCTCTTTAAGGATGCTTGACTGCACCCGGAACAGCTGAGTGCGCGCGGGGCCCACTCGAAGGCCGTCCATGAGCACAGTCATCTTGATGTGTTCGCTGAGTGGGTTTGCCACTAGGGACGCCGTGAGCTCCCGTATCTCTCGGACTTACTCGTGTAGCTCACGCCTCCCTTATTTGCACGAGAGAGAGCGCGAGCGCTGTCGGTACTCGTAGTTCGCCGGAAGGAACGCGGCTCGGAGTTGCCTGCACAGCTGAGTCCAGGATGTGAAACATCCAGGGGATGTTGCCTCCCGTGTGTACAACCAACGCTTAGCACGGCCGCTAAGGTTGGAGAGTGCAAAAGCAACACGAAGTTGCTCGGTCGAGATCAGAGCCGCGTCCATAGCGAGCTCTACTTCTCGGACCCACAAGTGAAGGTTCTCGCTTTCCTTTCTTTCATACGGCTTAACCTTCAGCCGTATTGGCTTCGAATGTGGTGGATTTGCTTCCGCCGCCGGAGCCTGCAGGGTATTCCCGCACATGCGCGATGAGCCCCTGCCCGTACGCGTCAAACACACTGATGCGCTCGAGCTGCTCGGCCGGTGTTGACACCACCAGGCTCTGCAGGGCCTCTATATCGAAGATGCCTGCCATCTTCCGAACCGACTCGAACTGTGAGTCGTTCATATGGGAGAAGTCCTTCCTATCCATGGCAACGAACTTACGAGAGGTTCAGGTAGTCTACCCACGGTGGCGTGGATTGACTACGAGTGCTACCAAGTG
The DNA here is from genome assembly GCF_000142945.1 of Phytophthora infestans T30-4. NCBI lineage: Eukaryota > Oomycota > Peronosporomycetes > Peronosporales > Peronosporaceae > Phytophthora > Phytophthora infestans. Next base: position 1,276,564 of record NW_003303723.1, on the reverse strand, counting down.
TGACGGGGTCACACAGCACCTTGCGCTAGAGGAAGTTAGCTTCCGACAGTATACAAACCCTTAGTGAACGGCAGTTCACAGGTCCCCTTTTATCAAAAGGGAGCGAAGTGACCTTTTTAAGGTAGAATGTAAACTGGGTATATTTATAGGTAGATAAAGCTTGGGTCAAATACAAACTATAAGCCACCTTTAGAAAAGCAATCTCATCAGCCAATGGTTGGCTTTGGACGACCTTGGTACTTTGTACCAAATATCCCGAAGTATGACGTGTCACACGCCATGTAACTAGGGGTACACTTGGGGATACGTATTCCGTTACACGGTACCACCGACGCAATCTCACTTGGCTTCGCATACACCTCAACTACCAACTCTCGCAGCCTTAGCCATGTCTGACGCTTCTCTGATGCTCTTCCAACGCTCGAGGATCAAGTTCTTCCCAAAACCATTAATTTAGTAACACGACCAGGTTTTGATGCAGATATTTATTTTTCACAGCCGCAGTACAAGTTATATGTTTGCAGATTTGCGATCTACCACGCAGGTATATATTCTCATTAGACAAAAAAAATAACTTTTATTTTGAGTAACCCTGCACGCGAGGTTCAATGCAGTGTTTCTCTTCTACTTCCGCTCTGAAGTTTAAATCAACACAAACAAGAGTAACGGGGTCCCAAATCGGCACCGCCGACTTATTCGCAACACCCGTGGCCCCCTGGATAACCGATAGCAGTGTTGCATCCCCAGATTTTTTCTCTAAAAGCACCCAATGCTGCAACGAAAACAGACACAACGTGAATGCATTCACCGCCTCAGAATCCGCAAAATTGTTGTTGCTTAACGTTAGCTCCTCGCCTTCCTCCTCTGTGCTTACACCTACTCTATCGTATCGAACGCATTTGTCATCTTTGTCCTTCAGACTCGTACAAAATGTGTACTTTAATACGTTACGACCCAACCGACTACCTTAATAAAACACAGAGGAAGGACGTATCATCGCATTTCCAGACATCACTTAGACCAGCATGAGTGACGCATCCTGCTTTTCACGGTGAAAAATCTGGATCACTAAAATCTGCTTCATTTTGATCACGAGGAAGCACACCAGCGGCTCGACGGCCCAATAAACCCAAAACCAAATTCTACCCCGTTGGTTCAGAAAACCATTAAAGGAAATGGCAGCAACCCCATTTGGATTTCCAGTTCTTGAAAAAGGTTATTGCTCTCTTTTTTCTGTATGATGTCTCCCCATCTTCACAATCGGATCAGGACCAATCGATAACCGATTCACGCTTACGAATTGTCCGGTGAATTGGGCTATTGCTATCCTGAGTGCGAGCTGCAGCATGCGAAGCTTATTCAGTCCATAGTCAGTATTTGTGAGCAGCGCTCTGGCTTCATCGATTGCTAGATATCAAAAGTCTTGTTGCTCACAACATCCTTGGGCTCATTACATTAACTTAATCATTCTCTCTGATGCGATATCATCCTACGACAAAAAAGATGCCTCTTCCTCTGGGAATTATTTTGAGATGATGTCCTCCATTATTTGATTCGGCTCCGTCGATTCGAAGCCGAAAAAGCCCGCTCGCATCTCTGGCGCTGTTATGTTTAGCTGCAATACGTACGTGACGTTGCTACACCACGTCGGCACGGTGAGTTCAATTGAGCCGCGACCTCCAAACTTGCTCTTGTTCTATAGTGGATAATTTCAACGTAATTACTCAGCACGTCCACATTGAACATGGAGTTCAGGCTATTCATGCTTCGTAAAAGAGTCAACTTGGCCACATTCGGGTTGATCATTTTCACAATCTCGAAGGGTCCAATCTTGCGAGCAGTGAGCTTAGCTCGTTTTCCATCAATATCTTAAGTCACGTAGGCGGATGAAATGCGAGGAGTTTCCAGCATGACTAAGTCCCCTTCCTTGAACGTGATCGATGATCGCTTCTTGTCATAGTACTTCTTCTGACGTTCTTGGGCTTGAAGAAGATGCCGCTTTGCCAAATCAATGATCTCTTGAAGGTTCTTGGAACTGTTTCGCATATTCAACAGTTCCACGCTGAATTTGAGTCATGGTACTGGGATTGCTCAAAGGAATCAACGGATTCCGTTATTTGCGTCTAGTATCAACTTCAAAGGGCTACATACCGGTAGATGCGCTGACGAGAGTAGCATGATCATACTCAATCGTTCTGATATTATCTGAGCAATCACGTCCGTGGTACGATATCATGTAGCGTACTGCGTCTTCCAGAATCAGATTCTGACGTTCGGTTTGTCCATCGGCTTGGGCACGGTAGGAAGTTGTCATGTGCAGACGAATTCCCATTAGCTTAGCCAAGGATGACCAGAACTTGGAGATGAACTTGGAATCTCGATCGCTGATGATGATGGATGGTAATCCGTGATGGCGAACAGCGCAATCAAAGACGTGACACGCAGTCTTCTGTGCATCATCCGTCCGGTTGTACGCACGATACTTCGGGTGCTTGGATTACTTGTCGACTATAGTCACGATGGCATTAACCCATTTGAATCAGGTAACCCATTGATAAAGTCCATAGATACGACAGACCAGCATTCCTCAGGAATCGGAATGGGAATTATCTTGCCATTCTTCCGAGCATTGCTGTGTTTCCAGCGAATGCAAGTTTCACAACTTTGCACATAATCGCGAACGTCTTGATCCAAGGTGAGCCAATGGTATCATTGCGAAATACGAAGGTACGTTCGATGGGCTCTAGGATAAGCAGCGATATTGGAGTCATGGAAGCAAGAGATGATGGAAGTTCGAAGATGATTGTCCCGAGTAAACGGGGCACACAAGCGTATCATCGTCTGAGACTTGCGGAAAGGTAAACCATTTTGTTTGGATGATGGTTGTTCCGGATGTTTAAAACGATCTTCGTAGTCTGGGCAATTGCGTTATCCAGCCGCGAATTCTCTGCCAACGGAATCAGACCAACCAAGCGAGCTCCAATTTTGAGCTTGTTGTGTCACATTGGTGGCCACAACAATATTCTCAGCTGCAGCGACGGTACGCGGGGTTTCCACTGGTACATGTCGGTAAGCTTGAGCCAAGGTCGGAATAGGGCGCGTGTAGTAGCCAGCAACATTTCCACCACGAAATTGAGGGCGAGAGGACGGTCGAGCCAAATGTTGGTTAAGACTGCGGTAATCGCGTCGATTTGTCAGGTTTCGAGCTGCACGGGCATGACAGTGCGTGGTACACCGATGAAACGAATTTGTATTGATAGCATGCTCCGGGGATTGACGCGACAACGCATTGGCAACCACATTGAGGTGCTCATTTACGTGATGCAACCTGAACGTAAACTGTGTGAAAACGTCAAATAGCGAGCCAATTTTGCTGAAACCTTTGGGTGGTGCAAAACTAATTTGCAAGCAGTGTTGAATGTGTAGATATCGAATTCACGACCAAAGAGATAATGGCGTCACTTATTCAACGCTAATTTAATAGCGAAGAGTTCTTTCTCGTGTGTTGGCCAATTGATCTCGTGAAGACCCACTTGCTTCGAGAAGAAGACGATCGGATGACTTGACCTGAATAAACTTGAGAGATAACGCCACCAGCACAGTAGCCAGAGTCACCTTTTGTCACGATATAACGTTTCTCGTTATCCGGTATCTGCAACACGGATGATTCTTGAAGAGCGGATTGAATTTTCCTCAAACAGACGAGTCTGCTCTGGATCCCATCTCCAGACATGTTCTTTCCTGACAAGAGTACCAAGCGATAATGACGTAATCACGGAAAGCGACGATAATAAGCCTGCGAGACCCTAAAGGCTTTGTAGTTGCTTTTAGTTTACTGGCTTAGGCCACTTTGCAATCGCGTCAGTCTTGCTAGTATCAACAGCAAGTCCTTTGGCAGAAATCGTTTGGCCTAGGAGCTTAGATTTGGGCTCTCCAAAGTGCTACTTCGAGTGATGGCAGGACAACTTCTGTCGACGTATAACCTCGAAGAGAGTTTGAATATGTTCAAAATGCTGGTGGGAAAGACACAAATGATATCAAAGAAGTCAACAATGAATCACTACTTCGCAAAGAGTCCTCATGAGGCGAGACCAAACACCAGGCATACCGGCTAATCCCATAGGAGCTACACAGCACTGGTAAGTTTTAGCGTGCATGAGAAAAGAGGTATACCTGCGACGCTTTAGCGCGATACGCATCTGGTGATTTCCTGGAGCAAAATCTAGAACTGAATAATTGACACAACCAGACATCTGCTCGACAAGTTCATCGATGCGAGGCATTGGAATCTTTGGAACAATCGACTGTGAGATCACATAGCGATAGTCGATGACATAACCGATAGGCAAAGTCGAGTTTCCAGAGCGTACTCACTCAAGGCGAGACAGCTGATGTCCAGCAGCTGGATCTTTCTTTGGAATCCCAAAGATGTTGGACACCTAAGAATAATCAGAAACTTCGATCTATCCTTTCTTTGGTTTCTCTGCAACGAAGAGATCCGGTGCATCCTGCTCGGCATTAGACCGGCGGAACGGAGCATGGTTCCGCTGGTATCTTGTCGGGGTATGCATCTTGGAATTCGCGGGCAGTGTGGTAAACGGGGCTGCCAGACTTGCGGAGCGTCTCTCACGACTGGGCCTTCAAGCGCTCTTCCCGCGCTGACTTTGGCTCAGTGCGAGGGTACATCAACGTCACCCATCGCGTTGAGACGCTTCGGAGTCGCGTAGGCATCGGTGATCAAACACACTTGTTCGATGTCGCCAGCCTTAGGGCCGCGCAGACAATTCCTCCAGGAGAGGTCTGGTAATTTCATGATCGCCGCCGCATCGCGAGGAGGGCTCGCGACTTCGATCATTCGGGTTCGACGTGGACCGCCCTCGACGTACTCGAGTACGCAAACGGACTCCGTCTGCGACTGATCGCGCGACCGGAAGCTGTTATGGGACTTCAGGCAACGACCCTTCGACCTCCTATTCGAGCGCTCCGCGCCACTGCTCGAAGTCGGCGCGTCGCTGTCGCTAGAGAAAGAAGCGGCACTCAACGATGAACCATCACCCTCCTCTAGGCGCAAAGATACTCTATCAACTGCGCTGATTTCATGCGGGGGTTGCCTTCGCCCGACCGTCTCGTTATCGCCCCCGCGACATCACGGGAGTACGCGACTATCATCTGCACCAAAATTTAGCAGCACGTCACAGACCATTCAGAGAGGGGCACCGCTCACTCTGTGTAAGGCGTGCGGCGTGGTAGACTCGTCCACGACTCGGACGTGTGGTCTATCCGACGGAGCAACCACCTAGTGTGTGAACACCTCGCTGACGCCAAAGTCACCTCGATGCTTGACAGATCGGGCCATTCAGTCGATCCCCGGTTGGTATCGAGCCAGCCACGGTATTCCCTAGATGCAGTCGAACGCGTAGTTCATCTCAATGACCAAAACCTCGTCCTTGCTCCGGAATACATCGAACGTGTACAGCATCTAGACGACGCGCCTACTGCGGGACGCAGTGCGGCCTGCCGTCCGCCAACGTGACGAAGACATCGCCAGTTCCGTTTCGGACCGCGATTCCAAGGGGAGGGAGAGATAAGCACAATGCCCGAAAGAAATTTTCGATGCCTCCGAGTCTAGGAGCACGCGGAAAGGACGTCGTGCGCCGGCGCAGTCAAGACTGACAATGATCAACCTCAAATCGCCGCGGGCAGTGGTGGCATTTGGCTGTGCTTAAAGCATGGAGGGGCTTGGAGGCTTAGCTGTCACAGGTCGGTCCGAATCTCCGTTCCATCCAGCAGGGCATCCCGCACCTACTGATCCCGTTTGATTTTTGGGATGGCAAAAGGGGACACTTCGTCTTCACTCGAGACACCCGCATTAGCGAGGACCGGCGTTGGCGCTCGGCAGATAGTCGTGCGGTGCCCAGGCTTGCGGTATCGATAGCAGATCAGTGGAGTGTAACCCCGACTGCTACGGGAGGAGAACCGACCGCGGCCCTTCGCAGCCTCTAGTGCATCAGGCTACTCGAGCATGCGACGACCGAGATTAAGCGTACGAGGAAGCCACCGTATAATCTTCACGCAGTGCGAGAGTCAACTCTTCTTCAAGGGTTTTGGGCTTGGCGCGAGTGAGACAGTACTGCGCCATATCTTCGCGCATATCGAATACGAAGACGTGGACATGAGATGCCATGTCTATCGGGCTCGTGATGACGCGTGAAGCCAGGTGTCGTGGCTTCTGAACGTAGTCGCGCATTGTCATATTCCCCTATTTTAAGGTGAAGAGCACTGCTCGCATACGCGAACCGTCTTTCGGTGGCTCCAACGCAAGTAGGGAGACTCTCGAGAGTCGGGAACGCGTTTGGGTCGACTGCAAACTTGCCGAGGGCCAATTCCTTAGCCTTGCCAGACAAGCGGGACCAAAGAAAGTTGATCTTCGATTGTGGTGCTTCGATCAGCCGCGAAGCGATCGTGATGTCAATCTCACGGAGCCAGCGATTCAGGGGCAGCCGGACTTGACCAATACCGGAGTACGTCGACGTCTCCATCTTGACGGCGTCATCCCATGAGGAATGTGAGGTAGTTCATACTCGCCGCTTGACATCGGCGACCTCCCGTTCCTTGAACGCTTGAACAGCCTGACGTTGCTGCTTGACGGTTGCTAAACTGAGCAGCCACGTGACGACGAGCTCGCCGGACACGTCGGCCAGCCGATGCAGGGCTCCCACTCACTCCACGTCAGAGGCGGGTAGTTCTCGTGTTTGAGGGTCATACTTGACATCCGGACTTGGCCGTCGAAGACTTGGTCGTTGGAAGGACTAGTAAGTGCTACCAGGTGTAACGGAGCCAGAGCAACCTACTGGCATACACTATTAATATGAGTAAGCTCGCAATACTGAACTTAATACCTTAGAATAAGGTAAATTCAACTCTGATTTAGATTAGATCCTGGATGAAGACCCTGGCCTTTTGTGAGCCACTCAATAATGTGTCAATTGCTACAGGCCTAAAAGTTTCCCCTTTTCAGCCAATCCGATAGAGACAACACAGCGCGCGCTATCCGCGTGCTTTTGCATCTACTTTGTTATATAAAACTATGTTCCTCTACCTACATTTGTTACTTAAATGTTGCCTGTCACAGGCTTAACTGGTTCGCTGTCGGGCTTGCGGCCAATGGACCAGGTGCCAAATGTGCTCTCGCGCAGAGTGGGCGGTGGGATAAAACCTCAAGAACTTAGTGGGGTCTGGAACGAAATCCCCTTAGCACTTACTGGCAGGATAAAGTCCCTCAAGCTATAAGCTTCCCCCTAAACAGCTCCAGGAATCTCGGGCTATCTGTGTATATGGGGCTTGCTATCTACTTATGCAAGCTAAGACGAATACACGCAGCGTACCTTGAGTAACGCGGCGTTCCGCGGCTTCCGTTTCGAAAATGATAGCAAAACGAAATTTTAACGATACATTTAAGTACGATGTGTAGACAACATACATTGTGTACACCACATATTGCAATATTAACAAATCGACGCAGCCTTCGCCGCTCTCGACAGCCAGTAAAACGCACGCATTAGCGTTACATAAATTAGCCCTAGCCCGTTACGGACGGACGTAGGGACAGATGCACGTATCACGCCTGAGTACGCTTCCGTTGAGTCGTATAAGTGGTTGGTGTACATGATCATCCTGGCTTCGTGGTTCCCTACGCACCCGCGGCTCACTGATTATGCGATCTCTCTTTAAGACATTTTTCTCGTCCGTAGAAGGGATCGCTTTCGTGGGTGCTAGCTATTCCGCGATTCCAAATGTTTACGTGGGCTCCACACGTTTCGTGATGCATAATCGTTAGTGGCCCATGGCGTCCCATCGTCTGTACCCTGATCGATTGGTGCTCTTTCGTCGGCTCGGCGTGTCCACGTAATGTTGCAGTCGCGTCGCTCTTATATCACGCTCTCCTAGTGTGGCTGCGTCAATCGCTCTACCGTGGTGTCATGGTGTAACTCAGGCGTCTATGCTATCGCGGTCGCATAGTGTACAGCAGTCGCCCGTGTTGCCGTGTTCTACCGTGGTGTCGTGCCATGCAGCTAAGTACTTTGTTTTTCGAAATTACGTGCCCCCCCCTCCCCCGAGGTTTGGGGTTGGTCCACTGCTCAAACTATTGTGATGTGGCGGCTCGTCTGTCGTCCGTGTTATCGTGTCTTACCGGAGTATCGTGATGTGATGCCCGGTGAGCGTCTACCTGATATTGTGCTCCAATGCTCGGCGTTTTCCCGTTTATGGTCTCCCGTGGTCTCGTGTTAGTGGCTGCAACTCTAATTGAGGATGGCAACCTGCCTCAGCATCGCGATCTATTGCTCTTAACACGTGGGCATAGGTTGCTTCGTTTGTACGAGACCGACGTCGATTACAATTCGCTCCCATATCCCCTGTACGGAGAGAAGTGCTGGCCCTACATAGACGAGTGTGTGAGTGGCACCGAGTATCGAAACAAGAAGAAGGTGTCGACTCGTGAACACGTCGCGTTTCGCCTACACCAAAACGTGGACGATTAGTCCACTCCCCACCAGAACGGACGACTATTCTAACAGTGGTGTGGAGATCAGCGTGCAAAATGTGAGCAGGAACGTCTTCGGTGGGTGGTCGACAATCATAGAACACTTCGCGCAGATCAATACAGGTGTCTTTAGGACGGTTTGTCAACGAGGATACTTAGGCTCTGGCGAAAGGAGGAGTGCTACTGTCGGAATACGCCCGGGCCGAGAACGGATTGGTGTACCCGAACCGGAACGGAGAAAAGCAGTGGACGACCAATCCACATTTTTAATCAGGTTGGCAAACGTATCATCCTTCTAGTTACGAGCCTAGGCAGTCCATGGTCAATGTACAAGTCGTATCAAGATTCGATGGTAATTGTTCGGAAATATGGAGGACCCGACGTACTCCTGACCGGAACGTGCAACCCCAAGTGGGACGAGATTCTTGAAGCAATAGTTTCTGAGATCCTGATCGCTCAAGAATGCCCAGACATTGTGACTCGCGTATGGTATCAGAAATTAAATGCGACGCTTGACAGGTTAAACGATGACGTCCTGGGGCGAGTGCGAGGGCGGATTAACGCGGTCAAATTTCAGGCTCCCCTACGCTCACGTCTTAATTATTTTAAGGCCTCGCGAGTCTGAAAGTAAGCCTGATTCCAAGCCAGCAGCCACCTCACCCCGCAGCTTCTTGCAAAATCCAGCATAATATGTTGCACCACGTTGATGCCCAACGCGTGTCGATTTTTGATTCCGACGACAGCATTACTATATGATTTCTAGTCCACTAGTCCTCACTTGTTGCTTCGATATGCACCTGATCCATGCCATGGTCCTCGACTATCTCTTGGAGGGGTGTTTGTGTGTATTCATTTAACTCTAGCGGAAACTCCGTATATTTAGCGCTAAACGCAGTCAACAAATCGTTAAAAACCAAGAGACTTATTCGCGATTGAACTGCCAATGAAACGACAGTTTATCGTCCTTCAATTGCTCGTATTCCTAAGTAAAGCGAAGATTTTGCATTCCTCTTGGAGTGTCGTAAGGGTGGCAATATTGCATTGTCATATGCCTCGCACCATCATGCAGTTGGGTTTAGACGCCCGAGTCGGACTTCGATGTTGCCGATTCCAACGATAACCTTTAAAAACGAGGCAACGACAACAAGGATGACGACGCCATGCAGGACGACAATAACCCAACAGACAGCAAATTCAACTCCAGCAGCGCATCAAGCCACCGCCGCACGCTGCACCCACCCAACGCCTTCGCTAACACCATCGCTGTAGCCACCAAGTCGCGAATAATGCAGCTATTCTACCCAAGTCTCCCATTCGTCGAAAATACAATTTCAGACTGTGTCGCCATTTCCATTTCAACCGGCCTAAAAGTCCTGCGCCGCCCGTGACGGGTTCACGTGCCGAGGTGCATCTGTACGGCGCGACTATCACGTATTTCTACGCAGCACCGGGGCCTGAGCGCAATGAGCTTTTCCTGTCGTCAAAGTCACAGGAGGGATTCCCCAACCACGGCTCAGTAACTGGAACTTGAGCCAGCTGGATCAGACCGTAGGCTGACGAAAAGAGCCCCACAGTCGCCACTTTTGCGCTCGATATCCCGTCGAACATGTACCTGCACGACTTTGGACTCGTCAAAATTTTTGCTACTGCTCTTGCTACAGCTGTCCACATCGAGAACAAATAGGAGGGCGAGACCGCTTTCCAGACGCTGCTTCACACGTATTTGTCGGCGGACGATGTGCGTGACGGATCCGTCGTGGTCGAGGGCCTCAAGGGCCTCACGTACCACGACAAGGTTGCGGGTCAGGAGAATTGTGAGGAGCGCGACATGCTGACCCTCGACCAGGAGACGGTCAGCGTCTAAGCTAACGCCCCGTCGCCTGTCGTGGTGGCATGAAGCGTGCAGACGGCCACGAACAAGTCGTGACCGTTAAAAGGAGGGATTCATAAAGAGCAGCGCCACACAGCAAAGCGACGAGGTCGTGTGGAACCCGTGGATCCACGAGGCCAAGGGCATGAGCGACTTTGGAGCTGACGAGTACCCCACCATGCGCTGCGTCGTGTCAGCAAACAGCAGAAGGTCCCAGCTGGACAAACCTTCACGCTGCAGCAGGCCATCAAGCTGCCAGCACTGTCTTTGATGATGAGACAGCAGGCAAGTAGCACACGATGACAGCAGCCCAAATGGAGTCGACTGTCGTGGAATACTACCTTTAGTGGCGTTCTTGGTCAACTTTGTATTTGCATTTATTAATACTAGTTAGTGCTAATAAAAAACATCTTTTTCGGTGTGACCCTGTCTCCGTCTTCTCTCCAAACGCTCGCTGTTTTTAGAGCGAAACTCATGGAGCTGCTCAGCATTTTATACTTGAAGAGTTAGTTGCCAAAGAAGCAAACGATTGTAGCGATGAGTCTGAGCGCTCGAACACGCTCGACCACGAGTCGCAGCTCGTTGCCCCATGGCGGTGGTGGATCTCGACGCTATCGGCGTGTGGCGCACACGCACCAGGTGGACGACACGCTTTTTGGCGAGAAGAATCAACTGGCAAAGAACCGCAAGAAGGATCGTACGCTTCAGGCTGGAAGGTACGTAGGCCGATTATAATAAAAATGCAGAGAAGAGACCATTTACGAACTACTCCACGTTGATGACAGAGACATTGTGGGCGCCCAGTCAAGTGCGTCGTCCAACCAAGAAACAAGCGGGTCCGAAGACACGTCGTCATTTGGCCGCCATGTCACTAAACGAGCAGGAAGGAGAATGGTGACGAAAACCCCGATCGTGGTCGTACCCGAGGACGAATTGGAGCGCATCAAAGCAGAGACGAAAATCCTGACTGCGGCCGATTTGGAGGCGCTGGAGGCCAAGCGTGAGGCCGATCAAGAGCACCAGCGACTGGCATCAAAAGCTCGAAAGGAGCACATGCTAAAGCTCAGTGAGGAGGCAGCACTGCGCGCCCCCAAGAGCGAGATTGAGCAGATTTTCTCAGCTGAGAAGCAGGAAATCTTGCGTCGTGCTCGAGTGCAGAAGGACCAGATGCACGACAGTGTCAAGTTGATGAAGACCCTGGGTACTCGTGCTCAAGCCTTCACGATCCGTGACCAGCAGCTCAAGGTGAAGAGCGAGCTCGAAGACGAACACCACGTGTACGACGAGAAGATGAACACTTTGATGGAGATCGAGCGTCTTGAAAGTCTCAAGCGACAAGAACACCGCGATGAAGTCAAGAAGCAGAAACGATACGCAGACCGCAAAGTCCTCGAAGATCAAATTGAAGATCGTCGTCGTCAACGCCAAAAGGAGAGCGAGATCGTCGCCCAAGAGGCTCAAGAAATGCTGGCGAAGATCCAGCGTCAACAGGAACAAGAAGTCGAGAAAGAGAGAGCGAAGGCTTTGCGTACTCAACGCTCCATGGAGGAGATCAAAAGGTTTAACGAGGATACACTGAGACGCAAGCAGGAGGTACAGCGTAAGATAAAAGAAGAAGAAGATGCAGTGCATGCGTATCAAGTGAAAAAGGCCGAGGATCTCAAGCTGCGAGAGGAGGAGGAAGCGCAGAGACGACATGAAGCGGAACTTCGTTGTGCCAAGTTGCGCTCGATGCAGGAGAAAATGGCCAACGAGAAGGCAGAACTGGACGAGCTGCGTGCCAAACGAGCTGCTGAAGCGCGGGAACGACAGGCTCGCGAAGCTGACATGGCCCTGGCCAGGAAGCATAAAGAGGAGATGGAAGAACTACGGCGAGCTCGTGAAGCCCAGGCGCTGCATCGTGAACGTGCTCGTGTTAAAGAGGCGACGATGCAGCAACGCGAGTACGACTCGATCATGGTGCAGGTCGAGTCGGACAAGACTCGAGTCAAGGAGGAAGACGAGAAACGCAAGTTGGCCAGTATGGCTCATCGTCGCGTGCTGCAGTCTCAAATCGAAGAGAAGGAATGTTTGAAAAAGCTCTCGTTTATCAGGAAACAGGAGGAAGGTCAAGCACTCAAGGAGGAATATGCAAAAGAGCTGGAAAAGCTGGAGAGGATTCGGATGGAGGAGGTTGGCGAGCTAGTCGAAGCGGGTGTGAATCCGTTGTACTTGTCTGAGATGAAGGCCCTTGTCATTGAAAAGCAGATTCGGTAGACAAAGCAACAGACAAGCAAAGGCCAACCCTACGATATAACCATTTTATCAAGTATTTTCACAGTACAGTAGAGAGATCTGAATGAATTGCTTTAGGTCTTGATTATCTACATGTATCGGCTAAGACGAGAAGAGAACCATGCAGGGGTGAGAAAACAAACTACCATGGCAATATACCTACGCTAGTACAACAATGGGAACAAGCAAACCCGAATAATGCTAGACGGTTTAACAGATATAAACGTGAAATAACCAGTAATACTTGAACGATTTTGCTAATTCTGCGTAGTGCGTCACTACAATATCGCGAAGTATGCATCGCCAGAAGCTTCAGTCCACCTTGGTGCTGAGCGCGAGAAGAGGCTTTTGCGCTTCGACAGCAACGATTATCGCGACGATGACGGTGAAGAGGAAAGGGCGAATGGTGCCAAACTCTTCAACGTCGACAAGCTAACGGTGTATGTAAACAAAGCCCAGAAGCGAACTGCCAACAATGTGAGTGGAAGCCTCTTGAATTATTTTAAGAGATTGGAAGCATACGGCTACAACCCTGTCAAACTCGGTAACATAATTCCTGACGAGGAGTACGACAATCTCCGTATGCTGTACCGCAGCTGGTACTACCACAACAAGTAACCGGATGACTACAAGCTCATTGTGAACAATCATCTTCTCCACTGGATGGTTTGGCTTCGTAACTATTGAATACAGCAGTTACCTCGGCTGCAGCGTTGCTTTATACATGATGATGATGGTGTCTTGCTGTTGAAGACGTAGTAGGCGATGAGCTTATAAAACTTTTTTACACCTTGGCTAAGCGCAGCAATATCACACGAAGAATGTAGACCCAACACGATAAAACGCTGGTAAACTGTACGAGATGGTATTTCGTGTAGCTGATTGGGTAAACGAGTTCGTATAATGTATCTGCGACAAGTGCAAGACCATGTTAAGCTTAGTGAATCTACAAGCGCTGTAAACGCACAAGTAAATAAGCATCGCCATCGTCAAGAAATCCACATTCAAGGCTGTAGGTGACGATGTTTGAGCGACCAGTAGTCTAATACAGCTAGAGATGTTCACCCCATGCAGTGCTTCTTCTGTTCCATCAAACGTACCATAAGAAATGTGTCGCCTGCACCAGAGCCTCAATAAACATGTATAACGACGATAGACTGCGGTAGAATTAAATGACTGCCTGTCTGTTCTAAGCACATGCTTCATTATCAATGAAATAAACCGAGCGAGCTAAGAAACACTAGCAATTTCCTGTTCCAGCGGCCTAAATTGGACATTGTTACCACTAAGGCTGTACGGGACCCCGCACAAAAGGTCACTGGCTATAAAGAAGAGTGCGATAGGTGCGAGTACCCATCTTCCTTCCAGAAAAATATTGTTCGATATAAATGGACGGCGTTACTGCAACTCGTCAACGACAAGACAACAGCTCTTATAGCAACGCAACAGACCACATCGACACAAGGAGAGCCACAGAGAACAACATTTGCTAAATAAAATACGCTCGTGGCGTAATTTAAAAGAGATAAATGACGGGAACCGTAAAAGTTTCTGGCCCCCTATTGTGAATTTCTTAGTAGATCGCAGTCGGCCGTTTTAAAGGAGACAAGTATGAGCGAAGACGACATCAGCCACGCCAGCCTTCTTAAGAGCGCTATTGCTAGTCACCCAGCGCCTTCGGGGTATCTAGAGCTAACTGCAGCTCGCCGTGGTGAAGCGGAGACTCTTCAAACTCACCAGGCCAAGCTTTGCCAAAAGCTGCTTCAGTCCCGGCTTCAGCAGATTGAACTAATGGAAGGGAAGCTTGAAAAACTGGCCAAGTACACGGCGAAGCTGTTAAATGCGCACGATGAGCTAGCTACATTGATCTCACTCGAAAAGGAGGAAACCACCCGCATTGCAGCCGTGACGGGGGTTCCTATTCGCAGCTCAAAGTACGTCATGTCTTACTCGGTTGTGCTGGAGGAGTGTTGCAGCTCAATGTTAGGCCACACGCAGCATTGAGAATTTGAGGACCAGAGTGGGGTTATTGAGTAAGAAGTTTACAATTAATTGGCTTCCGAAACACAACATGCTACGTCTTAATTGTCGCCAGTAATTCCAGATCTGTGTCTTGGACCGCCTTCGCTACCTTGTTTTTTCTCGTGGTTACCTCGGGTTGCCTTAAGATCATCCACATAATGCGAAGACGCATAATAGTGACGTCGTCATGGCTTACAGCACATCGGGTAAATTGCGAGCTATTTTTAAGCATCGTATACACTTGGGCGAGAACTAGCACACCGCAAGAAGTTCCGTCGGGCTGCTTCGGTCCGGAAAGCCACACGGTCTCCTCAACGATTGGATATGGCTCTCCCAGCATGGTGGAATCGTGCCAAACTCTTAAAAACTCGGCCACTACTGCCTCGTAGGTGTGCTCAAGAGTGTCGTTGTATGATGTAGAGCACAATGGTTCGTAGAAATACGGTGTGACTGTCGCCATTGCCGTCCGGTATGAAATACTGACAATAATCACACCCCAGTGTATGTCGCTCAAATGGACAGGCAACACAACGTACTTGCAGCTATCAATAGGGATTTCTGGTGGCCTCGGACAGCCCAATGACGGTGCGAATGAGTCCAAAGCATAGCAGCTACCAATCGATTCGCAAATGCATCGAATTCCGAAGTCGATAATCGTATCACTCAGCATACGATCTCGGGCAATCATGCCAACCATTTTCTCCACCATGACGGTTCCCTCGCCACAATCAAGCCGAAAGATTGAGCTTAGACAAGCGCTTTCCAGCACACGCACGATGTCGTCCGCCAGTTGTTGATGTCTCACTGGAACAACGTCAGGCATTAGAGCAGCAGTTCCGGTCTCCTCGTCGAATATCTCCGGGTGTGCGAGGATCTTTTTCCACTTTGTCGATAACAGCCACTTCACATCTGCCATCCATGAATTGAACTTCTTGACAAGACTGAAGTACTCAACCATTCTGAAGACCCCACCACTAGTAGCAACACAGAAAGCAACACACCCCGTGAGCAACACATTAAGCAACACAGAGCTCCAGCAGCACATGAAACAGCACATGAAAAGCACAAACCTAGTAAAGCGCGGGGTACCACCCGGAAAGAAAGCTAAGACTTCGTTCGTGGACCCCTCCGGATGTTCGACATCTTGATGCTCATTGAAGTACTTTGATCCTTGACGTTTCTTCTTTTCGACAGCAACCACAGCGTTCAATTTAATGACAAGGTTCTGAGGAATCACGAAATTGTAGTCATAGTCAGCCGTACAAACTAATTCACGACAGCTGCGAGGAGTTCGGGCGCTCATGAAATCGTCATCCATGATCACAGGGTAGTTTCCGAGTATCTCGCTCACGTGATACGGGTCAGTCGTGTGGTTCGCCCATTCCAATAGTCGCGAAAGTGACGGTACGTTTTTGTCCGGAAGCGCAATAGCAGCCAGTTTCTGGGGCCTTTCGTGCTTTACTAATTTGCGCTGTGTCAGCTTCTTCCTCTTATTGTGTCGAGGCTTGGGGTGAGGGATACGAAGAACTTCAAGTCCGCAGTTAGCGGTGGCTTTCGCTTCACTGCACTTCCTGGGTGCATGTGCAGCCGCTTTAGCTGGCTCATTGTGAGCTTCAAGACGCGTATCGGTTTGGTGGTCGGCCGACGGTAACGCTACTTGGACCTTCAATGTTTGTGTTGCACTCGGTCCTTTTGTCATCGTAAATTTGTGTATGGCTCCATCCCCCGTCTGAGGTGAATTTGGCGATTTCATCTGCCGGATAAAATCCATAGTATCAATAAGTTCTGTGGGCTCAATTTCCGATGCGGCATCTGATAAATAGGAATTGTCGGGTTTGTCGTCCTCTTCCGGCAAAGTCGTTGTATCTGATACCGATCCAGCTCCAACACCTTCACGTAGCTCACGTTGAACCAGTTCCTTCCAGGCATGCAATGCTGTGCAGAAAGCAGGGCTCGACAGACCTGAGAGACGCTCCATCACGGGCTCGAATACTGCTTTTGCATAGCAGTACTTCTCCTCGGTTGACATAACAACAACATTTGCTCGCTCGCGGCGACGCAACTTCACGTAGATGATTCGGCGTTTCGATTTAACGCGCAGTCTTGTCGTTTTGGTATCTCCTAGCTCTCCTTTCACTTGTGTTGCTTCGTGTGTTGCTTCGTGTGTTGCACCACTCGGTTGTGTAGCGTCCTGTGTTGCACTACTCGGTTGTGTTGCTGATAATGTTGATGCAGAATCCTGCTGCTGGACCGCGTCGAAGGCATCGCTGGCTACTTTCATCGAAGTTTGAACGTCCTGGAGGGAATAGATACCCGCTTGAAACGCCTTTTCCATTGCCGCCATTTCCAGCATGTCCCAGCGTGGAGCAATCGTCAATGCCGGAAGATACTCGAACCGGTGAACGCGGTCAGCAATGTACATCAAGTGTTGACACGGAAGGTGATTACTTCGATAGAATAGGCATGTACACGTCCACTGATAGTCATTGCAGCGATATGTGCGCCCCTGCGTAGACAACATCCACTCTCCCACTTCCACGTTTTCTTTCTTGCACGTAGCTTCCGCCAGATATACCATGAAGTGCTCCCACTGAGTGCGCACTTTTGTAAACGAAGCATCGCTCAGGTGCTTTGCCACAACTACAAGGAAGTCTGGGACAGAGTCAGGTTGCCGCGAGGTCACGGAGTGCTTGCGAATTGAAGCAAGTAGCTGTCGAATAACTGTCGTTTGGTGAGCTAGAAGCCCTCCAATCGTCGCATCAATACGGGGCCTTTTACCGAGGAGCAGCTTCACCTGATTCCAGTTGGACTCAATTCGATTGGTGGTGGTATTGCCTGCAGAAAAGTACGCCCCACGGAGATAATTTGCCCACATCGAATCGCACGTTTTCCAATTCCGCAAAAAATAAGCAAGTAGCTTAGGGCACTTCTCCTCGCACGTTCTTGTGAATGCTGCCAACTCTGAATTGAACGCTATCTGCGTGTTGCTACATTTCGCACAACATATTTAGCAACACAACAAAGCAACATATTAGGCAACATTTCATAATCAACACATGAAGCAACACACAGAATCGTACCAGTAGATTAGCTTTGCAAACGCGTCCTCCATCATGTCGCGCTGTGACATTGTCAGGTCAAACTTGGGACGACGAAGCACTTTTCTCCAGTACGTGAGCGCGTGGAATTGGCACAGAATAACCTTGGTGCCGGGAAATGCTCTTTCCAGGACCCGCCACTCCACGAAATCTTTGTCGATAACGATAGTCTGGATTAAATTCCAGGACGGGCTCTTCATTTTGAAGAATTCAACGATACGGTCCATTGTTTGTGCTTTTTGGTCTAGCGCAAGAAAGTCGATTACAGGTATGCCCCGTCCTGTTGCCGACGTGACCACAAGACTTCCTAAAAAAGCAAACAAGTTAGTATGTGTATGATCTGACAATTAAATACGATGCAACTTACCCAAATGATATCCGAGGTTATTAGTCCCGTGCGTCCAGTCCATCACCAGTGTGTCACCCCACTGACGAAAACACTCCTTCTGAATGGAGGTTTGCAATGCAATGACACAGGTTATATCCATTTGGTCTTGCACCAGGAGAACATCATTTCCTTCTTCCGCGACAAAAGCACCCAAAAGAGACTTGGTTCGTTCCAACGCTGATGATCCCAATAGCACCCGTAGCACATTACGTGTTTGCTGAGGTGTAATAGTAATATCTGCACGTAAACAAAATGTTGTTAAGCTTGATTAAAACTTTGAATGTACAGCGATTCTTAAGGTTTACTGCGGTCACCCTCCATTACGAAAAGCACCCACCTAGCTTGTCCGCCAGATACCGGTTGACAGCAGCAGTACTGGGCTTCACCTCGTTGAGTAGACCGAGTTCTTGTCAAACTTTGCGCGACAAAAGTGACTTCGCACTACGATACGAATCGTAGATCACCTTCGTAGTGGGGTGGTTGTGCATCGATATCTAAAAAATTAAACAGTTAGAACTACAAATATGCGTAAAAACAGCATCTTACGCACCTCTGTGTCTTCACCAATACACACTTTCCACGAGGGTTTACCGGCCTCAACTGAGTAGACGGAACGCACAACGAAGCTCGCTTCACATCCTGTAAAGCGGCAGTCGTGTTCACGGCGCCCACGCCCTCGGGGGGCCTGAGTTGCAGCATGCGTACACCAAACTCGTTTGAAGCTGTGGGTCAAATAATCAGGTATCTTCTTAGCACCAGGAAGCCTAAGCAACACTCAAAGCAACATAGCAGCAAACGACATAGTGAGACAGCAACATAAACGTCAATATCGGTATCGTGCCTTCACCTGTTGTGCTTCTCTCTTGTCTCAGAGCTCCGAGTTCGATAGCAAAGGAAGTGCTCGACTTCGTAATCTTTGAGCACTTTCTGATACTCCTCCCACGTGCTGAAGACCTTTTGCGGTAGCCCTGGCTTGTCGTTGATGACTGGGTTTAACGTTTTCACAATCTTCTTGCGGTTATCCGCGTTTTTGGTTTGGCGACGCCAGAGATGATGTGGTCGACTAGCCGACCCTTCAGTGGATACTCGTACCCGCTTTGTTGGAGGCTCAGGATCTGGGTCATCTGCAGTCGATAATCCTAAATTAGAAAGTGTAAATAACATTGTAGACGACTCGTACCTGAATCTGATACTTTGTTTTCCGTATCGTTGGAGTCCGCTAGGGTGGCTGCGGCGGCGTTATCCTTAACGTTGCCCTCAACGTTGCTCTCCATGTTGCCCTTAGTGTTGCCCTCAATGTTGCTCTCCATGTCGCCCTCAGTGTTGCTCTCAGCGATAGCGGCCGGCGAGTCAGCTGCCACCTTAGCAGTAGCGTTCTGGGAGTGTTTCACCTCTTTTTCATGTGTGGTAGCCTCAGCCGTGGTATCCTGTGTAGCGGGGACATCCTCGTCCTGCGTGGCGCTCTTCGGGGCGTTCTTCGGGGCGGGAACATCCTCGTCCTGCGTGGCGTCCTGCGTGGCGTTCTTCGGGGCGGGAACATCCTCGTCCTGCGTGGCGGGGACATCCTCTTCCTGCGTGGCGTTCTTTGGGGCGTCCTGCGTGGCGGGGACATCCTCTTCCTGCGTGGCGTCCTGCGTGGTGCTCTTCGTGGCGTTCCTTGGGGCGGGGGCATCCTTCGTGTGGCCGCGTGTCAGACCAACGTAATCACGCGGGCGCAAGGTGGAGCGACGTCCTACACACATCAAATCAGTTTATATCCATCACAGCGAACCTTATAAGCGTCATACCTGTGTTTGCGACCAACTGGACGTGCGCCACACCCTCTTGTTTCGCAGCCCCCGTACTGGGCGCTCGCATCTTCTCGTCCTTCTTCGCCATATCACCGTTGTAGGTTTCTCCCGTTCCTGGAAATGTCGTACTTTGTCGACCACAAGATTTTGCAAATTTTTAGTCTAATTGTTTGGTTTCAAATTCACGGGAAGATAAACTCGGTAAATTACCGAACAACACAGCAAGCTGCTGCGTTGCTCTAAACCACCTATCGTGTAATTGTGGTAAAGTTGTAGTAACGACTCCGGATATAAATGCTAGCTTCTAAAACGCTGGCTGCCCGTAGTTGGGAGGCCCTACAGTAGGGGCTGCATGTTAGATGTAGAAGGGGGTACTGTACTAGGATTCTAACTCAATCAATTTCACTCTTTAATTTCTAGACAGCGCCTCCTTTAGCCTCATTCGCTTGTGATTGTATCTTTTGTGGTTTTTACTATTACAATAGTAAATCGTTCTTTAAAGTGATAAAGAACTCTCTGGATTATCCATATTAACATCATTTAATGTAAAGGAGCTGATAGGAATTTTCTTCCATATCAGCAGAACACATTGACCGGTTTCTTGTCATTATGGACCAGCCCCAATCACTGTCCATGGTGACCAGCGCATGATGCGCTGCGCATCCATAGTTGAGAACTTACTGACTATCCAACAGGCATAACGACAAACCTGTTGACGCTACTGTCGCAATTTAATGTAAGCCCAGTGACGATTCACAATAACTCGCGCAATTCGGTGTATTCACGAAATTCAAGTAAGTAAGCATTTTTTTTTCATTCAGCATGTAATTGCTCCGCTACTACGCTTTTGACTATCGCTTGCTTATTGAAGGAGCTAGACCACTTCGAGTATTATAGAACGTTTAGCAGTCTCCTAGGACATCCGATAACGCTGCTGCTGTACGGGGGCAGATATTTGCAACTGCTTTACAACATATTAGTTTTAATAATTCAAGATGACATGAAAACATGCTTTAAGTGTAGAAAAACGGATCTACGCATCCTACTTTCCAGATTCATAACTGTCACTCCATAGAAAAGCAAGACGGTAAGTGAGTTTTTCTTGTAAGATATGCATTCAGTCGTACGTTATAATGACGCTTAATGACTTGTGTATTGCGTCGTCTAAGCAATTTGCTGCTGCTTCTCCTTAGTTCACTTTTTACAAAATGATTGGGCTGCACAGTGTTGTATGTTGTCTCCAATAAAGATCTGGTTTGCCTTCGAGTCCGTTATCTATTGGCTTCTGTTCCTTAAGACTTCGTAGTAAGTGAACCTTAGCGCTCATGCATCAGTACAGTCGTAGTTTTCGGCGTTACAAAAGTGTCATCCCAATAATACACGACTGTATTGTAAGTATGAATGAATGAACTTGCATGTAGCCGATGGAAGCAGATACATGTAACTACAGGCACCAATTCTTCACCTGGCATCATAAACGTTACGTAAATCCACGTGGTTGAAGCGTCTTGCAATATTCTGTTTTGCAGCTCAATATGCTAACAACACATTGACCGGTCTCTCGTCAAAAAGGACCAGGCATAACAAATCCAATGATATAACGCAGATCCCGATAACCAGCGCATGGATAGTGCAGCATTTGGTTGCGATCCGACACGCATAACGACAAGCCTGTTGACATTAACGACATCCAACCAAACGAAATATTAAAACTCTGGAGTATTACAATGTAATAGACCACCGAAGGCACGGCAAGCCTTAGGCTTAAGCAAGATTGGGTGAGGATCCCCAGTTTACAATGTACACTATTTCTGGATCAAATCGTTAGATCGAAACACAAACGGCTCACATCAAAACGAAAACACACACGAGAAAGACAAACTGCTCCGAAATTGACGATGAACCAGTCGAACTCCACCAGCATGTCAGCTACTTCCGTGACTCTCTAGCTAACAGTCAGTAAACAGGTTCTCAGCGATACACTAACGACATTGCTGTCTACGGAGACAAATAGTACGAAAACAGCCTAATACAGCTTCCAATATAAGCTAAATTACTGCCCGCGTGAGACAAGCAACAAATCTCCAGAAAATTCTACCAACTCTCAATTAAGACCCTCGAGAAAAATCATTTATTTTATACCCAACTATCGCTTACAGTCAACGACGGTGAAGTGTAGCGTTACGACCAGTAACATTATAGTTCAGGGAAACGTGCTTCTGACGAACGCTTCCCAATTTTTGAAGTTTTCAAGTGGTTTAATATACTACTGAACAGAAAGCATAGCAGTCTAAAAGAGAGGACCAGACAAGCAATATATATAAACCGATTTAGAAACCGAGTGGATATTCAGGATATCGTAACCTGTATCTAATCAATGCCCTGCCTTTTTCACATACTGTCCCATACAGAGACCTGGCTTGCGTTGTGACACCTGTACTTTGTAATATTGATATCACTAGACATCGAAGTAGCTGAGCACACGAAAGCAGCTAACAATTTCACTCCGCAATCTGCGTCGTACGAAAGCCATCACTTTGTGCCCCAACTGTCTTCATTTCGGATCAAGAGCCACCGCCGTTCACCAATGCGTCTGTCCTGCGTCTATCTAGTAGTCGCTACTGTGACCACTATCATCGCAAGCGCTAATGCTGCAGCCGAAGCCTCCGAGCCCATGCCCAATATCGCGAAGTATGCATCACCAGAAGTTTCAGTTCACCTTGGTGCTGAGCGCGAGAAGAGGCTTTTGCGCTTCGACAGCAACGATTATCGCGACGATGACGATGAAGAGGAAAGGGCGAATGCTGCCAACCTCTTCAACGTCGACAAGCTAACGGTGTATGTAAACAAAGCCCAGAAGCGAACTGCCAACAATGTGAGTGGAAGCCTCTTGAATTATTTTAAGAGATTGGAAGCATACGGCTACAACCCTGTCAAACTCGGTAACATAATTCCTGACGAGGAGTACGACAATCTCCGTATGCTGTACCGCAGCTGGTACTACCACAACAAGTAACCGGATGACTACAAGCTCATTGTGAACAATCATCTTTCGTAACTATTGAATACAGCAGTTACCTGGGCTGCAGCGTTGCTTTAAACATGACGATGATGGTGTCTTGCTGTTGAAGACGTAGTAGTTGATGAGCTTATAAAACTTTTTTACACCTTGGCTAAGCGCAGCAATATCACACGAAGAATGTAGACCCAACACGATAAAACGCTGGTAAACTGTACGAGACGGTATTTCGTGTAGCTGATTGGGTAAACGAGTTCGTATAATGTATCTGCGACAAGTGCAAGACCATGTTAAGCTTAGTGAGTCTACAAGCGCTGTAAACGCACAAGTAAATAAGCATTGCCATCGTCAAGAAATCCACATTCAAGGCTGTAGGTGACGATGTTTGAGCGACCAGTAGTCTAATACAGCTAGAGATGTTCACCCCATGCAGTGCTTCTTCTGTTCCATCTAACGTACCATAAGAGATGTGTCGCCTGCACCAGAGCCTCAATAAACATGTAAAACGACGATAGACTGCGGTAGAATTAAATGACTACCTGTCTGTTCTAAGCACATGCTTCATTATCAATGAAATAAACCGAGCGAGCTAAGAAACACTTGCAATTTCCTGTTCCAGCGACCTAAATTGGACATTGTTACCATGTACGGGACCCCGCACAAAAGGTCACTGGCTATAAAGAAGAGTGCGATAGGTGCGAGTACCCATCTTCCTTCAAGAAAAATATTGTTCGATATAAATGCTAGCTTCTAAAACGCTGGCTGCCCGTAGTTGGGAGGCCCTACAGTAGGGGCTGCATGTTAGATGTAGAAGGGGGTACTGTACTAGGATTCTAACTCAATCAATTTCACTCTTTAATTTCTAGACAGCGCCTCCTTTAACCTCATTCGCTTGTGATTGTATCTTTTGTGGTTTTTACTATTACAATAGTAAATCGTTCTTTAAAGTGATAAAGAACTCTCTGGATTATCCATATTAACATCATTTAATGTAAAGGAGCTGATAGGAATTTTCTTCCATATCAGCAGAACACATTGACCGGTTTCTTGTCATTATGGACCAGCCCCAATCACTGTCCATGGTGACCAGCGCATGATGCGCTGCACATCCATAGTTGAGAACTTACTGACTATCCAACAGGCATAACGACAAACCTGTTGACGCTACTGTCGCAATTTAATGTAAGCCCAGTGACGATTCACAATAACTCGCGCAATTCGGTGTATTCACGAAATTCAAGTAAGTAAGCATTTTTTTTTCATTCAGCATGTAATTGCTCCGCTACTACGCTTTTGACTATCGCTTGCTTATTGAAGGAGCTAGACCACTTCGAGTATTATAGAACGTTTAGCAGTCTCCTAGGACATCCGATAACGCTGCTGCTGTACGGGGGCAGATATTTGCAACTGCTTTACAACATATTAGTTTTAATAATTCAAGATGACATGAAAACATGCTTTAAGTGTAGAAAAACGGATCTACGCATCCTACTTTCCAGATTCATAACTGTCACTCCATAGAAAAGCAAGACGGTAAGTGAGTTTTTCTTGTAAGATATGCATTCAGTCGTACGTTATAATGACGCTTAATGACTTGTGTATTGCGTCGTCTAAGCAATTTGCTGCTGCTTCTCCTTAGTTCACTTTTTACAAAATGATTGGGCTGCACAGTGTTGTATGTTGTCTCCAATAAAGATCTGGTTTGCCTTCGAGTCCGTTATCTATTGGCTTCTGTTCCTTAAGACTTCGTAGTAAGTGAACCTTAGCGCTCAATGCATCAGTACAGTCGTAGTTTTCAGCGTTACAAAAGTGTCATCCCAATAATACACGACTGTATTGTAAGTATGAATGAATGAACTTGCATGTAGCCGATGGAAGCAGATACATGTAACTACAGGCACCAATTCTTCACCT
This sequence comes from Phytophthora infestans T30-4, assembly GCF_000142945.1. NCBI lineage: Eukaryota > Oomycota > Peronosporomycetes > Peronosporales > Peronosporaceae > Phytophthora > Phytophthora infestans. Next base: position 1,251,647 of record NW_003303723.1, on the reverse strand, counting down.
GGCATCATAAACGTTACGTAAATCCACGTGGTTGAAGCGTCTTGCAATATTCTGTTTTGCAGCTCAATATGCTAACAACACATTGACCGGTCTCTCGTCAAAAAGGACCAGGCATAACAAATCCAATGATATAACGCAGATCCCGATAACCAGCGCATGGATAGTGCAGCATTTGGTTGCGATCCGACACGCATAACGACAAGCCTGTTGACATTAACGACATCCAACCAAACGAAATATTAAAACTCTGGAGTATTACAATGTAATAGACCACCGAAGGCACGGCAAGCCTTAGGCTTAAGCAAGATTGGGTGAGGATCCCCAGTTTACAATGTACACTATTTCTGGATCAAATCGTTAGATCGAAACACAAACGGCTCACATCAAAACGAAAACACACACGAGAAAGACAAACTGCTCCGAAATTGACGATGAACCAGTCGAACTCCACCAGCATGTCAGCTACTTCCGTGACTCTCTAGCTAACAGTCAGTAAACAGGTTCTCAGCGATACACTAACGACATTGCTGTCTACGGAGACAAATGGTACGAAAACAGCCTAATACAGCTTCCAATATAAGCTAAATTACTGCCCGCGTGAGACAAGCAACAAATCTCCAGAAAATTCTACCAACTCTCAATTAAGACCCTCGAGAAAAATCATTTATTTTATACCCAACTATCGCTTACAGTCAACGACGGTGAAGTGTAGCGTTACGACCAGTAACATTATAGTTCAGGGAAACGTGCTTCTGACGAACGCTTCCCAATTTTTGAAGTTTTCAAGTGGTTTAATATACTACTGAACAGAAAGCATAGCAGTCTAAAAGAGAGGACCAGACAAGCAATATATATAAACCGATTTAGAAACCGAGTGGATATTCAGGATATCGTAACCTGTATCTAATCAATGCCCTGCCTTTTTCACATACTGTCCCATACAGAGACCTGGCTTGCGTTGTGACACCTGTACTTTGTAATATTGATATCATTAGACATCGAAGTAGCTGAGCACACGAAAGCAGCTAACAATTTCACTCTGCAATCTGCGTCGTACGAAAGCCATCACTTTGTGCCCCAACTGTCTTCATTTCGGATCAAGAGCCACCGCCGTTCACCAATGCGTCTGTCCTGCGTCTATCTAGTAGTCGCTACTGTGACCACTATCATCGCAAGCGCTAATGCTGCAGCCGAAGCCTCCGAGCCCATGCCCAATATCGCGAAGTATGCATCACCAGAAGTTTCAGTTCACCTTGGTGCTGAGCGCGAGAAGAGGCTTTTGCGCTTCGACAGCAACGATTATCGCGACGATGACGATGAAGAGGAAAGGGCGAATGCTGCCAACCTCTTCAACGTCGACAAGCTAACGGTGTATGTAAACAAAGCCCAGAAGCGAACTGCCAACAATGTGAGTGGAAGCCTCTTGAATTATTTTAAGAGATTGGAAGCATACGGCTACAGCCCTGTCAAACTCGGTAACATAATTCCTGACGAGGAGTACGACAATCTCCGTATGCTGTACCGCAGCTGGTACTACCACAACAAGTAACCGGATGACTACAAGCTCATTGTGAACAATCATCTTCTCCACTGGATGGTTTGGCTTCGTAACTATTGAATACAGCAGTTACCTCGGCTGCAGCGTTGCTTTATACATGATGATGATGGTGTCTTGCTGTTGAAGACGTAGTAGGCGATGAGCTTATAAAACTTTTTTACACCTTGGCTAAGCGCAGCAATATCACACGAAGAATGTAGACCCAACACGATAAAACGCTGGTAAACTGTACGAGATGGTATTTCGTGTAGCTGATTGGGTAAACGAGTTCGTATAATGTATCTGCGACAAGTGCAAGACCATGTTAAGCTTAGTGAGTCTACAAGCGCTGTAAACGCACAAGTAAATAAGCATTGCCATCGTCAAGAAATCCACATTCAAGGCTGTAGGTGACGATGTTTGAGCGACCAGTAGTCTAATACAGCTAGAGATGTTCACCCCATGCAGTGCTTCTTCTGTTCCATCTAACGTACCATAAGAGATGTGTCGCCTGCACCAGAGCCTCAATAAACATGTAAAACGACGATAGACTGCGGTAGAATTAAATGACTACCTGTCTGTTCTAAGCACATGCTTCATTATCAATGAAATAAACCGAGCGAGCTAAGAAACACTTGCAATTTCCTGTTCCAGCGACCTAAATTGGACATTGTTACCACTAAGGCTGTACGGGACCCCGCACAAAAGGTCACTGGCTATAAAGAAGAGTGCGATAGGTGCGAGTATCCATCTTCCTTCAAGAAAAATATTGTTCGATATAAATGCTAGCTTCTAAAACGCTGGCTGCCCGTTGTTGGGAGGCCCTACAGTAGGGGCTGCATGTTAGATGTAGAAGGGGGTACTGTACTAGGATTCTAACTCAATCAATTTCACTCTTTAATTTCTAGACAGCGCCTCCTTTAGTCTCCACAGTTTGTGATTGTATCTTTTGTGGTTTTTACTATTACAATAGTAAATCGTTCTTTAAAGTGATAAAGAACTCTCTGGATTATCCATATTAACATCATTTAATGTAAAGGAGCTGATAGGAATTTTCTTCCATATCAGCAGAACACATTGACCGGTTTCTTGTCATTATGGACCAGCCCCAATCACTGTCCATGGTGACCAGCGCATGATGCGCTGCGCATCCATAGTTGAGAACTTACTGACTATCCAACAGGCATAACGACAAACCTGTTGACGCTACTGTCGCAATTTAATGTAAGCCCAGTGACGATTCACAATAACTCGCGCAATTCGGTGTATTCACGAAATTCAAGTAAGTAAGCATTTTTTTTCATTCAGCATGTAATTGCTCCGCTACTACGCTTTTGACTATCGCTTGCTTATTGAAGGAGCTAGACCACTTCGAGTATTATAGAACGTTTAGCAGTCTCCTAGGACATCCGATAACGCTGCTGCTGTACGGGGGCAGATATTTGCAACTGCTTTACAACATATTAGTTTTAATAATTCAAGATGACATGAAAACATGCTTTAAGTGTAGAAAAACGGATCTACGCATCCTACTTTCCAGATTCATAACTGTCACTCCATAGAAAAGCAAGACGGTAAGTGAGTTTTTCTTGTAAGATATGCATTCAGTCGTACGTTATAATGACGCTTAATGACTTGTGTATTGCGTCGTCTAAGCAATTTGCTGCTGCTTCTCCTTAGTTCACTTTTTACAAAATGATTGGGCTGCACAGTGTTGTATGTTGTCTCCAATAAAGATCTGGTTTGCCTTCGAGTCCGTTATCTATTGGCTTCTGTTCCTTAAGACTTCGTAGTAAGTGAACCTTAGCGCTCATGCATCAGTACAGTCGTAGTTTTCGGCGTTACAAAAGTGTCATCCCAATAATACACGATTGTATTGTAAGTATGAATGAATGAACTTGCATGTAGCCGATGGAAGCAGATACATGTAACTACAGGCACCAATTCTTCACCTGGCATCATAAACGTTACGTAAATCCACGTGGTTGAAGCGTCTTGCAATATTCTGTTTTGCAGCTCAATATGCTAACAACACATTGACCGGTCTCTCGTCAAAAAGGACCAGGCATAACAAATCCAATGATATAACGCAGATCCCGATAACCAGCGCATGGATAGTGCAGCATTTGGTTGCGATCCGACACGCATAACGACAAGCCTGTTGACATTAACGACATCCAACCAAACGAAATATTAAAACTCTGGAGTATTACAATGTAATAGACCACCGAAGGCACGGCAAGCCTTAGGCTTAAGCAAGATTGGGTGAGGATCCCCAGTTTACAATGTACACTATTTCTGGATCAAATCGTTAGATCGAAACACAAACGGCTCACATCAAAACGAAAACACACACGAGAAAGACAAACTGCTCCGAAATTGACGATGAACCAGTCTAACTCCACCAGCATGTCAGCTACTTCCGTGACTCTCTAGCTAACAGTCAGTAAACAGGTTCTCAGCGATACACTAACGACATTGCTGTCTACGGAGACAAATAGTACGAAAACAGCCTAATACAGCTTCCAATATAAGCTAAATTACTGCCCGCGTGAGACAAGCAACAAATCTCCAGAAAATTCTACCAACTCTCAATTAAGACCCTCGAGAAAAATCATTTATTTTATACCCAACTATCGCTTACAGTCAACGACGGTGAAGTGTAGCGTTACGACCAGTAACATTATAGTTCAGGGAAACGTGCTTCTGACGAACGCTTCCCAATTTTTGAAGTTTTCAAGTGGTTTAATATACTACTGAACAGAAAGCATAGCAGTCTAAAAGAGAGGACCAGACAAGCAATATATATAAACCGATTTAGAAACCGAGTGGATATTCAGGATATCGTAACCTGTATCTAATCAATGCCCTGCCTTTTTCACATACTGTCCCATACAGAGACCTGGCTTGCGTTGTGACACCTGTACTTTGTAATATTGATATCATTAGACATCGAAGTAGCTGAGCACACGAAAGCAGCTAACAATTTCACTCTGCAATCTGCGTCGTACGAAAGCCATCACTTTGTGCCCCAACTGTCTTCATTTCGGATCAAGAGCCACCGCCGTTCACCAATGCGTCTGTCCTGCGTCTATCTAGTAGTCGCTACTGTGACCACTATCATCGCAAGCGCTAATGCTGCAGCCGAAGCCTCCGAGCCCATGCCCAATATCGCGAAGTATGCATCACCAGAAGTTTCAGTTCACCTTGGTGCTGAGCGCGAGAAGAGGCTTTTGCGCTTCGACAGCAACGATTATCGCGACGATGACGATGAAGAGGAAAGGGCGAATGCTGCCAACCTCTTCAACGTCGACAAGCTAACGGTGTATGTAAACAAAGCCCAGAAGCGAACTGCCAACAATGTGAGTGGAAGCCTCTTGAATTATTTTAAGAGATTGGAAGCATACGGCTACAACCCTGTCAAACTCGGTAACATAATTCCTGACGAGGAGTACGACAATCTCCGTATGCTGTACCGCAGCTGGTACTACCACAACAAGTAACCGGATGACTACAAGCTCATTGTGAACAATCATCTTCTCCACTGGATGGTTTGGTAGTAAGGGAAATAACAAGATTTTATTCGCTTTCTGCTACTGTCCAGAATACCAGCGCAATTACGTAACAGGGTTATGAGCCCAACGATGCGGAACAGAGGAAACGGAGACTCAGAAGCCAAGAAAGCGGAGGTAGAGTGGAATAAAGATGGTCGTCCAGTGAATTGGAATGGACGCAATTGGCCTCTTTACAAGCGCACCATGATGAGATACCTGACTTGCTACAACGTAGAGGACAATGGCTGGCGTTTGGACGACATCTGTGACGGTAGTGTTGAGTACCGAAACACCAATGGTAACGATGAGGAGCAACGATTTATGCGGCAAGACCAGTTACTCGCCAAGTTGATTGCAAGTTCACTATCGTGCACCCTCGCCCAGCAAGTAATGCGGTTTGACTACGGGTCGGACATGTGGAACTACTTGGCTACGCGCTTCGAAGGGCGTGAAAACGAGATGACTACACTGTACACACAACGTGCCGTTCGTCAGAAGCTCGAAAGTGCATCATGTCGGCCAGGTGCAGACGTTGAGAACCACTTACTGTACATGATGGGGCTACGCGAACAGTTGGTTGTACTGGATGCAGACGTTAGTGACTCTTGGATGGTCGACTTCATGGTTCGATCTGTGTCGCAGCTGCCATTTTACAGAGAGTTGAGAACTCTCATGCTAACTGGAGGCCTCCACACGATGAAGACACCAGATGAAGTGAAGTCAATGATCCTCGTTCTGGACAAGGAGGAGCTAGTGGATAAACAATCCCAAGTTCGAATTAATCCCGATGTACGAGATGAAGCTGGAGGCGGTCGGCAAAGTGGCCGCAGTAACGGTGGCAAGCCGATGCCAAAGTACCAGAATCGTAACAAGGACAGTCTACCATAAACAGCGGTGGCAGTCAGAAGTACTCGGGGTACTTCAAGAGAAGAACCCGACGAGCAGCAGCGGCAGTATGAAGAAGATCGAGAGAACAAGAGCTGCTTTGGCTGTCACCAGCCGGGGCACACTCGAAGAAACTGCCCAGAAGAGATGAAGCCGGAGCCGAAGAGCCAAAATGGCAGTAGTGTCGGTAACGTCCGCAATCATGCCAACTTCACTCATTCGTCGGGGGTGGCTAGCCGCGAACCACAAGGACCTGCGCAAAAGCAGGAGGGACGCGCCTACTCACGAGAAGCTTCACAGTCGAAGAAAGGCACTGCCAGGTACCAACAGAAGCTTGAATACCAGCCGGAGACTTGGGTGTTCGACAATGGAGCAACACAGCATTTGGCCGGAGATAAGAGATACTTTGTCAACTACCGTGATCTAACGCTAGAAGAACAAGATAGAGCTACAGTTCATGGCTACAACGGCAAGAGTACTCCAATCGGCATGGGATCAATTGACTTATGGGTCAATGTTAACGACAATCCAGTAGTTCTTCGAGTCGAGAACGTATACTATTCGCCACAACGGACTAATTTGCTCTCCCAGTCGGCGGCAACGGAGCAAGGATTCCAAACCTCATATGACGACTCGACGAGAGAATACACGTTGAATATGAACGGTGAAGTAGCACTTAAGGTGCAAGTACAACCGTCCAAGCTGTGGACGTTCACAGCAGACAACTCATTCTTACCAGGGAAAAAGTCGAAAGAAAACCAGTCAGCGCCAAAGACAATGATCAACTACGCAATTAGTGATGGCGTCGCAGACTTGCAGAGCTGGTACGAGCGACTGGGCCACATCTGCCCTCGATTTGTGAAGCAAATGGCCGATCAAAACTTGGTCGAAGGGATGATGTTAAGAAAGAGGGACTTTGACATGTGTGAAGCCTGTCAACTTGGAAAACAACGCGCAAAGACACCATTGAAACAACTAGATCGTGGAGTGAAACGACGAAACCAGTTAGTGTTTGCCGATCTGCTATTTCCGCCAAGTCACTACAATTGTACGAGTTTCAAAGCAGTATTGGTGATAATGGACGCTCACACGAGGTTTACAACGATTTATCCGGTGCAGACCAAGCAGAAGGAAGAAATTAATGCACTGATGAAGCGATATGTCGTTTGGGCTGAAAGGCAATCACCAGAGTGGAAGGTGAATGAGATCATTACAGACGGCGATGGTGAGTTCGAGAATGGACAGATCACAACATGGTACCAGGAACACGGCATAATACATACCGTCATACCACCAAAAACATCTCGGCTGAACATGGTGGAGCGTACCCATCAGACGATAATTGGTATGATGAAGACAATGATGAAGGAATCGGGCTTCCCGACGTCATTTTGGATCGAAGCATTGTATTATGCAGTGTATCTTAAGAATCGATCACTCTCAAGTTCAATTAACTGCACGCCGTACGAAGGAATGTGGGGAAGACGCCCAGATATTCACCACATTAGGAAATTCGGAGCTCTAGTCTACGCACACACGAAGGTTGGGCCGTCACGTCACAAATTTGCCGACAACTGCAAGATTGGATTTGTGCTCGGCTATCGTGATGGAGTTCTTGGATGCAAAGTCTATTTTCCTGCAGAAGGTTCAGTATTAATTGCTGGAGAAATCACTGCCAACGAACGAGTTCTATACAAAGATCGACATCACACTGATTTTGATCGCCGCGTAAGAGACTGGGTGCTAGCTGAGCGACCAGATCTAACAAGCACAGGCCGTCATGATTACGACTTACCAGTCGTAGGGGGGAGTGACGGAGATAGCAGCAATGCTACCGTCAATACCGAGCAACATAGCTCAAGGTCTGATGGACCAAGCGTCAGAGAGCCGCCATGGCTACGGAAACCGCTGCCAAGCTTTGGAAACACCATGGCGGTGCATCCTGAGGTGGATCGTCGAAAACGAGTTAGTGACAGTATGAAACACATCAGACTTGCTGTTGACGATGATAGTGAACCAAATACTAGCACGTGTCAGGAGACAGTGGACTCGAGTTTGGAAGAAGAATCAGAGGATCTTGACCAAGAAGCTGAAGAACAATTTGAATACGCAGAATTAATAGCAAGATCGCTGCTCGACGACGTGGATGAGAATACGCTTAGTGATGGAAGTAAAGATGGTGCTGAACAGGAGAAGAAACAGCACTTAAAGAGGGGTATGAAAGAGTTTGCGGAGCCTGAAGAAAGAAGTGTTAACTGCTGACGAGATTCAAGTGTATGCTGCGCTAAACCGCGATTGCACTTATTACAGAGACGCCTACGCAGCCTCAGCAACGCACATGGCACATTTCGGAGTTTAAA
>NW_003303723.1:1236440-1242733 GCF_000142945.1 Phytophthora infestans T30-4 | reverse complement strand
GAGCTAAGAACACTTGCGATTTCCTGTGTCCAGCGACCTAAATTGGACATTGTTACCACTAAGGCTGTACGGGACCCCGCACAAAAGGTCACTGGCTATAAAGAAGAGTGCGATAGGTGCGAGTACCCATCTTCCTTCAAGAAAAATATTGTTCGATATAAATGCTAGCTTCTAAAACGCTGGCTGCCCGTAGTTGGGAGGCCCGACAGTAGGGGCTGCATGTTAGATGTAGAAGGGGGTACTGTACTAGGATTCTAACTCAATCAATTTCACTCTTTAATTTCTAGACAGCGCCTCCTTTAGCCTCATTCGCTTGTGATTGTATCTTTTGTGGTTTTTACTATTACAATAGTAAATCGTTCTTTAAAGTGATAAAGAACTCTCTGGATTATCCATATTAACATCATTTAATGTAAAGGAGCTGATAGGAATTTTCTTCCATATCAGCAGAACACATTGACCGGTTTCTTGTCATTATGGACCAGCCCCAATCACTGTCCATGGTGACCAGCGCATGATGCGCTGCACATCCATAGTTGAGAACTTACTGACTATCCAACAGGCATAACGACAAACCTGTTGACGCTACTGTCGCAATTTAATGTAAGCCCAGTGACGATTCACAATAACTCGCGCAATTCGGTGTATTCACGAAATTCAAGTAAGTAAGCATTTTTTTTTCATTCAGCATGTAATTGCTCCGCTACTACGCTTTTGACTATCGCTTGCTTATTGAAGGAGCTAGACCACTTCGAGTATTATAGAACGTTTAGCAGTCTCCTAGGACATCCGATAACGCTGCTGCTGTACGGGGGCAGATATTTGCAACTGCTTTACAACATATTAGTTTTAATAATTCAAGATGACATGAAAACATGCTTTAAGTGTAGAAAAACGGATCTACGCATCCTACTTTCCAGATTCATAACTGTCACTCCATAGAAAAGCAAGACGGTAAGTGAGTTTTTCTTTTAAGATATGCATTCAGTCGTACGTTATAATGACGCTTAATGACTTGTGTATTGCGTCGTCTAAGCAATTTGCTGCTGCTTCTCCTTAGTTCACTTTTTACAAAATGATTGGGCTGCACAGTGTTGTATGTTGTCTCCAATAAAGATCTGGTTTGCCTTCGAGTCCGTTATCTATTGGCTTCTGTTCCTTAAGACTTCGTAGTAAGTGAACCTTAGCGCTCATGCATCAGTACAGTCGTAGTTTTCGGCGTTACAAAAGTGTCATCCCAATAATACACGATTGTATTGTAAGTATGAATGAATGAACTTGCATGTAGCCGATGGAAGCAGATACATGTAACTACAGGCACCAATTCTTCACCTGGCATCATAAACGTTACGTAAATCCACGTGGTTGAAGCGTCTTGCAATATTCTGTTTTGCAGCTCAATATGCTAACAACACATTGACCGGTCTCTCGTCAAAAAGGACCAGGCATAACAAATCCAATGATATAACGCAGATCCCGATAACCAGCGCATGGATAGTGCAGCATTTGGTTGCGATCCGACACGCATAACGACAAGCCTGTTGACATTAACGACATCCAACCAAACGAAATATTAAAACTCTGGAGTATTACAATGTAATAGACCACCGAAGGCACGGCAAGCCTTAGGCTTAAGCAAGATTGGGTGAGGATCCCCAGTTTACAATGTACACTATTTCTGGATCAAATCGTTAGATCGAAACACAAACGGCTCACATCAAAACGAAAACACACACGAGAAAGACAAACTGCTCCGAAATTGACGATGAACCAGTCTAACTCCACCAGCATGTCAGCTACTTCCGTGACTCTCTAGCTAACAGTCAGTAAACAGGTTCTCAGCGATACACTAACGACATTGCTGTCTACGGAGACAAATAGTACGAAAACAGCCTAATACAGCTTCCAATATAAGCTAAATTACTGCCCGCGTGAGACAAGCAACAAATCTCCAGAAAATTCTACCAACTCTCAATTAAGACCCTCGAGAAAAATCATTTATTTTATACCCAACTATCGCTTACAGTCAACGACGGTGAAGTGTAGCGTTACGACCAGTAACATTATAGTTCAGGGAAACGTGCTTCTGACGAACGCTTCCCAATTTTTGAAGTTTTCAAGTGGTTTAATATACTACTGAACAGAAAGCATAGCAGTCTAAAAGAGAGGACCAGACAAGCAATATATATAACCCGATTTAGAAACCGAGTGGATATTCAGGATATCGTAACCTGTATCTAATCAATGCCCTGCCTTTTTCACATACTGTCCCATACAGAGACCTGGCTTGCGTTGTGACACCTGTACTTTGTAATATTGATATCATTAGACATCGAAGTAGCTGAGCACACGAAAGCAGCTAACAATTTCACTCTGCAATCTGCGTCGTACGAAAGCCATCACTTTGTGCCCCAACTGTCTTCATTTCGGATCAAGAGCCACCGCCGTTCACCAATGCGTCTGTCCTGCGTCTATCTAGTAGTCGCTACTGTGACCACTATCATCGCAAGCGCTAATGCTGCAGCCGAAGCCTCCGAGCCCATGCCCAATATCGCGAAGTATGCATCACCAGAAGTTTCAGTTCACCTTGGTGCTGAGCGCGAGAAGAGGCTTTTGCGCTTCGACAGCAACGATTATCGCGACGATGACGATGAAGAGGAAAGGGCGAATGCTGCCAACCTCTTCAACGTCGACAAGCTAACGGTGTATGTAAACAAAGCCCAGAAGCGAACTGCCAACAATGTGAGTGGAAGCCTCTTGAATTATTTTAAGAGATTGGAAGCATACGGCTACAGCCCTGTCAAACTCGGTAACAGAATTCCTGACGAGGAGTACGACAATCTCCGTATGCTGTACCGCAGCTGGTACTACCACAACAAGTAACCGGATGACTACAAGCTCATTGTGAACAATCATCTTCTCCACTGGATGGTTTGGCTTCGTAACTATTGAATACAGCAGTTACCTCGGCTGCAGCGTTGCTTTATACATGATGATGATGGTGTCTTGCTGTTGAAGACGTAGTAGGCGATGAGCTTATAAAACTTTTTTACACCTTGGCTAAGCGCAGCAATATCACACGAAGAATGTAGACCCAACACGATAAAACGCTGGTAAACTGTACGAGATGGTATTTCGTGTAGCTGATTGGGTAAACGAGTTCGTATAATGTATCTGCGACAAGTGCAAGACCATGTTAAGCTTAGTGAGTCTACAAGCGCTGTAAACGCACAAGTAAATAAGCATTGCCATCGTCAAGAAATCCACATTCAAGGCTGTAGGTGACGATGTTTGAGCGACCAGTAGTCTAATACAGCTAGAGATGTTCACCCCATGCAGTGCTTCTTCTGTTCCATCTAACGTACCATAAGAGATGTGTCGCCTGCACCAGAGCCTCAATAAACATGTAAAACGACGATAGACTGCGGTAGAATTAAATGACTACCTGTCTGTTCTAAGCACATGCTTCATTATCAATGAAATAAACGAGCGAGCTAAGAAACACTTGCAATTTCCTGTTCCAGCGACCTAAATTGGACATTGTTACCACTAAGGCTGTACGGGACCCCGCACAAAAGGTCACTGGCTATAAAGAAGAGTGCGATAGGTGCGAGTACCCATCTTCCTTCAAGAAAAATATTGTTCGATATAAATGCTAGCTTCTAAAACGCTGGCTGCCCGTAGTTGGGAGGCCCTACAGTAGGGGCTGCATGTTAGATGTAGAAGGGGGTACTGTACTAGGATTCTAACTCAATCAATTTCACTCTTTAATTTCTAGACAGCGCCTCCTTTAGCCTCATTCGCTTGTGATTGTATCTTTTGTGGTTTTTACTATTACAATAGTAAATCGTTCTTTAAAGTGATAAAGAACTCTCTGGATTATCCATATTAACATCATTTAATGTAAAGGAGCTGATAGGAATTTTCTTCCATATCAGCAGAACACATTGACCGGTTTCTTGTCATTATGGACCAGCCCCAATCACTGTCCATGGTGACCAGCGCATGATGCGCTGCACATCCATAGTTGAGAACTTACTGACTATCCAACAGGCATAACGACAAACCTGTTGACGCTACTGTCGCAATTTAATGTAAGCCCAGTGACGATTCACAATAACTCGCGCAATTCGGTGTATTCACGAAATTCAAGTAAGTAAGCATTTTTTTTTCATTCAGCATGTAATTGCTCCGCTACTACGCTTTTGACTATCGCTTGCTTATTGAAGGAGCTAGACCACTTCGAGTATTATAGAACGTTTAGCAGTCTCCTAGGACATCCGATAACGCTGCTGCTGTACGGGGGCCGATATTTGCAACTGCTTTACAACATATTAGTTTTAATAATTCAAGATGACATGAAAACATGCTTTAAGTGTAGAAAAACGGATCTACGTTACGTCGCATCCTGCTCTCCAGATTTATAACTGTCCCTCCATAGAAAAGCAAGACGGTAAGTGAGTTTTTCTTGTAAGATATGCATTCAGTCGTACGTTATAATGACGTTCAAGGACTTGTGTATTGCGTCGTCTAAGCAATTTGCTGCTGCTTCTCCCTAAGTTCGCTTTTTACAAAATGATTGGGCTGCACAGTGCTGTCTGTTGTCTCCAATAAAGATCTGGTTTACCTTCGAGTCCGTTATCTAATGGCTTCTGTTCCTTAAGGCTTCGTAGTAAGTGAACCTTAGCGCTCAATGCATCCCCGATATTGATGGAGAATGTTGAGCTAGTCATCAGTATGGTTCTTTCTAAAGCAAATCATGTTGTGTAGTCGTCGCGATCTTACATTTGAGAAAAAAAAATTTTCATATTGATTGGGTAGTCTTCATCAATATCGATCAAGCAGAGGTGCGAGTGCAACTCGTTACATATAATACTATTGTCTACACCCCCATGCAACTACTTTAAGCTCTCTATCCTCAGTCCTTACAAATTTCAAGTCAGCCAAAAATTTACACACGTTTTATGTTACATAGTTTTTGTATTGGGTCGATGATGGCCGTAAATTGTGACCACCTTGACAAATCTCTTTTTTTGTAAGTCTCCCTATAAAGTGCAAAAACGCAAGCGTTAGCACATCCTTGCTATTTCGAAGCATGTGTTGCATCTTGTGTGAAAACCGCACCGTCAAAAACTAAATTTTGACTGAGTTATGTGCACTCGACGAGGGAGAAAATAGGAGAAACACACGCCCATCGCTGGGATAACACACACGGGGCTGGGCGACGTGGGTGCCATAGCCGCGGCGCCAACTAAGGTGAGCGGGTGCGAGGCGGGCCCAGCGCTGAGCTCACCAGCGTGCCAAGCACTACACTTTCCAGAACATTCTATCTTCATATTGCGAGCGCAGCGAGCCGCGGGGGCGCCGAAGGGGTGCCCAGCCGCGCTTCGCTTGGCTGGTCCCTTTTCTGCTGTGACCTCTAATCGTCGATTATGTCTTATTGCGACACTCAGAAGGTCAAAACCTTACAGAAGTCAAGTCAAATGATTTGCTGTGTGCTGAAACAGTAAATGCATGTGTTTGGCATGTTCTGTCTCGACGAGGTGGTCGTATAATTGTGTCCAGGAGTGTAGAATTAAACTGAAGCATCACAGCGATCTCGAAGTGGAAATCAACGTTGACAAGTGTATTCGCGGATGAGTAGCATGTGATGCTCTGCTTGTCACTCGTGGCACGTGGCACTAGCTAGCCGTGGACATTGCATCTACTTCTTTTCGTAGCGTACCAGTGTTATTCTACACGTGGACGGCGGAGCGCAGATCTCTACCTAGGTTGTACAATGTTGAAGTAGCCTCTAAACAGTTTGATTACCTTGACCTAGTCACTCCAAAATATTATAATGAGATTTAGGAGGTCCTATTTTAAGTCGGTATGACTGGCTTAAACTATACAAACACTAATGGCTGGTGTACAGCTATTGGTGGCTTCCTAATACTAATAAAGTACTCACTTCGTCTTTTGACGCCTACAAGTAACGTCTTCTTCCTCTCCCTACTTCTTCTCGACCTGTCATACGAGTTATAGGTTATGAGCCCAAGCCAAGCCTCAAGCGACGACTTCCCACGTCTCATCGGAGCCGAGAATTTCGACGTCTGGAAGACTCGTGTGTGTGTAGCACTAGATGGCAAGCACCTACTCGGCTACGTGAAGCAGCCCGACTACGACGGTGTGTCGGAAGACGAGAGTGAAGACAGTGGCAGCGATATGTCTGATGCCAACGATGAATCGCATGCCAAAACTACAAGAACGTCGAAATTCGACTTCGACGCTGTGACTACGACGAGAGCGACGAC
>NW_003303723.1:1234579-1236340 GCF_000142945.1 Phytophthora infestans T30-4 | reverse complement strand
AGGTGAAGGAAAGTGATGAGAGCTTAGAGGAGCCTCTGAACTCTGTCGACTGCCTCGCGTGCGCTCTGGTAGTCTTCGCTCCATTTGGAGCTGATTAAGAAGCGTAGCAAGCCCATTGTGCCCCCAAGTAATCCCCTTTCTACCCCCAGACAGCACGTAAAGACGATGTACATCCAACGTTTGTTCCAGCTGCGTTTGAAGCGAAGAAAGAAGTTGAAAAGAAAGACGAGGAGGACGTTGCGGTGGATGGATGGGAAGTTGGTGATGTTGGGGTGACAAGACGGTGAAAAGCCGGAAGATGAAGTGGATGCTCCTAGCTCACGTATCGTCAAGACGGGGGGTATCGTGACTATTAACACCCGCTGTAAGATGAAAACACTCTTTGCTAAGGCTGTCCAGTCGAAGACAGACGAGGACCGTACAGTCTCGCGCTTTAATGAGGTGGCCAAGTACAGGTAGTCCTGGTCCGCGTCGTTGAGATGAGCACTCTGTGCACGGGATACTTTGACGAGGAGGGCAAGAAGCTGCTACGTTGGCGCCTGGCCTTCCTGCGTGACGAGATGCAGACGCGGCAGGCCTTATATGTGCTCCAGGCATACCTAAGCTGGTTTTAGTAGTGCCGGATGATATATACGCCATCCCGTACTGTGTTTCAAAAGGATCGATGAAAATTATTATTAGTCAAACTTAGCTGTCTCAGTACACTCGATCATTTGTTTTTAAAACACCCAAACACGAAGTGTACAACTTTACGTAGTAGCATGTCTAAAAAAAACGTTTATAGGGTACAAAACGAGAAACGTTTTATTAGAAGAAAAATTGGTCTGCAAAGAAAAATGTGGCTCTACATACGTTGCGAATTATAAGCTAATTATCTTCTTTTCTTAATCAGCAAAAACGCTCTATAAAAGCATTGCGTTAACAACGCTAAACAGCAGAAACGCCCTCAAAGACTTCGTTTTGCCGATTTCAGTATCGAACCATCTTTACTAACCATGCTAGCTAGTCAACATGTCAACACTGAGACCGAGTGCTGATCTCTATTAATTATCATCCCCCTCACTCGCTTTCTTTCACTCTCTCTCGCATTCTCTCTCCAATATCTCGTGGCACCAACAGCGGAAGGTTGCCTAGTCTTCTTGACTCATGTACCGCGGTGCCTGAGAATAATTCGCTATAAGCTATCTGCGATATACGGTCGGCACTGATCTCTCTAATATTGGAAATCCAATACCCGAATATCCTTAAAATAGGGAACAGACCAAAACACAAACCCTTAACTTGAAGCTTGGCCTGACTGGAAACGAACGCTAACTTCAGGAAGATCGCTGCTTGCTGGTAGACATACCCGGGTCACCAAAAACGGGATTACCAACGTACGGGAAATCGTAAGTCCAGTTATGCTCCCCGTACGGAAACGATTGTGGCTACAGCAGCGGGATATAGGCATCGCTCGTCTCAAAGCTGCACTTAAAACCTCAGCCGATCGTATGTAGGATTATACCCCGATGCTCAGCCGTTTTTGTGTCGAACACAACGGCCGCCACCTCTAATGCCGTTGGGATGCTATGCGTACCCGGGATTCGCATTTCGTGTAACGTGTAGACGCCGCTTAAGGTGACCCCCCTCTGGGAGGAAATTACTCAGGACTAATGATGAATCATAGTCATCTACGTCTTTCCCCTGCCGCACGGCCCCGCTCGTGCTCGCTTGTGGCTGCTGCGTACGCCTCCCAACCACGCGGACGAAATACCGAACAAG
>NW_003303723.1:1227960-1234460 GCF_000142945.1 Phytophthora infestans T30-4 | reverse complement strand
CACGGATCTGTATCAGTTCCAAGCCAAACCAGCGGCACCTCCAGCGGCTCTTATTGCCTCAGGAGTCAGGCCATACATGGACTCGATGGATCTATACCTCTAGGTCCAAAGACAGATTTCTTTTGTGTTGCCTGCACGTTAGCGAAGTCACCCCGCTCCCCATTTTACTCTAATAGAGTTGTTAAACGTGCTACATCACCTTTGTCAAAAGTCCATTCAGATATCTGTGGTCCACTACCTGTGCCTAGCCTTACTGGTTGTCGCTACTTCTTGATCTTCATCGATGACTTTTCTCGATTCATGTTCACTTATGCAATTAAGAACCGTAGCGAGTTGTATGACTGTTACGAAGACTTCAGGAAGAAAGCCCTGCATATTTTCAGACAAGATATATCTGTCATAGAGTACGCGTTCAGTGTTGAAGACAATGCAAACCAGGGTAACTTTGAGATTCAGCGGCTTCAAGCAGACAACGCTAAAGAGTACGAGAAGCTTGGCCGCATCATATTTAAAAAGTATGGAACTCACGCCCAGTTTACCAATGCATACACACCTCAGCAAAACGGAGTTGCAGAACGCCGCATGCGTACCATTATGGAGCGTGTCCGAGCCCTTCTACTTGACGGCAAGCTACCGAAGCAGTTATGGGCCGAGTGTGTCTGTCATGTGACCACTCTCATCAATATGACTCCTAGCTCCAAGACGGATGGACGATCCCCGTATGAGCTTTGGCAAAACCGTATTCCATCCACGCAGTACATCAAAGTATTCGGATGCAGCGGATATGTCCACATCACGGGACAATACCGAGACAAACTCGACGCTAGAGCCCGTTTGTGTATGTATCTTGGTGTGCCTGACCATAAGAAAGGCTACCGTCTGATGGACATCAATACTCATGCAATTATCTACAGTCGTGATGTAGTCTTTAAAGAGGACGAATTTCCCTCTCTCACAGGCCTGACATCTACTCCAGAGCCCACACAGTCCACGAATCGGCAGAAATCTACCGCTACACTTGTACCTGTACCTCTGCCACCTGCAACTGCTACTACAGTAGCACCGGAGCCTGAACATGTGTCAGAACCAGTGATCACACCGTCACCCACATCAGGCCCTGCAATGACAACAGCGCCAGGCACAGTGAACCAACGTGTACTGCCCTCACTGAGGGAGGCTGTTGATCGAACAGCCATACATTATTCTTTTCGAACAGAGACGGACTCTGATCCTCCGCATCATTCGACTCCTAAGCGACCCCGCCTATCGGCAGAAGCCATTGATAGCTCTGAGGAAGCCAATGACGTAACCCTCAACTCTGAGGAAGACATACACGAACAGGAGCAACGTCAGCATTTACTGTACACATTACTAGCTATTCGGTATGTGTCTGAGCCCACTACGTATCGGGGAGCAATGAAGTCTTCCCCCGCTAACCAGTGGCGTAAAGCAGCTAAATCGGAATACAAGTCCCTCATGGACAATCACACTTGGGTGTTGGTATCCCCTCCGAAAGGAAGGAAGATTTTAAGTAGCCGATGGATCTTTGTAGTAAAGTATACCGGCACTGGCGAAATCGACCGCTTTAAAGCGCGTCTTGTGATCAAAGGATTCCTTCAGGAATATGGCATCGACTACAACGAGATATTCTCTCCTGTCATCAGGATGGAGGTACTTAGACTACTTCTTACTATTGCAGCTCTTCTCGACTTTGAAGTCCATCAAATGGATGTTAAGACAGCATTCTTTGATGGCTACTTGGAAGAGGAGATCTACATGGCTCAACCGGAAGGTTTCAAAATCCCGGGCAATGGGCACCTAGTGTGTAAGCTTCTTAAGAGCTTATATGGGCTTAAACAAGCGCCTCGTGTATGGTACCAAACCTTGTCTGACTTCCTAGCGAATCTCGGGTTCCTGAAACTCATTAAAGATCGATGCATATTTCGACGCACAGTTGCCGACATCACCTGTTACATTGCAGTGTACGTCGACGACTTACTGTCATTGCGCCTACACCAGCGCTCGTCAGTGAGCTGAAATCAGCCTTGAAAAAGCGTTTCTCCATTCAGATTTAGGGGAGGTGATACTTACTCGGCTGGTCAATTCAACGTGACCGTAAAAACCGAACGATGTTTATCCACCAGTACAAGTACGCTACGAAAGTCATTGACCGCTTCAGCGACTACATTCCGTACCCCTATTGCAACACCCAGCAGAACGGAACCGCTATAACTTTTCCGTAAAGCCAGCCACGCCCAGCAGTGAGCAAAGAGAAAAGATGCGGATGAAATCGGATTCTCGTATCGGACAAGCTGGTAAGGTAAGTTGTCATCGTATTTAATGGTGAGGCACTCGACCCGAATATGGCATTCTAGATGCGAAGAGGTCCAGCCCAATTTTCTACCGAATCCAGGTTATGGATCCACTGGAAAAGCAGTCATTCGTGTTCTAAAAGTCCCTATCTGACACGACAGAACTACGGTCTTCTTTCGGGAGGCTTCGACCGATATTACATCGGAAAACCTTGCCGATCAACTAATTGCCTACAGTGGCTCTGACTACGCCAACTGCCCCGACTCGAGACGCTCCATTGGAGGATACGTGACAATGCTAGCTAGCGGTCCTATCTCATGGCTTTCGCGTAAGCATCATACTGTAGTTCTCTCTACAACAGAGGCAGAATATATCGCCCTGTGTCACTGCATGCAAGAGATGATATTCCTCAAACTTCTCCTCAACGAACTTGGCTTTGCTACAACGCAGGCTAACACAATATACGAGGATAATCAGAGCTGCATCAAAATCTGCTACAACCCCGAACTTCACGGACTATCAAAACATATACACGTACGATACTGTTTCGTGCAAGAAAAAGTAGAGCGGCATGAATTCAACGTCACCTACTGCAATACGAAAGAGATGATAGCTGACATCTTCACTAAAGCTTTAGATAAGCACCAGTTTAGAGAACTAAGGGCCAAGCTCAGGATGAAATGTCTGAAAGCAGGATCCGGCCACTCAGTTTAGAAAAACCCTGATAATACAAGCGCATGAAGCGTGTCTATATTCTGCGTTCTTTTTAGAATTTTTTCCCACTGGGGGTTATTCTTTTTTGTTCGCACAAGGTTTTCCCTCGTTGAGGTTTCCCTGGTCAAGTACCGAATTATCTAGACACATGAGTTTATCAATAATAATCCATGCTTAACAACAAATTTGTTAGAGATACGCCAGTACATCTCAGTCGCTTTCACTTTCAGCATTTGTGTCACTGGACACGTAGTCGGTGTCATAATGTGTAGATTTTGTGGTTTCTGTGTGACAAATGACATCATCACTAAAAACCCCAGTTTAGTGACTTCGATGGAGTGGTGGCCACGTGTGCTCGAGAAGCCCCTTCTCCCTCTTCCTCCAGCGTGGCGATGAGAACTGACGCAAGCTGCAGTGCTGTCCGCGGCGCCCGGCTTTCTTCTTCTCCCTCATAAGAAGCGCTCTTTGCAGATCGGAAGGGCTCTGTGCCCACCGAAATAGCCTCTACCGATGCGAGGGAGCCTGCTTCGTAGCAGCGGCAAGTAGAGACGACATGTTGGGCTCCATCCTTGAGTTTCTACCAGGCGTGTCACTTAGCGTCCTCCTTCCCTAGCAGAAACTGCAGGGCAAAGTCAGATCGGCTAGCCTAAGCGACTTCCTGGCGGCGTTTCAAGGACTGAGGAAAAGTCCTTTAAAGAAAGTTTTACCTCTGTTATAACATAGAATTGTCAGTTTGATAAAATATGTTCAGAGGCAGGGAGGCTGTTGAAGTAGCCTCTAAACAGTTCGATTACCTTGACCTAGTCACTCCAAAATATTATAATGAGATTTAGGAGGTCCTGTTTAAGTCGGTATGACTGGCTTAAACTATACAAACACTAATGGCTGGTGTACAGCTATTGGTGGCTTCCTAATACTAATAAAGTACTCACTTCGTCTTTTGACGCCTACAAGTAACGTCTTCTTCCTCTTCCTACTTCTTCTCGACCTGTCATACGAGTTATATACAACATGTGCATGACTAACACCACCTGGGCCGGCGTATCCCGTCAGTCTCTTAAGTGGAACATGCTCTCAAGCGGACCGCGCTCTCAAGTTTTTACCTAGGTGATCTGCGTCACATCCTATCGCCAAGGCCTGCGCTAGATGTGGCCGGCCAGCAATGTGCGCAGCTCTCCACATACGGCAAGCCTGAGATGAAATGAGGCTCGGTGCAGAATGCAAGACGTAACGAGGAAGCCGTGGTATTAAATGATCATCGACGTATTGCTAAAGAGCTCTCCTCGCTAGTAGTGTCCAGGGTTGTATGTCACTTTAGAGACAAGGGTTTTCCGATCATCGAATTATCGGTATCGCGCGGCTCAATCCAGAAGTTGAGTACACTCAGCGTTGTTCGCTGTCGCGAGTACGGTTGGACCCCCCCCCCCCGCCGCCGCCGCATATGCAGGCTCTGTCTGCTGGTTTATATGTAAGAGGCAATGTGACCAATATTGTAAACCGCGGCTTGACGAGGGGCGAAATGCGAAGGATTACACTTTATCCGGTACCCCGGCAACAGTATCTGGAATTGGTACGCTAACGGTCTCGACGTCAAGGAAGCCGACGATGCAACAGCATATCGGGGTACCGCCGTTAGTTCCGCTGTATCGGTGCGGCCGTGCACTCCTCGAGCGCACTTAAAGAGTCGGTGCTCTACGAATGAAGCGATCGCCAGCTCTGATACACGATTGAGTACTTGTAAGAACTCGAGAAGAAGGAGTGAACACTATCATCAACACTTTTGGTCGAAATGTGAGGTAGAGAGAATCAAACAAGTGAATTGCTAATATAACTCTTATGATGCTGTATTGAAACGACTCCTCTTCAATATCAATGCTTTCGGAAAAGCAGGTTGCCATACTTTTTTACGTTCTGCAGTAATAGTCAGGTAGTTGCTGTCATTTTCGAGCGGTACCAGTACGTTCGATGGATTACTAGCACGGCATCATCACCTTGAAGTTACGGCATTGTGTAGCATCAATGAAATTTCTGTTTCGGTACAGAAATTAGTACTGGGATAGAAGCACGCTGGCTCGTTACCATCATACCGCTTACCCCAAAGTCTCGCTCGATCTGTGCTGACGATGTTGGAACAGCGAAGACAATACGAGCAACCGAAGGAAGAAATTGGTAGTTGCTTCTAGTCTGGCGACTCCAAAACGAAAGTGTATGTTCTGCTTCCTTCTTTTAGTGACGATTCATCACCACCGGTTCAGCAAGCCACCGTTTCAGCTCCTCCTCAGCACGTGCTTCCTGAACATCCCTCGATGTAGCTTGATCAACACCGTCATCGTCTTCAATGAAATACATAAGGTCCTCTGGGAACGTTGAAGGCGTTTTTTCGGCGGCGGGAGCCGGTGGCACATCGACCTCAGGAGCACCTACATGCGACAACATGAGCGACTTATGTCGGTCGAAAATTGTTTGCTTGACAAATGCAATTATTCTTGTAACCTTGTCCTCTATCATTCGTTTCGTTGAGATAGTGGGGTCAATCGCTAGTTGCTGGTTGCACAGGCAAATCAATGAAGCGAGCACTCTGTGGTGTAGGGATTTCCAGATTCGACCATACGCCAACCTACTTTAGGTCAAGAATCGGCTCGGTCTGATAACCCAGAGCTTAGGAGCAAAGGATCACGGTAAGTACTCGGCGATCTATCCGGAAATACTATCCGGATAGCCGCTGAGCTCAACGGTCACCTGAACTCAGCTGAAGGGTCGGTAGAGATCCGAAACGACTTCATTTCACTAGATATTTGTATAAGAAGCATAGGATTAAATAGGGGGAGCCGAAAGGGCTCCCAGAAGATAACAGAGCAGAATTTTCCTAGTCCAAGACACGTGTACACTTTTCCGGTAAGTCCCAGCATAGGGCTGGATTATGCCTGCCGTCAATACTCGAGAGGCATAGCTTGTAGGGTGTTGACTGGTAGCGCCAAGAGATTAGGTCGGTCCGGGTAGGACAAAGTCTCGCTACGCGCGAAAGAAAGCCCCGCATACTCAGCGGGCCGGTACGTCGGATAGCCCGGGTGCCGTAACACTTCTAGCTGAGCAGCCTCTGCGCTCGGTGACCTGTAAAAGCGCTCGCGCGCCGTTGTCCATCCTTTGGTGGAGGGCACAGGGTTGTGAACGAGCTCGGCCGAACCAAACTCGGCGGAGCCTCGGAAGTGATCTGACTTGGTTAGTGGGAACCGAGTGGAAGCGAGCCACTCGTCTGTCCCGGAAGGGCCGGACCGCGAGGGGACCACCCTCTGCGCAGGCCATACAACCGCCGACCTAACTCGGCGATTCGTTGTGGTTTGTGTAAGGAATCCACATCTGACGGTATTTGTGTGTTCTACTACACCACACCTAGTGCCACGACCCGGGAACAGGAGTGTGTGCTTGTTTTTATAAGGTGCCAGCTAACCAAGTTAAGAGAAGAGAAAGAGAAG
>NW_003303723.1:1223532-1226105 GCF_000142945.1 Phytophthora infestans T30-4 | reverse complement strand
AGTTTTAGAATGATATTTTAGGCTTCGTAGTACTTTTCTAACATTTAATCTTACAAAACTGTTTTGCGTAGTACTATTATCAAGACATTTCATATTTTTGCTTGCAGCTATTTGTAGTAGTAGTCCATATAATTATTATATTAGCGTTAGATAGTAAATCACAATTTTATTGCTACTATCAATAATGTGAAAACTAAAAAATAATATTGTGGCTTACACCCCTGCACCCCACACTGCCTCCGGGAAAAAGTGTCATCTTCCTTTGTATTTGCGCGCGTAGTGTGCGACCTTCAGATATTGTGCGAACTTTCCAACACTATATGTAGCGTACATCAAACAAAATGGGAACAGCTATTGTGTTTACGGAGGCACGTGACTAAGCAAGAGCACGAAGCCCGAATAAACATCGACCCACCCTATGTAGACGATGGGATAGAAGAGCAACACGATGCACGAAAGATAGAAGCCTTAGCCGATGCAATCCACGAAGTGTTTTACGTAGCGTGAAATATGGAAGTGCACGCAGCCATGAACAGGACAGAACGACAAGAATATGACGGGAGCGTACGGGCGACAGAAGGGAACTAAATCCATAGACACCCCAGCATGCTGAAAAGCACGGGCTACGAAAGAGCATGCAGAGGTAAGAGTGCACTAACAGCAATTCTCCCATAGCATCACGGTAGAGCACGGAGCACGGTCGACGGACCAGGCATAAAGCCGCGGGAGACCATAAACGGGAAATCACCGAGTATTTGAGCACGATACCAGGGTAGAACCGGATCTTACCGAGCCAGGGAGCACGATACTACGGTAGCTCATAATAGAACAAACGGCAGACCAGCGCCGACACCACAAAATAAAACGATGACTTGGACGGTGACCAAGACACTAAGCCGTGATAGAAATGCAGCCACTGGAGCTGTAGACGCGAAATCACCGAGCCACGGAGCACTATATCAGTGTAGAACCTGAGCTTACCGTGTCATGGAGGACAATAGCACATTAGAATTCGATTGCACGGACGGCGGACCAGCCACGAAATGGAAGGGGGCTTGGGGGTGACCACGAATGTGGAGGACGATGCCGTTATAGAACACGATAACACGGGCAACGCAGATGCAATACGCGAGTACAATACCATAGACAGCAAAACCATACCGCGATTACACGATGGCGTTATAACGCGGTCGATGGAGCCTCATAAGACGAGCCCGATACACGAATGCTGTAACAACACGACTGCGTGGAGGCACCAAACCAAGGAATAGCACACTTCGGCTGGCGATGGAAGGCCACTGTACCATGAAACCGGAGCAGCCTACGTAAATCCTAAACCCTAGGGAATAGTTAGCAGCCACAATAGAGGCCGTGCTAAAGCGAATGAGCCCAAAAGAGAGAGCGCTTTACCACTAAGCAGCGTGTGTCACGGGTGGGCAGGGAACCACGAAGCCAGAAAAAGCACGGAAGAGCACAGGCCGTTGAAGAATACGACATCTAACCTGTAGTGCGGAATAACGGAAGCTGTAACGGGGTTACATGGTGTGGAACACACAGGGGTACGAAGTACCCGGAGAGTTAACAAACTCTCAGTACATAAGTTGGAGAGTTAACAAGGTCTCTCAGTACGTTGGCTGAAAGCCACACGTTATGTATTTGATTAGGTTTTACTATGCTAGATAGTTAAACAGATACATTTACCACTAGGCGGCTTGGCCGCAATAATAGTAAATATAACACTTCTGGTTTTGAAGCATAAAGTTAAGGTATTAACTTTGAGCCCTGGTCTTGGGCTGTAAGTGTCCTTTAGATAAGGAACTTAGTATTAGTGACTCTTTGAGTCGAACGTCTTCCTCTGACGCTAAAGCTACGGCAGCCCCGCTGCACTTGGTAGCACTTGTAGTCAATCCCGCTCCTGAGTCGGTTGACTATATCCTCTGCGAGGATGGAACACCCCGTGTTCGCGAATTTGCCCCCGGCGCAGCAGGACGCGCTTACTAAGCTTATGTCCTTGCTTGGCCCGGAGGGCGTGGCTCATCTTGCATCGCAAGGTCCAGAGGCGGTCACTGCCAGGCTGGAATCGTTCTCCCGCTACGAGAACGCGCTCTTGGAGCATGTCCAAGAGAAGATGAGCGCCGCAACGGCGGCGGCGTCGATGACGCGTGAAGAGTCTATGAGACTGAAACCGCTCATGGTGAGGGTAAAAACCTTCGAGGGGAAGGATGGAGAGAATCTCCTTCTCTGGACCCGTGAGGTCGAGATGGCCATGGGATCGGCCCTGCTCCAGTCTGAGCATCAGCGCGTGGCGCTGGCTATCTCCAGGCTTGGAGGTCGCGCTCGCGAATGGGCACTAACGTGCGCACGTCTGTTGACGCTGCATTTCCCACTTGGATCAGCTGAAGCAACAGCTTTCGCGCGTGTTCCGCGCCGCATAATCAGGCGTACCGTATCCGGTCGAAGTTCTTTGCTACCCG
Organism: Phytophthora infestans T30-4; assembly: GCF_000142945.1. Classification (NCBI taxonomy): domain Eukaryota; phylum Oomycota; class Peronosporomycetes; order Peronosporales; family Peronosporaceae; genus Phytophthora; species Phytophthora infestans. The sequence goes on along the minus strand of NW_003303723.1, from coordinate 1,223,631 downwards.
GCAGGTAGGAGGAGTTATTGGACTATGTCAGGAGTTGAAACTCTTATCGGCGGAATGGGGCGGATCTTCTTCAGACTGTCAGCGTGACCGTGTTCATGG
>NW_003303723.1:1157466-1222971 GCF_000142945.1 Phytophthora infestans T30-4 | reverse complement strand
GACTCGGGAGCCTCGGGCAACTACGCCCGTCGCTCCACCCTGGAAGGGAGTCAGCTGTATGCTGAGGCACTGGAAGTGCCAACGAGAGATACGATCTCTGTCCGTCTCGCGACGGGGACACTGGTAACTGTGTCGAAGGTCTCTGTCGACCTTGGAGTGAAGTTTGAGAACTTCGATAGCGTGGAGCGCTGTTTGGTCTTAGACCTGGATGCGAGGTATGACCTCATCCTTGGCATGGCATGGCTGGAACGTCATGAGCCATGGATCGACTGGAAGTCGAAAACGCTGGGTGCGTCGCACCCTGCTCCTAGTGGAGCTTTGGTGAGTCATGAACCCACCTCTGCTAGGAAGCAGAAGCGCTTTTGGCGCGAGCACGAGGCCGAGGCGGCCGTAGTACTGGACATTGGTATGTCCGAAATTGTTAGCAACGAGGTTGCTGTTTGCCCTGAGGGCGTACGTGGTGCGGCACGTTATCCGCGGAGCGGTGCAGGTCAGATCAATGACCAACTGCTGGGTCCTGGTGAGGACGAGCGCGGAGTGGCGCGTAATCCACTGAGTGGTATGAATCTGGTCGATGACCTACCGCTGCGTGACCCGAGGGTCGCGGTCGACTGCGAGTCGAGGCATCATGGGCGTGGCCCAGGAGATGCAGGTGAAGTGACACCTAGTTCACTGTGTGAAGGTCAAGAACCTCTTGGCTTTCAGCCGAGTGTCTTGCGAGACACTGTATCCTCTTCGAGGAGTGATGGTGCTGCTGCACCCGGTGGTGGTGACGGAGATGTCGCCACACCGCCCTCATCCGGCCGGGCTCGGTCGCGGAGGGAGAGGCGAAGAAGACGCAGAGCGTCTGTGACGTCTTCGACGTCGGACGATGTGTCCAACGTGACGAGCGGTGATGCTCCACGTGATTGCTGTGAACAGCTGTATACACTCGTGAACGGAGTGACGGGGGAGGTAGAAGGCGATATCAGCCTTGATACTCTGCCCGCTGCAGATGCTCTGCTAGCGCTGGACGAGATGTCCATTGCCGAGTTTGGCGAAGCCTTAAAGGCAGGCGAGCTAGCCGAGGTGGTCTTGCTGGGACCTGAAGAGGAGTTGAACTCCTCATCCGTCGTGGACGACGCGGTCCTAGAGGACACCAAGAAGGTGCTGAGCGCAAGAAGTGGATCGGCGATTCTCAAAGATCCTTCGGATCCCTTCTACCCGGTGGTGAAGGAGTTTGGAGACGTTGTCTTGAAAGACCCACCGACGGGCCTGCCTCAGGATCGAGGCGTGTGTCATGAGATTGACCTGGTTCCTGGAACCAAATACTGCGTAACAAGGCAATGGCCTTTGCCGAGAGAGCAGTGTGACGTCATTGACGCATTCTTCCGTGCGAAGCACGAGGCAGGGATGGTGCGTGAGAGTAAGTCTCCGCACTCGACACCCACGTTCTGTGTCAGAAAGCCGAACGGCAAGTGGCGCATTGTTCATGCTTTTAACAAGCTAAATGCGGCCACTATCCCGGCGCAAACGCCGATTCCTCGCAAGGATGTTCTGCAGAGCAACATGGTAGGCTGTACGTTGTACAGCGCGCTCGACTTGGTCGATGGCTACTACCAATTGCTCATGAGAGCGAGTGACATTCCGCTGACAGCGGTGAGTACTCCGAGCGGTATGCTCTGGGAGTGGCTGGTGATGCCCCAGGGGCTGTCGAACGCACCAGCAACGTTCAATCGTCTTGTGACGCAGTTGTTTAGGCCCCACCGGGCGTACGCTCAAACGTACTTTGACGATATATTCGTCCATAGTCGTGCCGAGCACGGAAAGTCAGACGTGGATAACCACATTGACCACTTGCGAGCGGTGCTCGAGTGCATGCGCACTAATAAGTTGTATGCCAACTTGGACAAGTGCGTCTTTGGCGCGGAGGAGATACCTTTCCTCGGGTGCTTCATTGGGAAGCGTGGCTTACGGGCAGATCCTGCCAAAGTCAAGGCCATCGTGGACTGGCCGGTTCCCAAGAACCAAAAAGACTTACGCAAGTGGCTAGGCTTAGCCAATTACTTGCACAAGTACAGTGCGAACTACGCGGAGATGGCTCGGCCATTATCAGATCTCCTTAACAAGGACGCACCATGGTGCTGGAACGTCGAGCACGACGGAGCCTTTGAGGCTGTTAAGGAGAGCCTCCTCCAGGCTCCGATCCTTGCGCTACCGGACCCGGATAGTCCGTTTTGCGTCGTCTGTGACGCCTCCGAATTTGCAATCGGTTGTGCTTTACTACAAGCAGACGCCGGAGGGCGTGAACGCGTGATCGCGTTTGAGTCTCGCCAGCTCAAAGCTGCAGAGAAGAACTATCCAGTTCATGACAAAGAGCTACTTGCAATGAAGTATGCTCTAGTCAAATTCAGGGTACACCTGCTAGGCTCTAAGCCTTTTGTGATCTTTACTGATCATGCGTCGTTACGCACTGCGACACAGTCGCCTCATCTCTCTCAGAGAATGGCAAGATGGCTTTCCTTCTTTGCCGAGTATAACTTCGAGGTGAAGTACAAGCCGGGGCGGCTTAATGTAGTGGCCGATGCGCTCTCGCGCAGGCCGGACTACGAGTTAGCTTATGTCACGACAGTGACGTCGTCAGTGCCTGACTTGATACGCGGAGCGTATGCACAAGACGACATGTGCGTAGCGCTGCTACGGGCTCTTGGGAGCGAAGAGTTTAAAGACTCTGACAAGGAATTGTCTGGGCGCTTACGCGCGAGGCTGCATCGATACTCACTCGATGGCGGCCTGCTGTACTACAGCACCGACGCTGAGGATAACCCTCGTGTAGTCGTTCCTCATGATGAGGATCTAAAGTATCGAATCCTCTATGAGGTTCATGATACGCCCGTGGGCGGGCACTTAGGTCGGGAGAAGACCTATGGCTCGGTGAGCTCGATGTACTGGTGGCCCAAGATGTATAAGTGGGTCGGCACCTATGTACGCACGTGTGAGACGTGTCAACGGACAAAGTCCGCGCCGAGCACGGCAGCGCCATTGGCGAGTTTGCCTGTCCCCAAGGGATGCTGGCAGTCCATGAGTATGGACTTTGTGTTTGGCCTTCCCAAGGATAAGGCGGGAAACACAGGTATAGTGGTCTTTGTAGACCGATTGAGCAAGATGGCTCATTTAGCGGCAGTGCCGGACACCATTGATGGTGAAGGTACAGCTTTGCTGTTTTTAGACCGAGTCTTTCGCCAACATGGCTTGCCTGAGGCAATTGTCTCGGATCGAGACCCGCGCTTCACCGCGAAGTTCTGGACGTCCCTCTTCAGAGTGCTCGGCACTCGTTTGGACATGTCCACAGCGGACCATCCGCAGACCGATGGTCAAACCGAACGCGTGAATCGCGTTGTGGAGGATACCCTCCGAAGCGTATGCGCTGAGGCGCCAAAACGCTGGAGCCAGATGCTCCCACTCGTTGAGTTCGCATTAAATAATGCAGTGCACGCCTCGACAGGCTACACTCCGTTCTATGTGAACGGCTTGGTTAACCCTCGCGTCCCACTGACGCCGCCACGCAGTGGCTCAGGGCTTGGTGGGGGAGGGATAGCCGAGCGGCTAGCTGATGTCAGCCCTGTTGCGGTTCGCAAGCAAGTCGATGACTTTGTCTCTTTGAGACTGAGCGTAATGCGTCAAGTACGCGACGCTATGGCTGAAAGCCAAGACACGCAGAAGGAACATGCAGATGCCAAGGGCAGAAGCAATGTTGAGAGGTTTGAGGTCGGTGACCAAGTTTTATTAAACGCTAAAAACCTACCTACTCATGCAGTGTCTGCAGTCTTCAAGACGAAGTTAAGACCTCGGTTCATAGGACCGTTCAAGGTCGTGGCCAGGAAGGGCCTAGCGTATACGCTCAACCTTCCGAAGAAGATGCGCACGCATCCGGTCTTCTATGTCGGCTTGCTTAAGCCATACCAAGACCCTGCTCAGGTGAGCGCGGAGGCGTTGGCACCAACGGTGGCTGGGCCACGGACAGCTGCAGGGCAGCAGGTGGTAGAGCCACGGGAGGCTGAACGACAGCAAGTGGTGGATCCACAGATGGCTGATCAACAGCATGTGGCAGAGCCACAGGTCGCGGAGCGAAGTGCTCGAGATGCAGGAGCAAGGCAAGCTGAACGTTCAGCCGAGCAGCTGGACGCTCAAGGTCCGAGACCTGGTTGTGAGTCAACAGTGGTGGCTCTAACCTATCCACAAGGTGGATCATCTCTTCGAGATCGACCGATGGGCGGTGAACGTTCGCGTCGTGGACGCCGGCGTCGTATGGACGTAGACGCCGTTCCGGCAAGTGCTGACTCTCCCCGCGAGAGCCCAGCTGAGGCAAGGCCTCCTTCTGCTCTGCTCGATGAGCATGGTGAGCTCCACTTTCACGTGGAACGCCTTGTGGCGTGGCGTAGACGCCAGGGTCGTACCCAGTACTTAGTGAAGTGGAGGGGTTACCCTCACTCACAGAACTCATGGGAGTTTGAGGTTATCCTCCGGCAAGATTGCCCTGACGTCGTTGACGCTTACGACCGGGCACATCATGTGCCGAAGCGCCACCATGGCGTGCGACAGCGTCGCCAGGCGCTGGGCGCCTCCCACTAGAGTGGGGAGCGATGAGGTCAGTAGTTGAGCTCAGGCTCTGACCAGTGGCTGCAGCAGCCAGCTCGTATGTATGAGCGGTGCTCGCAGCGGGAGCAGGAGGTGGAGAGACGTCGTAGTGTTAGGGACATGGTCCCGAAGGAAGCAGGTGCTTCGTGTTGTGCTGAACAAGGTTCAGGCACAAGCGTCTCGATAGACGCATAGTTGTTTTGAAGCAACTTGCTCGATGAGCATGATCCAAATGTGGATGCGCTGTAACAGCGAAAGTGGTGTCCCGGACGGGTATCGAACCACTGGCCTTTGGCTTGACAGGCCGGAGCTCTACCATTGAGCTACAAGGGCGATGCCCGTACGTCAGTCCGAGAACGGACTACTCATGGTATGAGAGGGCTGCGCCCGGGTGGATTTGAACCACCGACCTGTGGCTTTCAAAGCCAGCGCTCGACCACTGAGCTGAAAGGGCGTTGCCCTTAAGCTTGTCCATTCAAGGACAACAGTTCATGGAACGAGAGGGCTGTGCCCTGGTGGGCTCGAACCACCGACCTGTGGCTCTCAAAGCCAACGCTCAACCATTGAGCTAAAAGGGTGTTGCCCTTAAGCTTGTCCAAGCGTGAACAATCGTTCATGGAACGAGAGGGCTGTGCCCTAGTGGGTTCGAACCACCGACCTATCGCTTGTGAAGCGAGTGTTCAACTGCTGAGCTGTTGTCGGCGACTCGAATGAGTCAAGAGCATTGCTCTAAGCGGTTTGCAGCTCTTGGAGCAGGCGCGGAGCGCGAGCGTAGGTCTGAGACCGCTTGAGAGCAAGATGCGCGCTGCGCTTGGAGCATTGGGCCGTGGGCCGACGACGAGAAGTTGGGCATCAACGATGCGTAGGCGTTTGTGAGCTCACGGAGCTGTACAACGCTGGCGTGAGGTGTAGTAACCTCCGCCGTCTTAACAAGACGTGACCTCGCTGAGGAGAGTTTCGAGAACGGAATGTTCTCATCTTAGTGGGGGGGAGTGTAACGGGGTTACATGGTGTGGAACACACAGGGGTACGAAGTACCCGGAGAGTTAACAAACTCTCAGTACATAAGTTGGAGAGTTAACAAGGTCTCTCAATACGTTGGCCGAAAGCCACACGTTATGCATTTGATTAGGTTTAACTATGCTAGATAGTTAAACAGATACATTTACCCCTACGCGGCTTGGCCGCAATAATAGTAAATAAAACACTTCTGGTTTTGAAGCATAAAAGTTAAGGTATTAACTTTGAGCCCTGGTCTTGGGCTGTAAGTGTCCTTTGGATAAGGAACTTAGTATTAGTGACTCTTTGAGTCGAACGTCTTCCTCTGACGCTAAAGCTACGGCAGCCCCGCTGCAGCAACCACACGGAGTACTGGCCAATGAGGGATATGTCCGCGTGAACTCGGCGAAATACCGTGACTGGCAGATATTGGCATTTGAGTCGGCGATGGATAAAGATTTGCTGCAGAAAGAACAACAACTGTACGAAGACTGGCTGTCACACCAGCCGCCAGCTGTGGAAAGACGAAAATACCCAACTCCGACGGCGGTGGAAAAACGACCCCCTCCAGGGGAAAATGGACCCGAATTAACATGCGCTGAACGCTGGAGAAGGATCGAAGCTGATACAGAAGCCGACGAAGACGAGAGGCGTCGCGGTAACGCAGACGTCATATCGACTTCAGGGGTGACAAGGGGTGACCCGGCTATAAACTCAGCGTTCAAGCTGGAAGACGTCCGAGCGGATCGTACGCCGGTGCTACACGATGGCCAAGATGTCTCCTATCAGCTGTCCAAGTTTGAAGACGATGGCGCCATTTCTGACGTCAACGCGAACTCAGCGGTTGAAGGAACAAGTGAAGTAAGGGCTAAGGAAGACGTGTCGGCAACTGAAGACTCAGCTATAACGGAAGGAGACCCAGAAGAACGCTCCAAACACGTCCTACGTGACGCCCAACCCGTTATTGACAACCGAGCCAAGTTTGGGATCAGTAGACCAAGTATTGTGGGCGAGGTGAACTCAGCTGTGAGCACCCTGACCACTATAAGTGCTGGGAGTAACCATGTGGTGACGGCGAACTCGGCGCTCGGAGAACCAGCCGCAAGAAATGACTTGGGAGCTGTTCCGGTGTACCATAGGACGACCGACTACGCGAGGAACGAGTGTGGGCGCGTGGATGTTTGTCCAGCCGTCGTAGCAGACTCAGCGGTACAGTGCCCCAGCGTGATGACTGCGAATTCCAAGCTGGAGGTATTCCTTTCAAGAGATGTTGAGGATAACAGTGAAGGACTGAGCTGGACGGCGAATACCAGTAGCAACAGTGATGAAGGTGAGGCACGAGCCGAGTCTGGAGTCGATGGGTTAAGTTCTGCAGCCGTGGAGAACTCAGCGATGGGTACGCCAAAAGCCTGCATTATCCAGTCAGCGGTGGTGGACTCGGCGTCAGCGGATTGGAACACTGAGAGTGCCTCGGACGTGGCCACAGCATGTCGGCAGGATGTCAGCTATACCGAAGACGCGTTTACATGCACGGAAGTTAGTTCTGCCGTCACAACTAACTCAGCGGGTCAGCACTCCGACGTGACAAAGGATTATGATAGTCGGGGGGTATTACTACCTGAAGGAATAAAGCCGAACGACGACCCAGCTACGGCGACTCAGCGTTGGAGACTATGGAGGCTGAAACCGGTTCGGAAGTGGTTAGACAGCATGACGATGATACCATCTACCTCGGAGACAAGTTTGAACACGCAGGAGTCAGATTGGCCGTCGCAGTGAACTCAGCGAATACGGGCCCTGACGCGGACGACAACTATGATGTACCAGAGGTATCACTGTTGGAAGGTACTATAGCTGAGGTCGGAGTAACGAACTCAGCGGCGACGGTGTTCGACCCCGGCGAAAATGACTACGGTTTAGGACAAACTGAAGATGATGAGTGCAACTCGACGAGAGACACAACTGAAACCCTAAGACAACACTACTTGGCTATCGCCGCGCCCGAATACGAGCAAGAGGATGATGTTGACGATGGTAAGACCGACATCTTTGAGAATAGTGGGGCGGATCTGGAGTTGACGGACTAGGCTCACGAGCTAGCTTTCCTTCCCGACCTCACTGAAGTTGAGTCTACAGAACTCGACTATGGCGCTGCAAACGTCAAGTCGAGTAGTCATACGCCAGCACAGTCGGCTAGGTTGGTGGCAGAGCTGAAAAAGCACGGAGGAATAATGATTTCAAGTGGTAATGCCCTGCCGCCTCCAGCGTACGGAGCGTTGTGCGACATCGACGTTCAAGGACACGCACCCATTAAGCAGAGAGCTCGGCGGATACCTCTACGCCACTTGAGCAAACTGTACGAGTTGTTGAAAGGGCTGCTTCGAGCTGGGTTGATATCATTCTCGGGCAGCCCTTGGGCCTCGCCAGTGGTGATAGTGCTCAAGAAAAATGGTGTGGATATTCGGCTATGCATTGACTATAAACTAGTTAATGCGGTTACGACGCCGATGGAATACGCTATGCCACTAGTCGATGATCTGCTTACCGAATTGGAGACTTACTTGTGGTTTTGCTCGCTCGATGCTGCGAGTGGATTCTGGGCAGTCTTGATGACACGCCGAGCTCGGTAGATCTCAGCGTTCGTCTGTGCACTTGGACACTTTGAATGGTTACGCATGCCGTTTGGATTGAAGAATGCGCCTATGATTTACCAGAGACTGATCGACAATGCTCTATGGGGATACGTTCAACCAAAGGGAGGATGGCAGTTGTTTGCTGAACGAATGGCTATTGCTGAAGCCGAGTCGGGAACTCGGCGAGTCGAGCTCGGCGGAGTCAGCGATTCAACGCAGGGTCAGCTGACGAAGTTCGAAGCGGACCATCAATCACAAGCTGACTGCGATCCGGTCCAAGACCTGGTCAACGGACCGGACGGCGACATGTTCGCTAATGGAGAACCAGACCAGTCTTCTTTGATTCCGGTGTTCAAACGGAGGTCGTTTGTTGATGATATCTGTTTTGGAGGGGAGACGTTTGACGCCTGCTTGGAGACACTCGACCGATTACTAGCCCGGTTCACAGAATGTCGAATTAGCATCAGCTTTACCAAGAGTATCTTTGTCCAACCCAAGGTTGATTTCCTGTCGCACGAGATTACGCCGAGTGGAATACGCGCTGATGCGAAGAAGATAGCTGCGATCGCCGGGCTCTCCTTCCCGAAATCAAAGAAAAGGGATGCAAGCTTTTCTCGGTGCACTTAGCTATTACGGCCGATTCATCCAGAACTTGGCCGTTTATGGAGCGGTACTCTATCAGCTAAAGGACACAGACTTTGGTCCTGGGGGTGACTTGGCGTCAGCAAAAGCGTCATTTGCCGAGCTCAAAAGACGGGTAGCAGAAGCTCCAATTCTGCGTCATTTCGACTCGGCGAAAGAAGTCCACATAATGCTATACGCCAATGAGTGGGCACTGAGCAGTACATTGATGCAACCGCACGACGACAAGCTGCACCCAGTTCGCTTCTGCGGACGCGTACTAAAGGAGAATGAACTCGGCTATCATCCCGCTGAGAAAGAAGTAGTCGCGCTGTTACAATTGCTGAAAGTGTGCTACACTCTCTTGGCGGGGAAGACGCTACACGTCTACACCCGTTTCTCCACGTTGGAGTGGGTGTTTAAGTCATAGTCGCAGTACGGCCGCGCAGTCAGTTTTGCAGTTATGTTGTCGCCCTACGATTTGAAGGTGACGAGTACGTGAACGAGATGTAGACTTCGCCCAGTTGCTCCAAGCGTCGATAACCCCGTTTATCGGACTCGACGATTCCTTGAAGCACCTTGCACCTCCCTCCTAGAACTCAGCGACAGTTCGAATGGACCCAGAGCTGCTATACGCCCGAGTACCAGCCGACTTTGTGGGATGCGTGCTGTCATTTGATGGCTCAGCAAAGACAGCTAAATACGGTGGGTATGGAAGTTGCTCGTGGATACTATGGCGCCTTCCGAATTGGGACATTGAGATCGCTGCGAGTGCGTACCTGTCGTCCACCACAGTCAACATCGCCGAGTACACCGGCATGAACAATGGGGTCTTGGCGGCGATTGACCGAGGGATAACCGATCTGATTATCGTGGGTGACTCCTGGCTTGCAATCCAGCAATCCATGGGGGTGATAGCATGCAAGAAGGAAACGTTGCAAGTGGAGCTAGCTCGACACAAGGATCTCACGAAGCAACTCAACTCGGTCCGGTATCGACACATAGCGCGAAACTATAACGCAGCGGCTGATTCTCTCGCTACAGAAGCACTTGAAGCTAAAGCTGGACGAGTAATTCTCGGGACGGATAGGAAAGCAGAACTGAGAATGATTAACCGAGTAGCCGAAGAACTGTACACCACAGACAGCCCAGCGGAAACCCCGATCGTCACGGCAGTCACTCGTAGCCGAGTACGCCGAGTTCACTTTGAGGACGAGCTGGATGAAGACTCGGCTAGAGCAAGAGGAGGAAGTCAGGATCATGAAGCCATATCAACGAATCCTGGAGAATCGGCGTTTGAAAGCAGTGGAGATGAATTCGAACAAGTCAGTAGGGCGTCGACTCGGCGGACTAACCACACGACCCCGAATATCGAAACAAGGTCGCAGATGGAGTCAGCCCAAACAGCTCAGAATGCCAACGACATTGATCCAGTGACAGTACAGACTGAGCGGAGACGACGAATCGCGAAGGCACAAGATGAAGAACTCAGGTGGGCCGATCTGAAGGCGTACCTGAGAGGTGAATTTGAGGACCTTACACACCGTCGAGCTCAGAATGCCGGCAAAGTCGTAGAAGTCTTTGTACTCAGCGAAGACGGCCTGTTATACCGCCGAGATGAAACTCGCCGACTGGGCGAACTCGGCGAACCGAACCTCTCATTGAGACTGGTGATTCCGTCAACTATGGTCGACGAGATACTTCATAACTGTCACAACTCGATCGAAGGAGGGCATCAAGGCATCGTCAGAACTTATCACCGAGTCAAGGCCGACTACTACTGGATTGGTCTTTACGCCGACGTGGTGAAACATGTTAGGGCCTGCGAGGACTGCAATACCAGTAAGAGCAAGCCACAGTTGAGAGGTTACTCGCCGGGAAATGTGGTGTCGGACCATCCATTCCAAGTCGTGTCAATGGATTTCGTGATTTCCCTTCCTCGAACTCAGCGGGGCAATACTGCACTGCTGCTGTTCCAGGACCACTTCACGGGGTTGGTTATCGCTAAGGCTATGAATGACACCGGGGCACTCGAAGTGGCCAAGGTATTTGAGGAATGCGTCTTCAGGCAGCTCGGGGCTCCGTCTCTGATACGGCACGACCGAGATCCAAGGTTTATGAGTGAAGTATTCCAAAAGTTCTTCAAGATGATGCAGTCGAGATCAAGAGCTACGCTGAGTTACCGACCACAAGCCAACGGTCAACAAGAGAGGTCAGTCAAGACAATGGTTCAGACTATACGGGTCTACGTGGAAGACCCACTTCAAGCCGACTGGGATGACATTGCCGAGAAGATGGTACACGCTATCAACAACTCAAGAGACTCGACTCGGCGAGAAACCCCTTTCTATCTGGTACATGGTTGGGACGCCAAGTCTACACTCAAGGCTATGACGAGCTCAATACGACGTGAACAGGGACGCCCAGTCAACTCGGCGGACGCAGTCGAGTGATGCCGAGAAGCGAACAGACAACGAGAAGTGGCCCTTCGATTAGCAGCTGCGAGAGAAAGCACGACGAGCTCGAGAGCACAACGAAGCGTTGAGCAAGAAGGAGAAAAGATCCAACCCCAACACAGCAGATGACAAAGATGGAGTTGCAGAACCAGGCGATGAATCCACCGAATCCTTGTTCAAAGAAGGAGATCAAGTCTGGTTGTTTATGGAGCGAGTCAAGTCGGGCCTGACCAAGAAGTTAGCCCACCGATGGCATGGACCATTCAGGGTGAAGAAGAAGGTGGAAGAATTCGCCTATGAATTGGAGTTGCCCGACAAGAGTGGATATTGGTTCTACCCAGTGGTCCATGTATCACGTCTGAAGGCAGTCACCGAACTCGGCGGAAGACCAAAGACGAGGCTAATCGCCGATCTCGAAGAGACTCAGCGATTTGACTTTGACGAAGAATTACTGCCTGAAGACAGCTGGGAGCCAGACACAAGTACGAACCAGTCGAAGCAATTCTCGACGATGAGCTACCATTATTCACGAGTACGTCCCGGTCACAACGGAAGTTTAAGGTTAAGTGGGTCGGCTACGATGAGCCTACTTGGGAACCACTGTCGAATTTGTCATGTGGAGGTCTCCTGTTGACTATCTTCGACAAAAAAGGCGTGAAAACCGTCTGCAAATGGTGCAAGTTGCAGATGAGGATTAACAGTTATTGCACCAAATGTTACACCAACTCAGCGGACGACACAGGCCGAGTTGAGATGGAATGCTACTGTGTCGAAACTACATATACTGAATAATTACGAAATGAAGTCCTGAACGATACCTACGGGACGCCCAGTCAAAAGAAGAAAACTAAAAAGTTGGCGATCCGGACTCCAAGTGAGTGGAGCCCGACGGAGACAACTGGGAGGAGCTCAGCGGTCTCGACGATTGGAGGCGTGGCGGCGCAGCAGACGTCGCTCCTTGAGAAACTGCGGGAGGAGATGCCACATCCGCAGTCGTGGCAAGAAGGATCATCGCCGAGCTAGCTAAGGAGACCGACGCCGAAGCAGAGGGAAGAAGAGCCGGTGCCTCAGAACCCGACTCGGCTGTAGTAGGTTGAGGCGGATCCGTTCCACTTGGGAGTGGAGTGCCGAACAGAGACATACTCGGAGACGCACCTCGGAGATTGGGAGAACCCAACCCGTCGTCCGCTGAGTCGTCAGTTGCCTTTCAAGATATCCAACAGTTCCCCCGCGGAAGCCGCATGCAAGATCGCTCGCCGCTGCGCGGGATCGGAAGGCTCCACGGAACGAGTAAATCCGTAGACCATGAGCCTCGCCAAGAAGGTCAATTCTTCTCGACGCTCGTACCCTTGCTCGTTAACTCTGGCCATGAGGGAGTCAAGACTCACTGGAGCAGCCGAGCTTGACTGACTGGTGGCGCCCGAGGTGGTGTCGCCCGGCAAGCTCGGTGGACCAGGAGGACGCACGCGAGAAGACCCCGTCGACTCCGCGTCAGACTCATGGGAAGTTGTCAAGTCGACCAACCCAGCTTCGGGCCGGTCGCTGACCCCACGAGTGCGACGGGTCGAGGAATCGACTCAGCTGGCGCGCCCTCACCTCGACGAGGAGTTGAAGGAGAATGGTGGTGCCGCGAGTTGTGCTGGAGTAGCATGCGAGGAGTGAGGAGCTGCCAAGTGAGTGACAGCGGAAGCAACGAACGTACCGAAGAAGGTGGTGGAGAGCCGCGAGACGTCATCAGCCGAGTACGGACCAACGGTGGCAGAGCCAAATGAAGGATTAAGACACTCACCCGCTCGGCTCGTATCATAACCGGGGCAGTTGTGGTGTAGGGATTTCCAGATTCGACCATACGCCAACCTACTTTAGGTCAAGAATCGGCTCGGTCTGATAACCCATACCTTAGGAGCAAAGGATCACGGTAAGTACTCGGCGATCTGTCCGGATATGCTATCCGGATAGCCGCTGAGCTCAACGGTCACCTGAACTCAGCTGAAGGGTCGGTAGAGATCCGAAACGACTTCATTTCACTAGATATTTGTATAAGAAGCATAGGATTAAATAGGGGGAGCCGAAAGGGCTCCCAGAAGATAACAGAGCAGAATTTTCCTAGTCCAAGACACGTGTACACTTTTCCGGTAAGTCCCTGCATAGGGCTGGATTATGCCTGCCGTCAATACTCGAGAGGCATAGCTTGTAGGGTGTTGACTGGTAGCGCCAAGATATTAGGTCGGTCTGGGTAGGACAAAGTCTCGCTACGCGCGAAAGAAAGCCCCGCATACTCAGCGGGCCGGTACGTCGGATAGCCCGGGTGCCGTAACACTTCTAGCTGAGCAGCCTCTGCGCTCGGTGACCTGTAAAAGCGCTCGCGCGCCGTCGTCCATCCTTTGGTGGAGGGCACAGGGTTGTGAACGAGCTCAGCCGAACCAAACTCGGCGGAGCCTCGGAAGTGATCTGACTTGGTTAGTGGGAACCGAGTGGAAGCGAGCCACTCGTCTGTCCCGGAAGGGCCGGACCGCGAGGGGACCACCCTCTGCGAAGGCCATACAACCGCCGACCTAACTCGGCGATTCGTTGTGGTTTGTGTAAGGAATCCACATCTGACGGTATTTGTGTGTTCTACTACACCACAACTCCATCAGGGTTCTTCCGTTTAGGATGAAGTTACAACTGCATCCGACGACTTACACACTTTGGTGCGGTTGGTGTAGCGAGAAAAGCATCGCTCATGGAGCGCTTCGGCGAATGATGCCAAGTCTTAGCCAGACCGGCGTCAATTCGGAAACAGCGAAATATCGAGGTGGTTGAAGATGTTTTGTTCTATAGTCCATTAGAGCGACTGAAGTATCAAGCACGTGCTGACGAAGCATGTACAAATTGAGCAGTACTTGAATCTGGTTTGCTGACTCGCTTTGAGCTCGACGGCTCAGCCCTGTGATAGGCTCTACGAGACACGCCAGTTGAATTATTAAGTTTATCGGCTACTAAAGGGAAACCTCCCGGAGGCGCAAGTCCAGTCCGAAGTGACTTAGCAATACGCTAATCAAACAAACTACCAACTGGTCCCACTTATCAAGAATTCGTAAGATTACTTTGGTTAGGCCCATGAATCGAGGTGGCTTGAGTTCGACAAGGGTACGGGACTTGCTTTCTCCGGTCATATCGCACAAGTCCGCAAACAGTGCACCCATTATCTCTACGTGGTGTACTTAATAAATAGGCCTCCCGATTCGTGAAGTAAGCTCTGTCATTCTCTTGTTTTTTTACTTGCTCATGTCATTGACAATTTCGCAAGCCGCTTTAGTTGCAGCGCTCGTTAAGAGCGGGATGCACCATTCCCACTGGTGTTTAAGTCCTTCTTGGATCATACACTTCACGTCAGCGCCTGCGTCACTTGTTCCACAAAAGAACCGTTTGATTGAAAGTCCGAAGTCGAATAGAATTTGCTCTATCCACCGCTTGAAAGACCCACGAATACCCCCATCACGCTGACCGTGAGAAGGACGAAAGTGACGAGTTCCAAGCAAGAACGATCGGAAGCGCCACTCGCTGTCAATAAAGCCTATACGCAGACCGAGATACATTTCACTCTGCGTTATTAATGACCACATGTCCAGCACCATCGTAAGAAACTTGATGTTGAGCAGAATATTTTGGAGAACGTATTGAATCCCCCTACAATTCCACGATTGCATGAGCTACGGTTTGCGCATTAATTATCGCTCGGTACCTCTCGTCGGTGACAAGCTCTCAACAGCTTCGATTCCTCGTACTCGCCGAGCCGGAATGGTAGATTATTAAAGATAATGCGTAAAGTATCCATAAGTAAACACACCCTATGAGCATCGTCATGCTTCAGAGCAGCATTGCGAAGTATGTCCACTTCGTCATCGCGTGTGTGCACCTTGTAGTGTAGATTTGTCAGAGTTGATGCCATGGACGTCCTTCAAATGTGCTGTAGCCTTTGACGTCTTCCCATATAGCTGTATGATCTGGTGGCGCTCTCGACAGCTTTTGTTCCCAAGACAGATCCACCCCATGCACGTTTTCCCGTCCAATTTCACTGGCACACGGACACCCAATTGACGAATAATAGATCGCTCAGTAGCCTTGATGGGACTAGGGTAAATCCAGGTAGGGGCTGGTAGTTTTTATCGCATCTTGCACTGCGACGGGAGCTTCCACTAAGTTGAAGCTGGATGTGACCGGTTGTCGAAGTAGTTCAGCTGGCCACGATAGATCTCGGGATGCATCGCCAGGTATGATAGACTGATTCGATGTCTCATCAAGGTCCGCAGCAGATTGTTTCGTGGGAGGACGTTCTTACAAAGCTGACAATGGTACATGAAGTTGGGATTGACCACTTCTTGAGGTGTTCAGACTAAGCGGTGGACCTAGCTGTTGTAGAGTTGGCATTACGCGATCCTTAGTCGGGCGTGTTGCTACATAAGATGGCGTTTTAAAAGGATGCAGCAGTCGCCGGCGACTCTGGTCGGACCTGTACTGTCGTTGCCGCGAGCAAACCAGGATCTCAAGTTTCGGCTTAAGATCTCCCAGGTTTTCAAATAGTGAAGCCGGTATCAAACGAGCTTCAGACTGGTAAAAAAAAAAGCGCAGACCGCGGGAGGATTTTGGTAGCTGTCGGATGGTTGGAAAAAAAATATTATTTTCTGGGTTGCGGTCGATTCAAGCGAAGCTACTTCAAAGGCCAGCATTGCATATATCTGATCATGTCTTAGGCTTTCCTTTCTCAAAGACTGCGCATTCCGTATTACGCGCGTCCCTTGGAGCTGTGCGGCTCTTACTGAAGTGTCGCCTGTCGCAGAACAAGATGGTATTGTCCAATAGAATGTCCGAGGCTCGTCGATTACGAAACCGCCATGACGAAACGGTGAACTAAGGAGTTTCACCTTGAAGGATACGAAACGACAGTGGAACTTAAATATCGGTAATACTGGCTCTATCCGACTCAGCTTTCAATATGAAGCATCTTTGCAACGATAGCTGGTTCCTTAACAGTAAGGTCATTTAAGGCGTGATACTCCCTATTTGAGTGGCGTAGCAGAACGAAATGCTGCATCTGTGCCAGAGTTGTACTATCAAATGGGAATTTTCAAGCAACGGGTGAAAATAGCTTTTGAGTTGAGGTAGCAAAAGATGAAACCAACGCAGGAGACCACAGGAGCGAGCGGCCGTAGTTAGTTTCAGAATTTCCTAATCGCGCTTAAGCCCTCTTGCTTCCGCCTTTCAGCCTCCAGCACTCCGGAGAATGGTTCGCCTTGCAGCTCGATCCTACCTGCATTTGATGCCTGAAACCATTGAAACAGGTTTTGACGCACCATTCTACGCGAAGGTTGTTCGAGTCGAGGCAGATACAGTAACGTTTCATAGTCTCGAAGGGGGGGGAAGAGGGAAGTGTAAGCCGGGCAGTTGCGGAAACCCACGTGGTGACGGCCAGCGAGGTGAACAGAGCAAGAAATCATTCACTCATGCGACGTGCAGTTGCTGTAAAGGGCTCTGATCATGTTTACTACGGTCAAGTGGTAGAAGCCGAAGGCGATCAGCTGTCGATTCTATCCGACGGACAGCGGTTCACCGCTGAATGGAAGGCAGTGTCGGTCGTAGCACCGATTGTAGCCCTTCTATTGGAACATATTCAATTTGACAGTGAAGAATGGAGCGCGCGCGAAATCGAGGCTGTCGAAAATACTGTTCTAGACCGAGTACTCGGACGAGATATCGTGGGCTAACCAGATACCGGATATATTAGAAGGCTTAATGGCAGAAGCTAACTATCCCAGTGCAACGAAGGTCTGTAAGTGGACCGACCCTTCAACGGGTCAACAGACCGAGTTTTCGCTGCAACACGCCCTTGACTTTGCGTATTATGTCGATGGAGGAGTGACACCGGTGCCACCAACTGTGGGGCAGGCGTTTTGCTGCCCGCCTCAGTCACAATCACCGATTGGTGGTGGTGATGGTGAGGAAAGAGAAGGAAGTGAGCTTTTCGATCCTTTTATCGACGACGATGATACTCCCCAAGACCAATCGGAGCCGATTCGTGAGGGTACGGTTCAAGTCTCTACGCGGCCAGAACGACCAAAGCGTTCCCGACAGCCGGTTAGCTCGTCGGATGATGGTGTTCATTGAGGCAAAGCGACGTCGCACAGCGGTAGACCAAGATGCACTCATTGTCGAGAAACTCAGCGATGACCCCGAGCTACTGGAGCGGTTTCTAGCTATTAGACAAGCCAACAGACAGTCTCAAACGGTTCCGAGGACTCAAGTGAGCACGAGTTCTGAGATGATTGGGCAGCCGCCACCGCGGAAAAGAGTGACCGTAGCATCAAAGTACGCATTTGCTCCACGAGATGATCAACAAGAGGTACCTGAGCGAGTGACATCAGAAAAGCATAAAGGTAAGCCTGCTACTATATTTGTCAAAGGTATGGTTCGGTCCGAATTTGTGAAGTATAAGGCGCTACCGGGTGTCTGCACTCGGGCATATGATATTCAATTTGGTTCTGGTGGGCTGTCAATTCGTCACTTCGCCCGACTGTCAGAGGACGAGAGGATGTCGTGGCTAGAAAGTGGAGGATCAAATTTTGGCAACCTGTCGGCGACGGCAGAGTTCGCTGCAGCTACTCCTGCTTCGCGCATAGAGGATGTGGTAGAAGCAGCAAGAGTGTTCCTCACGTATTGCCGAGAATACTGCTGCTCAGAGCTGATCGAACTGGTCGAACACATCGTTGAGTTCATAGAAGAAACACTCATGAGAGTTAGCTGGAGTCAAAAAGAGCTGTCGACACTTGTTTACTGGGTAAACGATGTTTTAGAGGACTTTAGAAGTGTTGCAGAAAGCGATGGTGACTTAAGGCAAGTGATGAGACGCTGCTCAACGGATGACAGGCTTCTGAGGGATCTGATGTTCGTGAAAGTACATCAACACGTCAGCGAGATCAAGAACGAGAGATTAACGGATGAAGCTCGAACAGGGGGGACGAAGCGCGCACCAACTTACCAGTTTACCCCTCGGCAGGACGGTAAAAGGCGTCTCGGTCGGATATCGAGGGACGTGCTGCGCCAACTTCCAGTACAAACCGAGCCAGGCTCGGGCAAGTCTAAGAGTCTATGTATGCGTTACCTTTCAAAGGCAGGCTGTGCACCCGACGCAAATGGCGCGTGCCCCAGTGATCATGGTCATTTTGTTCCAAATAAGCTGCCGGCCTGCGTGAAAGAAGAGATCACTAGACGATTTGGTGGCTTGAAGGAGGAGCACCGACAATTATGACTATCCAAGATCAGCGGGGCAGTACGGCCATCTTTGCAGCTCAAGTTTGTGGCAGCGGCCCGAAATCGACCTGAGAAGCAGCAGAAATGGGTATGCTCACGCCTTAGCTCGGACGCTACACAAGTGAATGGTGTGTTGAGTAACGACCGATTCACTGCGGTGGATGTGTCCCACATGACTGCATCGGACAAGGTAGTATCAAGTCTGCACCCAAAGAGGACTGCTAGCGTCAACGCAGTATCAGAGAACAAGCAATGCAAAATTGGTAAAACGATGGTGTCAGCAAAGAGCAAGGGTGACAAAGTACGCTGTCTCAAAGTAGCGGGTCATGGAGAATCCACTTTACCCCAGAACGAGATACTTAAGCGAGATACAAGTACTAGTCACCAGAGGCCTTGTAGACATCCAACTATTGGAGCAAAGCGCACGACTGGCAAGGTTTCCTGTCCCGAGAGATCGCTTTGTAAGGCCGGACAAGCAACACCGGTAGAGACGGCGAAAAAGGGTACAAGCGGTTGCCGGTCAAGACCTTGTTACAACGAAGTGTCATCAGTCCGTGGCATACAGCACCAAATGCCTCCACATATTAACGGTAGACAGTTTGGTCTATCGTTGATGTCGGCACAGAAAATCAAACACGCATTGGAGGAAGAATTACTCGCCGATGAAGCCCGAATATCAATTACACATCGTGGAGTGGGATTTGTCCGCGCAAAACAGCCCGAGATTTCGCCGTACGAGATCGACAACGTAGCGTGTAAGTCGCTGTCCCATTTGGTTCGGACACGCAACATGAGTGTCGAAGAAGTAACACAATTTATCCGTGGCGAACGCGACAATGACAGAAGGCCGAACAAAGCAATTGACCCAGAACGACTACGTCGCGTACTCAGAGGTTATCCACATCTCGATGAACTAATTAAAATTGCAGAGGTCGGCATTGATGTACAGTGGCGTCAAGGACCGATGAAGAATCGTCCACCTCCTAAGAATCACGGTTCGTGTCGTCGTTATTTGCGCGCGGTGACCAGGTCAATTCGCGAAGGCCAAGACTCTGGTCAGTATATGGTTCTGGAGGCCGATATCCTCGACCGATGGCCTGAAATTATCTGCAGTCCTTTGGGGGCTGTGGTAAAGAAGGGTGTAGATCCGAACGAGGAAGTTCGCACTATTCATGACTTATCATTTCCGAAGAACGACTCGGTAAATTCCGCGTTGGTAGCGGATTCGATTCCAAAAGTGCGCTATGAGTCGGTCGCGATTATTGCAAGGCGAATTGAGTACTTGGCTACATGCGGTTACACGGAGAGAATTATGATGCTTAAAGGCGATGTGAAGGGTGCTTTTCGGCATTTACGTACCCGAGCTAACCAGGTTTTCCGTATGGCAGCCTTTACCAAGGAGCTAGAAATTATTATTATCGATCTGGCAGCTCCATTTGGGTGGTCGGGGTCGCCGCCATGCTACGCGTTATTTGGCCGGGCAATATCATGGCTCATGGGCTCAAATTCACCTGCGTCAGTGTCAGATTCCAAGGACAATGAACCATTTTTCCCTTACGAGTGGGTTGACGATCATATTTTAGTGGAACCCGACGAAGGTGATAGGTTACAGTTAGCAGAAGCAACACTTCGTCACGCTATGCTAGCCGCTCTTGGACCTCGCTCAATCAATGAGGCAAAATTCTCAGCCTGGAGCTCTGAGATAGTGGCGCTCGGGTTATTGTGGAACACCGTGCGGCGTACGGTATCAATCCCTAGCGACAAAATATCTAAAGCACACCGACGCGTACAAGCGATACTTCAGCGAGGCACCGCTACGAAAACAGAATTTTATCAGGTCCTCGGGTCTCTTCGACACGTAGCTACATGCTTGCGAACTGCTAAACCATTTTATCAACGGATTCAATCTCAATGCAACGCAGTGCCACGATTTGGCAAAACACGTCTGTCCGGTGGCACAACAACCGATTTGCGGTGGTTCGACCAAATCCTTATGCATGGCTGCCTAGCAGAGCTACCGTTGACGATATTCGGAAGTATGGAGACGATTGCGCCTCACGTTGAGTTGTATATGGATGCGTCCAACGTCGGATTGGCCGTGCTTGATCCTGCGGCTAATGCATTTATTCAGATACAATTTGATGACAAAGAACTATTGATGATTGACGAGCTACACCAATCTGGATTTTCTATCAATGTCCGTGAGCATTTGTGTATTGCTCTTGCGTTATGGACTTGGGGTGCGAAATGGTGTCGATTAGCCAAAGGGAAGCTTCTACTTATAAAATGTTGGAGTGACAATACTTCCGCTGTTGCGTGGTGCAACAAGCTGCATTCTCGGAGCTCATTCAGCCAAGAAATTAATAGGTGCATTGGTCTGGCCGAAGTGTACTTTAATTTACGTGTATCCGCCGACCATATCCCAGGATCGACGAATTGGATGGCGGATGCAGCTTCACGAGCTTGGACCGAACCTCATTTAACCAGATGGACTAACTTTTCTTCTGGCTGGACACAGAGCACAGTGCCGCTGCAATGCAGAAGACTCTACATGAACTTCTCGAACAGCTTCAATCCTGCTCATTGGCCGCGTCGTCAGCATCGCAGTACAACAGTACATGGCGACAATGGTGTAAATGGTGCAAGTTGCTTAACTTCCCGAGATGGCTACCCGAAAGCCCACGAAAACATTCCTACCAACTCGCCTTATTCGCTATTCACTGCTGGAACTATGGATGGGGACACACAGGATCAGGGAATTCTGCCGGCACCGTACTCTCGAAAATTAGCCATATCTCGTGGCATCATCGACGGATGCTCGGTTTCAGCGTCGCACTCTTACCAGGACACCAACTTGCAATCACTGGCATGCGGAGGAAGGACAAACCTCGTAACCCAAAATCTCCTGTCACAACCGATATCCTCAAGAAACTCCACGGGTTCCTCGATTTCAAGTCCGCCCAGCACCGAGTCATTTGGGGGGCTTCGGTGCTGGGTTTCTTCTTTCTTCTCAGAAGATCGGAGTATTTAGCCCAAGGAGCAAAAGTGTTGCCGTATGCAATACAGCGGTCAGATATTTCATTTGTGGATTCCGACGAGAGACCGACTGATAAACTACACGAGGTAGTGGCAGTAGTGATTACATTCCGCGGAAGTAAGTCCGACCAGTTTGGCGATGGAAGCAGTCGTAGACTGGAGCGTTCAGGGTATCAATGGTGCTGTCCAGTTTTAGCAGCATGGAATCTTGTTCGGCATCACAAGTCACTCGGTGTTGCGGAAAATACTCTATTGTGCAAGATTAATGTGGCTACAAATCTGCAAGTCAAAGATGTCGTAAAGGCGCTCAAATGCGCTGCAAGCCAGGCGGGTTACAATCCAGAAAGGTTTGGGTCTCACTCACTGCGCAGTGGAGGTGCAACCGCACTCTTTAATGCTGGATTTGATAGTTTGGCGGTCAAGTTATTTGGAAGGTGGAAGTCTGACGCTGTGGAGCGTTATACCCGTATTGGGGGACGGCTAACATCGCGAATGGCAAAAGACATGATAAAGAAGCCTGCCTTGTAGCGAACATTGGGGCATCCTCCACGCCACACCCTGGCAGCGGAGGCGCAACAATACATGCTTCTAAATGTGTGCCAAGTTGGCACAACCCCCCGAATCGATGGCGACGACAACTGAAATGGGAATTTTCAAGCAACGGGTGAAAATAGCTTTTGAGTGGAGGTAGCAAAAGATGAAACCAACGCAGGAGACCACAGGAGCGAGCGGCCGTAGTTAGTTTCAGAATTTCCTAATCGCGCTTAACCCGCCACGCCACACCCTGGCAGCGGAGGCGCAACAATACATGCTTCTAAATGTGTGCCAAGTTGGCACAACCCCCCGAATCGATGGCGACGACAACTGAAAAGTGCAATTATGGCCACTTTACCGTAAATCGTCGTGCATCACGGTTTTATGAGCTCGCATTATCGTAAATTTACCACCTGCTACTTTTAATTCAGCAAATCTAATCTTGTTTTGCCAAAATCACTACAAACCAAATAATAGCTAGCTTTAAGAGGAAGTCAAAAATACCAAGAGTTCTTTCAAATGATAATAGTGTGGAATAAAAAACCATCTTTTTGCTGTTGTACTGTACATGTAGTCTTGGAAAACCTCAAGAAATGTGGTCCTTGTTTTGTACGTGCTTCAATTACAAAATATAAAAAACACGTTCTCAGCATTCCCTTTTCCTGATGTCGTTGGACGCGTCGATGCAAAGCACAGAAAGCGGCTTGGTGCAGGTACAGTAAGCTACGCGCTAGCTCATCTCGACCATATCTCGCTAACTTCGTGCTATTAATCCCTGGCTACTGAAGACGAACAAAGCTGCTCCTGCTAGCACGACTCAGATCGTGAGCCGCGTTGTGTACCCTCGTTTACTAGGCAATCTTCCGGGAGCAACCCTACCGCAGTATGCGCACGAAATGACTCGCGAAGATGAAGATACTATGAAGCAGAGCTGCTATCAGGACGGACACGGCTTCGTCCAATACGCCCTTGTAGCGTGGATAATGATCGAGTACAAACACGATCCAATTGTTTCATTTCCTGTTGCTAGCAAGGTCGCCAAAGAAACAGCTGAAGAAGTCAAGGCTGCGATAAGTGCAGTGATCAATCCATCGCTAAAAACAACACACAACTTAGAGCTGTGGGACCTACTGGAGGTTGCATTTACGCAACTCCAGTATCGTGGAAACGCGCACATATTATTTCGCCAATACGTCGAGCGGTGCTGGAAGCAATACACAGGACACCCAGGTGACTATAAGGCGCCGTATGTGTCAATCGTACAGAGCTCCGGATTTGGTAAAAGTCGGCTATTACGGGAGCTGTCTTTGCTTACGAGTGCTGAGCTTCATGGAACGATGCGGGTGCTCTACACTTGTACGCGGGTGGGTCAGTCGAGTGGGGTTCCAGAAGCGACGAAAGGGTTCCGAAATTGGCTTTTTGGTGATTACCAGACTCTTGCGGGGATGACGTCGTGTCTGGAGACAATATTCTACTACGCTCAACAGAATTGGGCGAGTGTCGGTGTAGAATGGCTGGAATTGTTTACGACCAGTGATAACGATGCAATCGAGGCGTTGAATAAAGCTGAGCGAGTACGGAAATGCAGAAAACAGATGGAGATTGAGGGGAATAAAAAGCTGGTGATACTCGCTATCGATGAAGCCAGGTCACTCCTCGTGAGGACTCGCTGTGGCCATAATAAGCTCCGTATGCTGCAACGTGCGCTAAAGAGTGCAAACCAAGGCATCCAGAGATACCACCCAAATGCTGGGGTGTTTGCTGTCGTCTTGGTCGATACAAGCCTAGAAATCTCACAGCCGAAAGCATCATCGGGACGGATTTCGATGCGACCCGACGATAGCAATGCTCAGTTTCCTTCGTTTGTGCTTGGTCATACGATGGATGTCTACTGGAAGGATGTTGTGAAAATGAACAAGACTTCTGCTTACAAAGATGCTGTGTGTATTGGTGATAAGAATGAGGCCTGGAAGCATCTTGTTTCGATGGGTCGACCGCTCTGGAAGAGCACATTTGACGCGTCAATGAAGAAATACAACAGCGAAGTAAAAGCGGTCGAAAGAGTCCTCAGTCTTGCAGCGCAGAGAATGTTACTAGGAAGAGACACACTTTCCCTGATATGTTACGATGAAACGACAATGTTTGGAGTGGCTTCAATGCTGTGTCGACTTGGATTGCGTCCCCATTCGAGCTCGTCCCTGGCGCCTCGCGTCGTTGCCGACTTTATGGCGATTCTAGCTTACCTGAATTATGAAAGTGATGGATGTTTGAGTAGTTTCTCGTCGGATCCGGTGCTGGCGCTGGGAGCGACGAAGGTGTGGTACAACTGTAAGCCTGCATTGGCGAATTGTATCCTGCCGCAGCTCAAGAAGTTGCTTCTGAACGAGATGCTGGATACTTGTGGTGTTGACGAGGTAATTGCTCGCATTGTTCTGCTTCTCGTGATGGATTCTTGTGTGGTAGAGGCTGAAATATCGGCACAAAACCATTGTAATTGCCCGTTCATGGGCCAATTCGTAAGTCTAGAACTCTTCATCAAAGCACTAGTTGGTCCTGACCCGATATTAAAGACGAGGGGACAACCAACAGACGACGCAAGAGCAAATGATTCATTCATTAACTGGAAGTCCAAGTGGGCAGACTGGCAGTTAGGGTTCTGCCATTTCGTTCAGCTATTCTCCGAGCCAACAGAGGATATGCTGTGGGTGTTATTGGGACGTCGAGCCGGTGGGGTTTTCCCTCGTAACCAAAGTTGCGTAGATTTCGTGATCCCGATTTTTCACCGTGAAAAGCGAGAGGCGTCATTGATTCTAGTTCAAGTGAAGGATACAATAGATTACGCCAGCGAAACGATAGTGTCTTATCCTTGCAAGGTGTTTTCTTCGGGAAACACATTGAGCGAAAAATTACCCTGTGACGTGGTCGGTATTTGCATGAGTGTGCGAGAGCTACACGACCCGTTTATTCAATACGAGAAGGTGGCATTTAGTGCAGTCAAGGAGATGAAAGACCAGAATGGCAGCGACCCCATTTTCACGGAAGAATGTAGCGTTTCTACAGCACCGGCAACGCAGGTTGTGTCCAATGAGCAGAGAAAACATGGAAATCAACTTCAAGACCAATCGCCGACCAACGCCGCGGCTGTAGAAACTGTGAATGCGTTCACGCTTTGCTTTGGTTCGTTGCAGCCTTGGTTGCTTTCAAAGAAGAAAACTGGAGATACGCTGCTACCTGTTGTTCCTGATGCCACTGAAATTGTGAGCAAACTGGCCGAGATGATCTCGCCTCTTTGGGACCCCGTTGCTCTTGTATGCGGTGATTTAGACTACAGAGCAGAAGTGGAGATGAAGCACTGCGTTGAACCACGAGTATCCCAGGAAATGCCGGATGAAACGCTACTGAGTATCTCACGGCAAGCACTTTTGCACGCGACGTTTGGTGGTTCTGTAAAAGGTGATGGGAAGCGGGCACCCATCTAAAGCTTGTGTTGACGGGGCAAACGACGCACGAAGTCACGAAAAGAATCGTGACTCGACCGTTATTTCGAGCATTTCCACCGTGGATGGACAGAAGCGCAATATGCACTAGTAGCTACAGTTATATGCCGACAATTGAAACACTGCGAGAACGAGAGAATAAAAAACAAGGTCTCTATCGAGAGAAAAAAAGAGGGATGTTTCATCTTTGCCTGGTTTTCTAGGCGCACTTCGAAGTACTCTGGTAAGCCATGTTAACACCTCCATTTTACAATTGGATATTGGTTGTGGTTGCAGTGCACGTAATTTCTCGTGGGAATGTGCTTTTCTAAAATTGACACTAAATTAACCGAACAACTTGCAGCATGGACGTATTCTGCGGGGTGACTCCAGGGTGATGACTGTTTACGAATGGACATCTGCAGAGTTACCGCAACTTGTCACTGGTTAAACCAAAAGGGAAACCAGTTATTTTCTCTAATGCCACCCAACGATGTTGCGGCAACAAATTTGCTTGGACAAAGTACCCATCCCCGTGACGTTGAAAGCGCGCAAGAGTCATTTTCGAAAAGGCAAGGTTGCAGCAACATGTCTTCGGACAGTTCAGACGCCTCGATGCCTAGCGCAGACAGCAGCCCATTGCAGGTACTGTAATCAACGCGCAAGCACGTGGCTGCTCGTCTGTGTCCATCTATCCCTAACTACTTGCAACCTGGTTATGGTAGACAAGCGGCAACAGCGATGCGACATTGACCAGCATTACCCAGGTCAAGTAATATCGTGTTTCCTCGCTTACAAGCCAAGCTCCCCCTAACAGGCCTACAGCAGCAGGCCTATGGAATGAGTCGCGATGACGAAGACGTTTTGACTGAGGCCTGTCAACTGAATTCGCATGGCTTTATCAGCAATGCGATTGTGCCGTGGATAATGGAAGAGTACAGAAACAACGCGAGTGTTTCGTATCCCGTTGCAGTCGAAGTAGCCAAAGAAGTCGTCGAAGAAGTCACGAACGTGATACGCTCTGGAAAGCTCACACCAGCCAAAGAAACCAACCCAGAGCTGGATGAGCAACTGGAAATCGCATTCACACGGCTTGCGTATCGTGGAGACACGTGCGTCAGCTTCCGGGCATACGTGGAGCGTTGTTGGGGTGAATACGCGCCAAATCCTCAACTCTATATGTCGCCGTATGTTGCGATCGTGCAGAGCTCTGGGTTCGGCAAGAGCCGTCTGCTTCGTGAGCTGTCATTGATGACGAGCGCTGAAACTCAAGGAACGATGCGAGTGCTGTACACCTGCACGCGTCTTGGGCCATCGACTGGGTATCCGAAAGCGACCGAATGTCTTCAAAAGTGGCTATTCGGTAGCAACCAAACTGAAATGGGGCTGACATCCTGCCTTGAGGCAATATCATTCTACGCTCAAAAGAAATGGGAGGACGTCGGTACAGAATGGAAGGAGCTGTTTTCGAACCCAAACGCCGATCTGGATGTAGAAACAGCTTTAAAGGGGGCTCAAGTTGAGCAGGAATGCGACAACCCTATGGAGACTGCGGAAGGCAAAGGACTGGTAGTTTTGGCTATCGATGAAGCTAGGACACTGCTCACGGAGACTTCAGGTGCAACGAATAAGTTCCGGATGTTACGCCACGCTCTTAGGAAAGCAAACGCGAGAATTGCCAAGCGCCAACGAAATGCTGGTGTTTTGGCTGTCTTGGTAGACACGCATTCAACGGTATCAGATTTCACGCCTTCGCTGGCAGCAGAGTCATCAACTCGAACGGAACATCACAAGCCTCTCACGCTATTCCCACCGTTTGTGCTTGGGCACACCATGGATATCCACTGGAAGCATGCTCTACTCACAAATGAGATAGACGCCTACAAACTTGCTGTTTGCACGAGTAACGAGACAGATGCTTGGAGGAAGCTTCTGTTGATGGGCCGACCGCTCTGGAAGAGCACATTTGAGGCGTCGATGAGAAAATACAATAAAGTCGAACCAGCGACCACAAGTGTCCTCAAGCTTGCGTCGCGAAAGATGCTGCTAGGGAAAAACCCACGCAGACCGGCAAGTTACCAAGAAGCGACCATGTTCGGAGTTTCTTCCATGCTGTGTCGGCTTGGGCTGCGGCCGTATGCTAGCTCAACAATGGCGTCTCGAGTGGTGTCCGATTTTATGGCAATTCTGGCTTACGTGAACTATGAAAACGATGGACGTTTACTCAGCTACGCATCGGATCCGGTGCTGGCACTGGGAGCGACAAAGGTATGGTACGATAACAACGCGGCATTGGCCGACTGCATCTTGCCGCAGCTGAAAAAACTGCTTTTGAACGAGACGCTGGACACCGGTAGTATTGGTGAAGTAATCGCACGTATTATCCTGCTTATAGCGATGGATTCATGTGTGGTGAAAAAGGAGAACAAGTCACTGACCCACCGCTCTTGTCAATTTATGGGGCAATTTGTAAGCGTGAAGCTCTTTATGAAAGCGCTAGTTGGTGGGGATCCAAATATCAAGATGTTGAGACAAAAGAAGGCAAACAAACAGACAAGGGCTATTTACGACAGCTGGCAATCGAAGTGGGATGACTGGCAGGTGGGCTTCTGCCATTTTGTGCAGCTTTTTTCTGAGCCGACGGAGAACATGTTGTGGGTTTTGCTGGGGCGACGTGCCGCTGGTATTCTCCCACGAAATCAGTGGGGAGCAGACCTGCTGCTTCCCATTTTTCACCGAGAAAAGCGAGAGGCTTCGCTGATTTTGGTTCAAGTGAAAAACATTACACACCATGACACTGGCTATCCGCAGTCTGCGACGGTGAAGATGCACCCTTCGTTTGTGTTTTCTGAAAAAAACACGTTGAGTAAAAAACTTCCGGGCGACGTGATCCGCGTTTACATGAGTCTGCGAGAAAAGGAAGATCGATTCATTCGGTGGGAACAAGTGGAAGTAGAACCAGCGGTGAAAGGCGAAGAACAAACGCCTTCTACTGCTCCGAATGTTTTGAAATCGCACGGAGCTGAACCAACAACACAAACTAGGTCTAGTCGGCAGCGGAAGTCGCAAATGTCAAAGCAATCCGTGACTGATGCTGGTGCTTCACAGCGTGTCGACGCATTCACGTTATGCATTCGCTCCTTACGACCGTGGGTGCTTTCCGAGAAGAATACTGGGGGTGCTGCAATGCTACCTGTGCTTCCCGGAGTCGAGGTTATTGTGAGCAAGCTGGCGGAGATGGCTTCATCTCTGTGGGATCCCATTGCACTTGCTCGCGCTGATTTGGACTACAGAGCGAAGATGGAAATGAGTCACAGAGGTGCACCCCGTTTATCAAACGTCATGCCAGATAAAGCGCTACTAGATGTCGCGCAGCTGGCACTTCTACACCACACGCTTGGTGGCTCAACAAAAGCCAACGAAACTGAAGTGGAAGAGAAAACTTCGCCGCTGTGCTAAAAGCTACGCAAGCAAAACAAGTGTGTTATGCCTGCCGCCTGGGTAAGTCTGCGGGTGACGCACTCTCCAATCTGCTGTCGTCAGCTAGAAAGTTGCGACCTATAATCGGAGTAGCTTTTGAAAAAGGAAGAATGTTGCGTTTGAGTTTTCAGGTCTCCCTTTTCAAGATATGTAGGTTTTTGATATTGACCTGCATTATATTAGCTCAGTACAATGCAGTTGGTGGATTTGCTTAGTGCCAATTTAAATAGATAAGTGAGCTAAAACGGCACAGCCATCTCAGTACGCACAGAAACCATGATCAGTGTGTTTACAATCAGAGTGCATACATAGATCAGTTCGTTAAATGGATAACAGTGCTACTTTCGAAATAGAAGCATGAATAAGTTTTTTGAGGCGGTAAAATTGATTAATTAAACGGTAAACATTATACCATCGACCCAATACAAAAACTATGTAACATAAAACATTTGTTTTTTTTGGCTGGCTTGAAATTTGTAAGGGCCGAGTTTCTGTGGGCGATTAAATGGGCACTAGGGATAGAGAGCTTAAAGTAGTTGCCTGGGGGTGTAGACAATAGTATTATATGTAAAAAGTTGCACTCGCACCTCTGCTTGATCGATATTGATGGAGACTACCCCATAAATATGAGAAGTTTTAAATGTAAGATCGCGACGACTACACAACATGATCTGCTTTAGTAAGAACTATTTTGATGACTAGCTAAACATTCTCCATCAATATCGGGTAGCGTGGAGATAAAGCCACATTCTACCAGTATCACGATCAGTTCCTGTGGCAACTAAGCACAAGTGGAAGGCCTGGGCGGTCCAGCCTTCCAATTCAGCATGCGGTCCGGCGAGAAACGTGGCTCGTACCCTGTACCAATAACCGAAGGCAAAGACCATTTTGCTCGTTTGTACTGCCTGGCTCGAATCTGGCACTCCGCATAACAGCAATTAACTCGGATTCGGCACCGAATGTAGTCCACAACTGTCGGTGTCGAGTTATCGATGAGCAGCCTAACAGTGTCAAGGTGAAGGAAAGTGATGAGAGCTTAGAGGAGCCACTGTACTCTGTCGACTGCCTCGCGTGCGCTCTGGTAGTCTTCGCTCCATTTGGAGCTGATTAAGAAGCGTAGCAAGCCCATTGTGCCCCCAAGTAATCCCCTTTCTACCCCCAGACAGCACGTAAAGACGATGTACATCCAACGTTTGTTCCAGCTGCGTTTGAAGCGAAGAAAGAAGTTGAAAAGAAAGACGAGGAGGACGTTGCGGTGGATGGATGGGAAGTTGGTGATGTTGGGGTGACAAGACGGTGAAAAGCCGGAAGATGAAGTGGATGCTCCTAGCTCACGTATCGTCAAGACGGGGGGTATCGTGACTATTAACACCCGCTGTAAGATGAAAACACTCTTTGCTAAGGCTGTCCAGTCGAAGACAGACGAGGACCGTACAGTCTCGCGCTTTAATGAGGTGGCCAAGTACAGGTAGTCCTGGTCCGCGTCGTTGAGATGAGCACTCTGTGCACGGGATACTTTGACGAGGAGGGCAAGAAGCTGCTACGTTGGCGCCTGGCCTTCCTGCGTGACGAGATGCAGACGCGGCAGGCCTTATATGTGCTCCAGGCATACCTAAGCTGGTTTTAGTAGTGCCGGATGATATATACGCCATCCCGTACTGTGTTTCAAAAGGATCGATGAAAATTATTATTAGTCAAACTTAGCTGTCTCAGTACACTCGATCATTTGTTTTTAAAACACCCAAACACGAAGTGTACAACTTTACGTAGTAGCATGTCTAAAAAAACGTTTATAGGGTACAAAACGAGAAACGTTTTATTAGAAGAAAAATTGGTCTGCAAAGAAAAATGTGGCTCTACATACGTTGCGAATTATAAGCTAATTATCTTCTTTTCTTAATCAGCAAAAACGCTCTATAAAAGCATTGCGTTAACAACGCTAAACAGCAGAAACGCCCTCAAAGACTTCGTTTTGCCGATTTCAGTATCGAACCATCTTTACTAATCATGCTAGCTAGTCAACATGTCAACACTGAGACCGAGTGCTGATCTCTATTAATTATCATCCCCCTCACTCGCTTTCTTTCACTCTCTCTCGCATTCTCTCTCCAATATCTCGTGGCACCAACAGCGGAAGGTTGCCTAGTCTTCTTGACTCATGTACCGCGGTGCCTGAGAATAATTCGCTATAAGCTATCTGCGATATACGGTCGGCACTGATCTCTCTAATATTGGAAATCCAATACCCGAATATCCTTAAAATAGGGAACAGACCAAAACACAAACCCTTAACTTGAAGCTTGGCCTGACTGGAAACGAACGCTAACTTCAGGAAGATCGCTGCTTGCTGGTAGACATACCCGGGTCACCAAAAACGGGATTACCAACGTACGGGAAATCGTAAGTCCAGCCATGCTCCCCGTACGGAAACGATTGTGGCTACAGCAGCGGGATATAGGCATCGCTCGTCTCAAAGCTGCACTTAAAACCTCAGCCGATCGTATGTAGGATTATACCCCGATGCTCAGCCGTTTTTGTGTCGAACACAACGGCCGCCACCTCTAATGCCGTTGGGATGCTATGCGTACCCGGATTCGCATTTCGTGTAACGTGTAGACGCCGCTTAAGGTGACCCCCCTCTGGGAGGAAATTACTCAGGACTAATGATGAATCATAGTCATCTACGTCTTTCCCTGCCGCACGGCCCCGCTCGTGCTCGCTTGTGGCTGCTGCGTACGCCTCCCAACCACGCGGACGAAATACCGAACAAGCGAGGGTCCAACCCGGTCGTATGGGCCTCAGTTCATCGATAATTTAGCCGCGACGCGCACCCCAACCGCAGTGCTATAAGAATAGAGGAGGACAGTAAAAATGCAAGGATTGGTGATGCTGTGGAAGACGAAGTTCGCAGGGAGGGCATGCCAGATGAGCAGCGTCAAACAGAGCGCGATCAAAATACAGCTTCGCGGAGAGGCCGCAAAAGTAGCATGGCGGATGAGCAGCGTCAAGCAGAGAGTGAACTGAACGCAGCCGCTCCCAGAGCTCACAGAGAATCCATGGTGGAAGATCGAAGGGAGCTGCGACAAGAAACAAAGAGCGGTTCCGCAGTCGGTCTCGGCATACCACGAATATTTTTACCCTTCCAGAGTTTCCGGGGGTCGTCACTACTTCACGCGTTTACACGGACGACAGCCGGGAGAACGAGCGGGTTTGTCACTAGTGCAACACTTAAAAGTTTCCCGAAGAGACAGATGAACGCTGCTGTCGTAACGGACTGGCGTTCGTTCCATCCTCGCGACCAACCCTTCTAGCACTGTTCCAAACCCCGACCTTCATGCGATCAATTCGAGTCTACAACAACGTATTCGCGCTTACGTTCATAGGAGCTTCGCAATCTCAGCCGCTCAATATCAACGAAAGCGTGACTCGAAATTGCGTCTACAACTTCCGTGTGCAAAGGACAGTGTGCCAACGCATGGGATTGTTTCTACCTCCTACCAGCGGCCGCTCGATATATGCCCAAATTTTCTTTAACGACTCAGATATGGATGCACGTGTGAGAAGCCGTATGAACTTGACCCAAGGTCTCCATCGCACCGTTATTGAATAGATTGACCGCGTGATGTTGACGCACAACCCGTACACACAAGAGTGTATTAATGCGCGTAGGTTCTTGATACAGCTGTCTCGAATATCCTGGGACTCGCATCTGTTAGCTCCCTGAATGCGCTTCCTCTCTGCGTCTTTCTCTCCTGCCCGTCGGTTTTCTGAGCTCGTCATAGCAGCTCGATTGGCGCGGGCTCTTTCTGCATCACACGCACGTGTAGCGGCTGCGCTATCGACGACCATAGGTCCTGACATTCCAGTCTGAAACTCGGGGGTCTCGTGTTGCCCCTCGCGACGCGTATCCTCCTCATATTGTAATCGATGCTCCGCAGAATCATCTTCTTCTGTCTTCTTCTGTCTTCTCCTCACGCTCTACAACAGGACCTGGTACGCTTTTCTGTCCGGATTCGGTAGATACGTGGACTTGAGGTAAGTCGAGCTGCTCGAACTCCTGGATTGCCTTGATATTTCGCGCCTCTGCTTTACACATCCTTTGTTTACGAAGCATTTGCCTACGAAGCAACCTTTCTTTACTTGGTTCCAGTGGAGTTGATAAATCGTGCTCCCGCCGAGCTCGGTATACACGCTCTATTTCCTCGCGGGTAATTCTAGTCATTAGACACAATTAGTTCAGTTAAGTATGCACCAGCGTTTTGCTACACAGTTGTTGGCTCTTTACCGCGCGGACCTTGTCATGATGTCGTATCCTGACATGATCGGCCGCCTGACACATATGGAACATAGTCAAATGGGGATTAGGTTTGAAAGGCTAAGTGCACTGGGAACTATGCTACGGCTTTTTCGAAGCTATAAGCACCAATAATGAACACGGTAGCTTAAGCATCGTGGTGCTCGGTTAGAACCGCCCAGTACTAATTTAGAAGGCACTTTTTAATAAAACACACCACTGTCATTCCTATCCCGGCTCCTCGGATTACAAGCAGTTTAGGGGTATCGCCACGCCAGGAAACTTGTTGGTCTAGTCAGCTCTTGCTTAGGCCCTCTCTTTGGCCGATGTGTTTCAGCCCTCAGCCGACGTTCCGCGGGTCAAAATTACCTTCCACGGCTAGTGACGAAGCAGCTGTTCATGGTATTTCAGACGCCGCATCGTGCTGTTATCTCTTGGTTACGTCAAAGCTGTTGCCTCAGCCCTGTTGCGCGGTTGCCCAGGTCTATTCGATAGCATCCAGCCCTTCAGAAATGTCAGTAGTATGCTCAGGGCATCCGAGAACAACCCGGATTCTCACAGTACTCACACAGTTTCGAAAATGCTCTAAACACGTCAATTCTAATGCTATGGTTTTAAAGGGTACAGGAGCGTGGGTCACACATGTTTTTGAAAGTGTTTTTTTTTCTTGATTTCTTGTTTTTGAGCTGTCCTCGCACTTGCGTGTGGGCTTCTTGCTCTTGTAAGAGCGACTGCTACATTCCTTTAGAAGCGCTCTCGCAAAGTGTGTTTTAATGCGGAGGCTCGCATTATAAGATCACTTCTGTATTGCAGGACTGTAACGACTATTCCGCATGTGGCTGCAACTTTGGTTTGGCCAATTGGCAGCACGCGCCACTCGCCTTTGGAGCATGGACACTCCCGGTGGGTCTAGACCCCCTAGGCACGTGTATGGGGGTAGACGCTCCCAGCCACAACCACCCCAACCTGATTACCATCGTTAATAACTGTCATGGTACTTTTTGGAGTCTTTTTTTGAAAGCCTCATACTGTATCCAGAGAGGTCTCGCTTGAAAATGTACGACCGTTCAGACATGCATATACAGCTAAAACTACCCTACGGTTATTTTACAGCCAGCGCACCATGCCCTCGCCGCACCGTCACTCGGAAATCCAATTTTGTGTTTTGAATGAATAGGGAGGCGACGCATATTGCCCAATCATGATACGAGTTAACAATGCCCGTGATTTGGCATTTTTTGTATTTTGAGAATAGATAAGAGAAAGCAGATAGATAGGCGCGGTCGGTAAGATGGAACCAATGTATTGGAAATGCCAAGTGTGGCCATGCGAAAAGGTAGAAAAACGCAGCAAGAAAGGAAAACGACTGACCGATTGACGGATGAATCGACAGGCGGCAAGTTTAGGTGGCGGGAAAACTAGCGGTCTGTGTGACGGACGAATGGACAGGAGGCAAGTTAGGGTGGCGCGAAAACTAACTCACAATGTCCGTTTGGGAATATGAGGCGCATCTGCTTAACCCCTTGGACGCGGAGGTGTGACACGGATAGGCTACGAAAAGTGCTTATACTCTCCGGGGGGGGGTATAAGAAAATAAGTTCGTTAAAATATGTAATAATTAATTCAAGGTAAACAATGCACTTTCTTAGCAACGAATGTAGCTAACCTCCTTGATAATTATCCCGCAAAAGGGGATGGTGTGATCAGCGGATTTAATCAACTGTTTCCTGGTCATTCTATGCAAGCTCTACATTTGGAGACAACCACAGCACACGCATCACAGAAAACAGTTTCCTCCTTCCCCCAACTAGACCCCAAGCAGCGGTGCAAACTGTAGCGGTATGGTGCCAGTAACTGGATGGACAAGCGAGGGCTAACAGAGGCGAATGCGTGTGCAGATACGGTGCCAATAAATGGTTGAGATTGTGAAGGTACATGCATTGACAAGGTTAGTTACGGGTTGGCAAGACTACGGTCCCGAATGTGACTCTCCTTTGGCGAAACCTCACCATTCTGCCACAGGATATGGCATATCTGTGCACACGTCATTCCTTCGTTTGCTGGATGCCCTCGGACGTTGTTGCAAAGCGTCACCACACCCTTCTTGTCCACCGAACACTTTGGGCAATAGAATGTCGATGTCCCCCCACGCCGCTTACCTTCAGGCTTGTAGCAGGAGCAGACTTTACACTGGCGCTGTCTCAGCCTCTGGACACCGCTGTTCATGCGCGTATATTCCGTTTGAATTAGTGCATGCCCGCCATGTACAGTAACTTGTTCCGTAATTGTAGTAGTAGGTCGAGCAAATCCCGTTGTCCCTGTAAATACTGTCTGTGTTTGGAGGATAAGCTGTTTGTGTATTCTTGCCAAGAACACGTAATGCGACATCTTCTTCTTGCTCTGTTTCTTTCACAACAGCGAATGTACAATGTACGCGTTCATCATGGCCATGTCTAATAGTCCAAGGAAGAGACTCTTATAGTATTTCTGAAATCTGGTATACAGAACAGCATAAATTAGAGACCATAAGTTGATATTGTCAGGATAGCATTTACCTTGCTGGTAATTGCATAGCGTACGACTGAAGTCGCAATTAATCATCGCGATCAACACCACCCATGAAGCGCTGGTATTCTGTAACAATCCCCGGGCATGGAACAGTGCTCTGCTCTCCACTTTTTTCACGGCGCTGAACACTCGTCATCTCTGTTCCAACTTGGGATGCCAGGAAGTAAACCGATCTGTTATCAACCCAGCCCAGTGCCACTAGACCCGGATTGCTTTTAGCAATCGCCATTTTGAAGGAACTCCTTCTAAAGTTTGCTGGTCGCTTCTTGAAAGGAAACTCAACCCCTATGCACCACCCTTTTCGATTCTTTTGTATAGTCCCAACGAAATTGAAGCCCGTAGTCCGCAGTTGTTGCGCTAGCGACACAGAAGTATAAAACCGATCTGCAACCACGAGGCGCCTTCCTTGGTAATGGAGTCCACGGAAAACAGTCGCAATATTTCGTATGACAACCGCCGGGCCGCTCTTTGTCTCCATCGATTGAGCACCCTCCTTGTCCTTCTTTCGCCCAACGTCGTCTTCAACTCTGTCATCAATCAAACAATATATTCTAAGTCAGCACAGCTTCAATAAATTATCGTTACTATGTCAGCATTACCTTTTGCAGTAGCCCGACTCGGCGTAGCACGTCATTACGCACTTGGTTCCCCACTTATGAGGCCTGTCCTTCATGTACATGCGTGTTGGATTACGCCGATTGAACGAGGTAACATACCTTCATCAATGACCACCCTTGAACCCAATACATACCCCTCCTTGAATGTAGTTTCCACCGTTGCCAGCGCCGAACGAATTTTCCAGCCCCTATCACTTAAAGCCGCGGGATCTTTATTGTCAGTAAAATGCAGAAATCTGGTAATGAGCCGAAAACGGTCTCGAGCCATAACTTTTCCAAATGTTCCAGCAGGAATTACACCATCCTCGGCCATATTCCAGTGCATCTCAAACGACTTTCGAGGACTCATGGCATGGGCCAACATCAGCCCAGCCCATTGAACAACTTCGTGCGGCAGAATCTTATCAAATTTCATCAGACGCTTCTCACTGTTTTTCTACTCTTCTGAATCCGGTACATCACCTTCCCTTTTTGCTGTACCATTTTCTCGAGGCGTGCTTCAAGCGTTCGCTTCCAATACCGGTTAGATTCGCTTGCAACATGCCGCCAGAACGATTTGGGCAGGAAATAGTAGAAGAGTTCGATAGGTGACTGTGAAGGAGCTATGACGCTTTGTGAGGCTCCACAGTACCCGTCGTACATCTTGTCTACACCAGCATCATTAGTGACAGGCGTTGTTGTATCCGTCCAGTCATCTTGTGTCATGGCAGCAAGTTGGGTGTTGTCATAAATCTCAGACGACCCTGTCAGCATAATGTCCGTTAGATAAACCCTCCGTGGCTCCACAACAAAAACAACAATACACACATTGAACGCGCAACCGCATATCATCAATTTCAGCTGGCTTCATAAGGCCGATCATACGACTGACCCCTTCTGCGACTGACTCGTTTGTATCTTCAGTTTCGCTGGAATCTTCATCTACAAATTTTTCCGCGGTCTCCACCAAATCATCACTCCCTTCTCCGTCCGAATCTAGAAAATCTTCACCTTCTCCCAAAACGAGGTTTTGATCAGTGGCTTCCATCACCGCGAATTCGATTCCTCGAAATTGAGACGAACTGACTGTTGCAGCCGGAATCGTCACCCCGTCGTCGTCTCGGGTCGTGCCGCCAGTATCACCTTCAGACTCAGAATCATCCCCATCACTCTCATCGAAAACGTACTCACTGTTTTCGCCATCGCTGCTACCGGCGATGACTAAATCCACCTCACCATCCATATGTCCGACTGGAGATTCATGGCATCGTCAATAGCTACAATAACCCACACTTGGAATTAGCAAATATATACGTCAGCATATAAAAAATGAGCAATGCTATACCTGGAGGGTCAGTATTAGGAGATACTACCAAGTCAGCATTAACATTTTCTGTATACACACCACGTCAGCGTATGATCAAGTCAGCATAGAAACAGTCGACTATACCTGTCGTGTCAGCGTTATCTTGTCCTCCATTGTCAGCATTATCGAAACATCAGTACGACAGTGGCAGCTTAGCATAACGTCAGCATATTATCGGGTTCTTATACCATTCTTGTCAGTTCTCATGGAACCAGGTTCTTGAGGATCTGCACGAAGTCCATCGTTTGCTACAAATACCCAGTTGGATCTTTGTAGGAACCAGCACTGAAACGAAGCGGTACCTTGGGCGTTTTCGCCTCCCCACACTCTACCGAACGACGAGAGCTCTTGACGGCGATCTGCTGCCTCTTTGTCGAGCTGCTTCATCGCCATCTTCTTCGTCTTCTTTGTAGAAGGCTTTCCGGCCTTCTGCTCTGTAGATGTCTGTTTCACACGTTTCTTCGCCGGCGTTTTACCTGATGCAGGAGCACCTCTCTTTGGCGCAATTGCAGCCTCGATTTCAGGCGGATCAGGTACTGGAGTGGGAGAGTCTGACGCAGCAGCGCCTATAGTGCTTTGAGCTTAATTTCAATACAAATAGTAAGTCATTTTTGTAAACACATAGTAACAGCGAGATACTACTTACTCGCTTGAGAAGGCGGGCGCACACATACGTTCGCGATATTAAGCCGTGCGCACAGCTCTGTATCGCGACACACATACGCCAGTAGTTCATCCTCGCCGTTGAAATAGTCAGTGCCGCGTTTACCTCACCTAATTTTGCTTCCTGGTTTCAGGTAAACATTTATGCAAGTTAGTACATTAGTATAGTGCAACAAAGTAGACAAATAGGTAACGTACTGGATCTGGATGCCGGCTGCAGGCTTCCACGTCTAACCCTCCTTTCGTAAAAGTGGCCATACTGACTTGAAATCCATAAAGTAAGTCATTCTTGCGCTTGAATTGGCAAAAACGAAGAATGAGTGGCTTGGCGCGAAAACAGCAAAGGGAACCGAAATTCATATTTTCCAAAATATGAGAGTCTGGCGGCACATCAAGCCACCTGTTTCATGAACCAATTAATTTGTTAGATTTGTACACGTGGACCAATAACAGTCGACCAATTTATGGGAAGGGGCGTGGATACGCCTGTGCGAATTTAGTGGCATAGTGAATCTAAGTAATTGACATGCTGTTCTGAACAACATAAGACCATATTACATGTACAACCGTCCGCGTCCTAGGGGTTAAAAATATTGCTGCCGAAAATTTACTTCGATTTTGTATAGTAAATATCCGACAGTAAAATGTAAAACATGCTTATATGCTGAGTTTACTCCGCACCTCGCACCATATTATATCATATTGCTTGAGTTTACCAAAAATTATTGCTATTATTGTAGTAAAATCAAGCAATAGGGTTGGTTTTCCACAAACCACATGATTCGCTCAAAATATATCCTCACACTTTCGTTGAATAAAAAGTGTAAGCCCAAGCATATTGCAGGGTTTTAGTGGCAACGACAGCAGTAGGGTTAACGAACAAACAGCTTGTAATTTTGTCATCCTACACGGCGGGCGATTGACGCAGTCATAGTGTGTTGGCCAAAGGCCAACTAGAATATCCGCGCTTAATCTAGAAGAACCAACGCCGGTATCGATTGTAAGCCCTCAAGGTACTCATAGACGCGTTGCGTGGCGAATCTGTGGACATTAGCAGAAAGACAGCTGACGACGAGGCGGTCTTATGTAGGACTCGGTGTGGGAATAAAACGGAGCATGAGTCGGCGGAGCCAGATGCGGGTGAGCGTGGACGCGACACCATCATACCTCCAAAGTTTACAAGTGGTCCCCGTTCCATGTACCAACGCTTTTTCGATGCCATAACTATCGTCCGTGAACAGGAGCCCCTAACATGTTCATTACGATGCCATGTAACCCGAACTGGCCTGATATCAAGGAAAACTTACGCCGTGGGAAGAAGGCATCCGACCGACCGGACATTTCGGCTCGCGGATTGATGAAGATACTGGAAGTTCTTAGCAAGGATATCGATGAGGTAAGCTGGGATTCAATCCGCTCGAGTCCATGTAGAGTAACGTCAGAAGCGTTGCCTCCCTCACGTCCACATACCGTTTATCCTGCGTCCGCAGGGCAAGCCCGTTACCAAGGAAGTCGTCGACAAGCTGGTGTCCGCGGAGCTCCCGAATTAAGAGAAGTACCCCGAGGTGTATGATACGGTGAAAACAACATGCCGCATGAACCCTGTGCTCAGCCGAGCCGGAACTGCCCGTGTATGAAGAACGAAAGGTGTTCCGAGAAGTTTCCAAAGGCGCTCGCGGACGAAGCGTTGGTGGCCCCCGGCAAATACCCCACATACAAGTGCGGTCGCCGTCCGGGTGGAATTCTGTGCCAAAAGAGAAATGTAGAGGACAACGCAGCCATCAATCGATGGGTGGTCCCCAGCAATCCGTTCCTGTCGCAGAAGTTCAGCTGTCACATCAACATTGAGGTTTAAGCCACGAATAAGACTATCAAGTACATCTACAAAAACGTCTACGAGGCTTGGGATAAAACGGCAATTGCGATTGAGAACGTAATTCTTTAGTATTAGCTTGGGAGGTATATATCTCCGGTAGAAGCTTGCATGGGACTTTTCCAGCATCCAATACAGGGATTAACACATTCTGTTGTGACGCTACCTAAATATTTAAAAGGAATGCGCATGGTTGCTTATCGCGACCAAGCGATGCCTCCGCAGATCCTCACATCGATGAGGACGGAAACGTGCACACCAACAATATTGTGTACGGAGCGATCTTTGAAACGCGGACTTGGTAGGACACGTAATACAAATAATGTATTTAGCTTTGAATTCGAAATGCTCTTTAGTCTGCCGCAGCGCAGCGGAGGCGGCTAGCCTAAACTACACCAACCAACCATGCCACATCGCCCGATGAGCGGTTTCCAAGAAGCTAACCAGAACCACGGCTGCGATAATTACTTAAAACCCCTAAGCATCAGGAACTGGGTTCTGAGAATTTTAGGGTTCGAAATTCAAATGCGAAAGGACAGAAGCGCAAATTTTCAGCAAGAACCATTGACAGGTTCTCTTTTGCGAGCAACTTTTGTACAGTTGCTATTTAAAACGGTTAGCCCAAGGGTTGAAGTTTACTTTTTGGGCTCAGTAAAAACTGCGACAAGACTCGTGAACCTAATATATCGGTGAAACTGGCTCAAAACGATTTCAAGAACTAAATTAAGGCGGTTATTGGTTCCTAACCGGTAAGTTCATTCAAGGCGTGCAATTTCCTCCCATCTTACCGACCGCACCTGTTTATTTTTCTGACTCGACCTAATTATGCCAAAATTTACAATAACACCCAAGCGTCACACAATTAAGTCGCACCCGGATTGGTCGATATTTTCCGACCTGCGACACTGACTTGGATCTGTTGCACGATCAGACGCTCGCGATTGGACGTGAGGTAAACATTTCTGCCGCGCATGAACCACACCGATTGGATGTTAGCACCAAGGCGAGCTGTGCTGACGATTGCGTATTTACATTTAGCTACGCAGAACCTGTCGTATGTATTTCAATTCGGGCACAGCAACCACCTCATTGTGTACGAGGTGACGAGAAGCTCACGGCGGGTGGGATTTCTAGAGCCAATTCTACCTACACGACGGAGCACAATGCGCTTGCCCAGACACTCAGGAATTGAAGCCCCACTCTCAAAATCTTCATGCCAGATTTGATAACAAGTCTTGGGCAAACCAGCGTAAGTACGACGTGCCTTTGGGCAAAGGAAGCACTTTGCGTCGGGCTGAGAGCAGTCCTCGCAATAATAAGTAGTCTGGACCGACTTCTTGCGTTCGCCTTTGAGAAGCGCACAGACCTTGCATGCTCTTTGGCGGCGCTTTTGAATACCCGACACCGTCACCCAGTCATCAAACTGGAGGTGAGCGTGACCTTCTTGCCGACGGCGCTTTCGTGAGCGCGATGCAGGGGAGGGCGTTTGGGCTACGGGCTCGGCGAAGTCTTCGGGGTTCAGTTGAAGTAGTTGTTTGTGAAGTGTAAGGTACCAGTCTCCGCGAGCCTTTGGAACGTGCCGTTTGATCATGCACGTTTGCTTGTAGATTGTGTAGGCGTTTACTAACGCCAAGTCCAAAAAGCCCATAAACAGCGACTTATAGTATTTCGCGAACCGAAACGCTGTCTGGATCGAGTATGACTGGAGGCGGAGCTGATCGTGCCCATCAACTCCGCCCATCCAGCGCTGGTAATCGCTACAAGCTTTGGTTATTTGATTGTAGACGATCCCACTCCTTTGATATTACGATAAATAGTATCTTCAGTCATACCAGGCCCGTGGCTAGGTAGTGTACGGGCTTGCGGTCCCACCATTGGCAAGCAAGCATGGTGGGAACCGCAATAGCACGCGAGAAAGAGAATGTTTCACGCTCAATCCGACGAGGACGAGTCTTGCGACGTCCGACAATGCGCTTATCATACCTCACACGGTCAACCTGGATCGTCCCCAATACGTAGATGCTAATTGTGAGAAGCTGGATAGCCAGCGCTACCGATGTATAAAATCGATCGATGACGACAATGCGGAACCCCTGTGGACGATCGCCAAGGACAATCTTCATATTACGGACCACCGCTGCAGCTTCGGTCTTGTTGTCAAATGCTTCTTGATCCGTATCACCAGCTTCTCGCTGCCCACATACACCTCAATTCTAAAGTAGGAAGTTACAACGTTACGTACACAAAACAATTAGCATGGCGTAAGTTACGACTTTGAATACGTAGTACAGCTCACTGGTGACAATAGGCGGTGATAGAGTCGCAGACCATAAACAGCTGCGTCCCGTATCGACGGGGTTTGTCCGGCATGAACATTCGAGTAGTATTACGCTTTGAAGTTGCTGGAAGTGCACCTTCGTCAAAGGAGAACTTACTTGGAAGCGACCAACCGGAAAGAAAGCGCACCTGTAGAACGTCAACAACAGGCCGTAGCTTCCACAACTTGTCTCGTGCCCGTGGCGCCTCGTTGTTGACAAAGTGCAGGTCTCTCAGTATTGAAGTGCATCGATTGCGCGCCATAAACCTTCCGAAGTTTCCAGCAGGAAGCGCCCCATCCCCCATCATTCTTCAGTGCCGTGAGAGCCGACGCGTCATCGGGTTCAACGTCCTCGCGACCAGTAGCCCGATAACGTGTAAAATT
This sequence comes from Phytophthora infestans T30-4, assembly GCF_000142945.1. Lineage (NCBI taxonomy): Eukaryota > Oomycota > Peronosporomycetes > Peronosporales > Peronosporaceae > Phytophthora > Phytophthora infestans. Next base: position 1,179,768 of record NW_003303723.1, on the reverse strand, counting down.
TCGTGCGCTTATACTTAGGCTCTGCTCGCAAGCGACGAATAATTTGCTTCAGGCTCTCTGGTGTTGGTGCACCACGTTTCCGCTGGTTGGCCTTTATTCGTTTAGCTCTTGTATGCACAGTCTAGTTCTTGTAGCGATTGGTCTCGTTCGCTACACGAATCCACAGAGATTTTGGCACAAAATAGAAAAAGAGACGCATCGGAGAGTCTGCCAGGTCTTGTAGCTCATGGACTGGTGACGCCATATCGCACGACAACCCAGGGTCCTCTGATCTGCCACTCTCGAACTCAGCTGACGGTGCACTCCACTCCATCTCACGAAGGGCCTCCATGTTTATAGCGTCCAGGGCCAAGTGGCCACCCAAGGTCTGGATAAAGGCAGCGTCCATACCAACTGCTACTTCCTCATATTCATCAGCACTGCTCGGATACTCCCTCCGCGTGATAGCTTCTTCGCCGCTGCTGTCACTCTCGTCACTCCCATCTGATCCAACAGACTCATATCCTTCAGACAGTTCATCAGCCGCTAACATGTTTACGTCACTTGCGGCGACGACGACTCGGTCATCGTCCTCAGCGCTCTCGCGATCCTCCACACTCAGTCCACCTTCTCTGTCTATCCTCGGGATGTCGTCAGCGGTATCGTTACTGTCGTCCCTCTGCGACCCTGCTAGCATCTGCTATATCATTGAACGGGGAGGATGTCTCCTCGATGTCGTATTCACTGCTCGAGCCGAACATGTCCTCGGTCGTGTTCGCTGATAGCATGATGGACGTGTTGATTTGGGATGCCGTCACCGTCTCGTTAGCTGCAATCTCTCCGTCGACTACACTACCTCCGTCGGCCTCCGTACCGCTGTCATCACTGCTATCCACAGAGAGCCTGGACTCAATCACGAATGTTACTACATCACATTCACCTGCGTAGACATTAGTAGTGATACTGCCGATGAAAATAAAGGATTCTAGACGTACCAACGAATGACTGTCCGCTGGGCGAGGAGTACATCCACTTGTTTGAAAGCCCTGAAGGGCGCTTAGACGTCCAGCCCGCTGCCCGGAGCTGCCGCCAAAGGTGCGTGAAGTCAACGGCCCGCACAGCATCGGCGACCGCTGTCTCTCTGGTAGCCGCGCTTGACCGGATTCTTGCCATGCTGGCTAATTCTGGAATGGCCACCAGCCACTGACCTGACCTGAGGACTCATCACATGATAGTGATCTGCAGCACACACACCTTTTCTTTATCCGGTCCAAATTTGACCTCTCCCAGCTTATATTTTTTTCTCGTAGATTTTAACTTGCTTTCATTAAGGTGCCCGTTTTTTTCGAGCCATTTGCTGTTTAAGCCTCATTCTACGTCGTAACTTACGACTTTCGCCCTTTACAAAGTCGTATGTTACGACGTTGGTAACGGAGGGGTTAACACATTGGTACTACACTGTGAACAACATCTACAGTCCTGCACCCCATTTTCGCGCCCTGGGACCTTTTATAAACTTCTGGATGTGATGATCCTGAATCCAAAAGAACTAAAGTTTAAAAGCTAAAATCTGATTTGTTTTGCAAATTCTTTATGGTCACCCCCGCGAGTGCAGTACTGTACTACTTTTCCGATGTTTGTTACTTTTCCGGCTTTCAGCTGCCCATCTTATGTTACAACTGCTGACTTATGTTGCTTGGAGCCTAAGTTAGGTTGCTCGAAATTTAATGTTGCGGCATAACGATGACAAAGGCGCAAAGTTTTGTAGACAGTTCTCCGAACTGCAAATTATCCGATCCGTGCCATGCTGTCGAACTACCCTACTATCCAGTCGCACGATTGCTTTTTGTAGATCTGGTTATATCAAGTCATTTACTACAGTATTGTATCACTGGTACAGTTTACCAGCATATTGTGTTGAGTCTGCATTCTTCGTGGGATATTGCTTAGCCAAGGTGTAATTTATTTTTACTAGCTCATCGACTACCACGTCTCCTACTGCAAGACATCATCATCAATATGTATACAATCCCACCGAAGCTCAGGTAACTGCTGTATTCAATAGTTACGAAGCCAAACCATCAAGTAACAACGATTGTTCGCAATCAGCTTGTGGTCGTCCGACTAGCCCTAGTAGTACCAGCTTCTGTACAGCATACGGAGATTGTTGTACTCGTCCCCAGGAATTCTTTTAGCGAGTTTGACAGGGTTGACGCCGTAAGCGCCCAATCTCTGAAAAAACTTCAACAGTCTTCCATCCACATTAATGGCAGATAGCCCCTGAGCTTTGTTTACATACACCGCTAGCTTGTCGACGTTAAAGAGGTTGGCACCATCCACCCTTTCCTCTTCACCGTCATCGTTGCGATAATCGTTGCTTTCGAAGCGCAAACGCCTCTTCTCGCGCTCAGCACCAAGGTGGACTGAAGCTTCTGGCGATGTATACTTCGCGATTTTGGGCATGGGCTCGGAGGCTTCGGCTGCAGCATTAGCGCTTGCGATGATAGTGGTCACAGTAGCGACTACTAGATAGACGCAGGACAGACGCATTGGTGAACGGGGGTGGCTCTTGATCCGAAATGAAGATAGTGGGGGCACAGAGTGATGGCTTTCGTACGACGCAAATTGCGGAACTACTTCGATGTCTAGTGATATCAATTATACGAAGTGCAGGTGTCACAACGATAGCCAGGTTTCTGTCTCAATTCAGCTGGGATAGTAAGCTACGATCGTGAGAAAGGCAGTGGGGTCGGCACATTGATTTAACGGCATCCCGAATATCTACTCGGTTTATAAATCGATCGCGTGATATACTTATTTTGCTTGTCTGGTCCTCTCTTTTAGACTGCTATGTATTCTGTTGATCAGTAAATTAAACCGGGAAGCGTTCGTCTAAAGCACGTTTCCCCTGAACTGTAATGTTACTGGTGGTAACGCTACAGTTTATAAAACCAATTGATTTTTCTCACAAACAATTTTGTTCAGGAGGGTCTACGTGAAATTTGATAGAATTCTCTGTAGATTTTTGCTTATCTCACGCGGACAGTAATTTATCTTTTATTAGAAGCTGTATTAGGCTGTATTCGTACTATGGTTCTCCGTAGGCAGCAATGCCATTAGTGTATTGTTGAGAATCTGTTTACTGACTGTTAGCATAGAGTCACGGAAGTAGCTAACATGCTGGTGAAGTTAGACTGGTTCATCGCCAATTTCGGAGCAGTATGCCTCTCTCGTGTGTGCTGTCATTTTGATGTGAGCTTAATCTGTTTCGATCTAAACAAATCTCAATTTGATCCAGAAATGGTGCATATCTAAAAAGCCTAAGGCTTGCCCTGCCTTCGGTGGCCTATTACATCGTAATACAGTACATCGTTTGGTTGGATGTTGTTAATGTCAACAGGTTTGTCGTTATGCGTGTTGAATCGCCACCAAATGCTGCACTACCCATGCGCTCGTCATCGGGCTCTGCGTTATATCCTTGGATTTGTTATGCAGTGATCAAGCTGGTCCTTTTTGAGAAGAGACCGGTCAACGTGTTGTTATTAGCATATGAGCTGCACAACAGAATATTGTAATACGCTTCACACAGGTGGCTTTACGTAACGATTTTGTTGCCAGGTGAAGAATTGGTGCCTGTAGTTACATGTACAGTATCTGCTTCCATCTACTACATGCAAGTTCATTCATTCATACATTACAGTGGTATAGAATTGGGATGGCGCCTGTGTAACGCTGAAAACTACGAATGTATTGATGGCCTGAGCTCAAAGGTTACTTACCACGCAGTTTTTACGAACAGAAGCCATTATATACGGAACTCGAAGGCAAACCAGATCTTTATTGGAGACAGCATACAGCACTGTGCAGCCCAATCATGTCGTAAAAAGTGTACTTAAAGATAAGCAGCAGCAAATTGCTTGGACGACCATACACGTACGAGTGAATGTCATAGGAGATTGCTAAACGTTTTATAATACCCGAAGTGGTCTAGCTTCGTCAAGAAGCAAGCGATAGCCAAGCGCTTGGTAGTGGAGCAATTACATACTGAATAAAAAAAATACAATTTGCATGCTTGCCCACTTGAATTTCGTGAAAACCAGTGCACCAATTACGAATTGCGCGAGCTGTTCACTTGACTCACAATAAGTCGCGACAGTAACGTCAACAGGTTTGTCGTTATGCATGTTGGATTGTCAATACGCTCTTCCCTATGGATGCGCTGGTCATCTTGTATTGCGTTTTATCCTTGGACGCTGGTCCATCATGACAAGAAACCGGTAAACGTGTTGCTGCTGATATGGAAGAAGATAGTTAGCCTTCAAAAAACGATATTTAAAAAAATCCAGATAATTATTTATCACTTTATAGAGCGATTTACTTTTGTAATGGCAAAAACCACAGTGAGACAAAATCACTAACAGTTAGCAACCGAATGATGTAGTCCCTGAGAGACTTGTAATTCGCAACGCAACATTTTCTTTGCAGACCAATCAAGTTTTTGTATTTTCTAATTTTTTTCTAGTTTTGTACCCTTTAGACTGTTTTTAGACATGCTTCTACGTAACGTAGTACTTCGTGTTTGGGTGTTTTGAAAAACAACAGATTGTACTGAGACAGCTAAGTTTGACTAATGATAATTTCCATCAATCCTTTTGAAACACTAACAGTACGGGAGCGTATAGATCATCCGGCACTACTAAAACCCGCTTAAGTATACCTGGAGCACATATAAGGCCTGCCGTGTCTAGTTGGGAACTGTAGATCCCTCCTAGACGCACACGCAGAGTTGGAAGAACAGACACACACTGTGTGACGTGGTGGTCACTAGCCAATGGCATGGCAGTGACCAGCCACGTCAATTATTTGAGTTCAGCTGGTCAGATTATTCTGATCCGCGTAAACTAAGATTGCGTGTCTTTACATCATACTACAATCCTATTGGTCCAAAATCCCATGGACTTGCAACAATCAAGCCTCCAGCCGGAAATTGTGATTATGGGACGCGTGCGAAATTTCAGACCAAGATAAGAATTAGGATTCATAGGCTTTCATTGGTAGTTACAGAGAAAATCAGGATTTGAGAAAGATAGGTTTTAGGATGACCTGGATACGTGCGTGAATATCCGGTTGTCAAGAACTACTGGTTGTGCGGCAGCTACTAGCTTGCCGCCGCCAACTCTAACTGATTAATCACTTCTCAATTTGCTTTCGAGCAGCAACTCCTCTCCTCCCCTACAACTGTCTACGGCGCCGTACTCGCCGTCTACGCTCCTACGCTTCCGTGCTACTTTCGTGACATAGTTGCACTTGTCGAGTCAAGCTTCGGTTCAAGTAGGGCACTTGTGGTGGCATAGCCAGAAGCGAGCTGTCCTGAGGTTATTGGTGCCAGCTACATAGTTGGGGAAGCACTAGATCACAAAGGGTATTGCCTCAGCACGTTCAGTGGCTAGTTGGTGTGGTTGCGCACTAGTGTGGTACACACAATCGGAAACGCTTTCTGGTGGCCTGCGGTCTAACGCTTTCACGTTACGTGGATCCTTATCCCGCATCAGATCTTAAAGGAGTGAACGTCCGATTAGATACTCACTGGTTGTGCTTGATCTACATCCGTTGCTACTGCATCTGTTTCAGTGTGCTTGTTTATGGGTAAGCGAAAGACTCGCCAGCCCGAAGATCCGTCTGTAAACAGCACAAAGTCCTTGACTGATCGACACAAGCAGCTCGATCAGCTTCGTCTGGACTTGTGGCTAACAACGGTCAAGCAACTTAAGCTCGTCCTCCTGATCCGAAACGAAATTCCGGATTCTAAGGACGCAGCCGCCCGGAACGTCATTCACGACTTCAGTGAATTGCTCAAGAAACGTATTGAGCAAATTCAAGAAATTCTTGAAGGATCTTTTGATCACTCCATCCACGTAGACAAGAAACGTAGATTGTAGGGAGGAACTTTAATCGGAACCTTTTTTCGCTTCGTTTAACTTCGGTATAGGGTTCTGGTATCTTAAAAGACTTGCGCTGAGAAGTCCAGCTTGTAATGGCTCAAAGAAGGAGTCGTGCAGCTAAGCGCCCGTCACCGAACCCTCGTCCTCGTCAACAGAGCCGTGTTAGTGCTCCGAGCGACGCTGAAGCTACCCAACCCACGATGCGAACAAATACAAGATCGCAAGCGTCAAGTGAAGGGGCCAGTGCCAATGCACAGGCTGAGTCAGCCTCCCCTGCTACTGATGCTGCTCAGGATGCGGCTGGACCTGAGACCATGTCCATGCAGCAGCTGCTCGTATACATTACGCAGCAGCAACAGCAGTATCAAGCTCAGATGCAAACGCAAATGCAAGCCCAAATGCAACAAGCTAATGCGAGATTCGAATATCTCGTTGCCGCTAGGGGTGAGCAGAAGAAGAAGGACCCTCCGATGTATGAAGGAAAGTATGGTGAAGACAATGAATTGTGGATCTTTGCCACCGAGCAGTACTACGCAAGCAGACGTGAGTTAATGGCGGCAGAATCGTCAGGTTTCGTGACGATAATCTCCAGCAACTTAGGCAAGTCAGTGTTGAACTGGTATCGCGCTTTTATAGCCGAATGTGAGAGAGCGAGTGTGAACCCCACGTGGTCGTTGTTTAAGCAACAGCTGCGCACGCGCTTTCGACCAAAGGACTTCGAGTATGATCTTCGCGAGAGAATGTTTTGTCTCAAACAGACCGAGACTATTCACGAGTATGTCTCCAAGTTTCAAGACTTGCTGTCGCAGACAGAATTGACGATCAGTGAGTTGGAGAAACGATTCTTCTTTCAAAACGGGTTACGTGAAGAAACAGCAAAGAAGATCAAAGAAGAGAGTCCATCAACGCTACAAGAAGCCATTGAAATTGCTTCGAACTTCGAGTTTGCGCACTACTCCGGGAAACCTCCTCGGGCACCTTCGAAACCTTCAAAAGGGTCGTCAGACTAGGGGCATCATTTGCCTAAATCGAAACAGCAGAACAACAAGCGTTACGAAAAGAAAAAGGGCAAGAACGATGATTGGAAGAAGACAGCTACGTGCAGAAATTGTGACAAGATTGGTCACATTTCTCCAGATTGTACTCAGCCAAAACGTACGGAAGCAAACCGGTACATGCAGGGCGCAGTGTATGCGATCCTAGAGGCTGAAGCTCGAGCATTCAAGATGGTAGACCAAGGGAGGCCCGTCACGATATTCATTGACAACGGCAGTAGTCTGAACGGCGTAACGAAGGAGTTAGTGATGAAGCTTGAGTCGGATGTCACTAAAGGTGACATGATGCAAGTTGATCTCGGTTATGATCAGATTGTGCATCGTCCACGTCAGACTGTAGAGATGTCTCTACAGTTATCAGGATTTCCCTTGACAACGGGAACATTCCAAGTCATGCCTGTTCCTGAGGGAAAGGACATAGTTTTAGGCATGATGTGGCTGCGGGAGCAGAACCCTGACATCGACTGGAGTACTGGACAGATTGCACCTCGCATCAACGTGCAGAACACGCAGACTGTGAAGTTGAGACTGCCGAAGACACGTCCAGCCCGTTGGGTGGCAGGACAACGCCGCGCCAGAATTGCGCAGAGCCGTGAGATCTACAACTACTATCGGCAGCATGGCCACAACGGTCAGTTTGGACGAACGAAGGTTATTTCGTCCAACCAGTTCCAGCAAATGTTGCGTAGGGACAAGGACATCGAAGCGGTCTTTGTTATCAATCCGCATGACTCGGAGAAGGCGGAACGCTTCAAGAGTCAAGGATGGGATGCTCTCAAGGACAATCCGGCGTACGATACGCTACGTAAGTATGCGGATACGGTTTTTCGCACGGAACTTCCGAATGAGACACCCCCAGTACGTGAAGGGATTGAGCATGAGATTCTGCTCAAGCCTGATACTTCGCCTATTTCGGTGAAACAATGGCGCCAAAGTCCTGATCAGAAGAAAACGATACAGGAATAGACCAAAGAGATGGTTCAAGCTGGCATCATTCGACCGAGTACGTCAGCGTTTTGTGCACCGACTTTCTGTGTGAAGAAACCAGTCGGATGGCGAATTGTGCACGACTCTCGTCAGCTGAATTTAACTACGATTCTACCGGCTATTCCGATGCCTCGCAAAGAAGACACCTTTGATGCGATGGCCGGCAGCTATTGGTACTCGTGCATGGACTTACTCTGGGGTTACTACCAGGTTAAGCTACGTGAATCAGATATACCTTTTACTGCTTTTTCGACTCCAGACGGTCTTTTTGAATATCTCGTCACGCCCATGGGACTCAGCGGTAGCCCGGGAGCCTTTAACAGGTTGTTACAGAAGGTGTTTAGGGATTTACGTGACGTGATGCGGATCTACTTCGACGACATTTACGTGTACACTAAGAGTAAAGATGTCGACGAGCATATTGCCGCGTTGGACAGGGTTCTGAGGAGATGTGAAGAGCAGAAGCTATACATCAAGCTGTCCAAGTGCCAATTTTGTGTCGACGAAATCCCATGTTTAGGTGACTTTGTCGGACGCAAGGGCGTTCGAATGGACCCCGATAAGGTGAAGATTATCACAGATTGGCCTGTCCCAAGACAAAGAAGCAAATGGAAAGCTTTCTGGGGACAACTGTCTACGTTTCTCGATTTTGCAAGGATTTCGCTCAGTTTGCAGGTCCTTTGCACGAATGTATCAAGGGAAAACGCTCTCGAGATGCGATCGAACTCAATCAGGACCAGCTGCGGTGTTTTGATGAGCTAAAGAAACGCTTGTCATCACCACCGGTTCTCCGTCTTCCTGATGTCACCAAGCCTTTCGGTATTCGAATGGACGCCTCAAATTTCGCAGTTGGGGGAGTCTTATTTCAAAAGGAGGGAGAGTTGGAACATCCAATTGCCTTTACTGGCCGGAAGAGGAAACCTGCAGGGCTGCACTACCCAGTACGCGAACAAGAGCTTCTCGCAATCATGCATGCTCTGAAGACATGGCGTGTATATCTGCTAGACAAGCCCTTTCTTGTCGAAACCGATCATAAGAGCATCAAGATGATTCTTACGCAGAAGACAGCGAATAGACGCATTGCACGGTGGTTCAATGAGCTCGCGGAGTTTCGACCTATGTTCAAGTGGATCCCAGGAGAAACAAATGTAGTCGCAGACGCATTATCAAGAAACCCTGAGTTCGAGCATAAGGCTGCGCAAGTAAGCCTTCAGGAACTTCTTGATACGGCTCAAAACCGTGAGATTGTGGCAACCATGGTAGCGAACAACGTGACTGTGGCACAGTCCGCAAAGAAGATGTATTCGTGGAACAAGGACTTGCAGGGAATTGTCAAGAAGCTTAAGCTTGGAGACAACGTTCCGCATTACTCGCTCAGTGATGGTGTTTTATACTACCAGACCGGTGAAGATGAAAGTCCGCGACTGTATATTCCGGATGACGAAGATCTGAGAAACCGTGTCATTTGCGAGAACCACGATGCCGTAACGGCAGGCCATCCTGGATCGTACAAGACTTACGTCGCAGTACGAGAGAAGTATTATTGGCCGAAGATGATGAAGTATATCCAGCGTTATTGCAACACTTGTGAAATGTGTCAGCGCAACAAGGCGAGACAAGTGAAACCGCCGGGATTACTTCAACCGCTGGAAGTACCAAGCGGTAGACGGATCGACATTTCGATGGATTTCATTGTGTCCTTACCTCCCAGCAAGGATGGTTGTAATGCCATCATGGTCATCGTGGATCGATTGACCAAGCGTGCAAAGTTCATTGCAACGTAGACGACAGATAGCGCAGAGGATACCGCGCATGGCTTCATGAAGAACTACGTAAAAGATCATGGCCTTCCGAAGACGATTGTGTCTGATCGTGACTCCAAATTTACGTCCAAGTTTTGGCAGGCTGTTATATCTGCTATGGGAACGCAGCATAACCTGTCATCGGCATTTAGACCACAGACGGATGGACAAACGGAACGTACGAGCCGTTTTATCGGGGATTATCTTCGTGGAGTCGTGAACCCAGCCCAGAACGATTGGGATGAGTTTCTTCATATGGCAGAGTTTGCCTACAATCGACGTGTGCATTCGACGATCGGAATGGCACCGTTTGAAGCGGATCTTGGGTATATTCCGTACATGCCCGACGAGGTTTCGTTAGATCCGGAATTCAACAAGTTGGTGAAAGCAGCAAAAGAGTTCTTACTCCGGCAAGAGGTCTTCCTCAAGGTAGCACAAGACCGTATGAGTGAAGCCCAAGAACGCATGAAACACTATTACGACAGGAACAGACTTGTCCAAGACTTCGAGACTGGTGATATGGTGCTACTTGACGGAAAGAACATGGACATCCGCCACAAGGGGTATGCACAGTCGAAGAAGTTAGCTCCGAAATTTATTGGACCTTTCCCGATACTAAAGAAGGTGTCTCGAGACTCGTATGAGTTAGGACTTTCGCAAGGATTGAAGCTGCATCCGGTGTTCCATACGTCACTATTGAAGCCGTACCGCAAAGATCACAAGCGGAGGCAAAAGGTGAATAAGGTTGTGTTAGCCGATGGTACCGAGGGGCAACTCGTTGAAGCCGTCATTGGACATCGCAAGTACAAGGGAAAACCGCAGTACAAGATCTGGTGGCTTGGTGAAACCAAGAAGGAAGCCTCTTGGGAGCCCGTAGAGAATCTAACGCAAATTCCCGGATTCATCGACCTCTACTGGAAGTCAAAGAAGAAAGAGAACCCTATTCTCTAGGAGAGGCTCTTCTTCGAAGGGAGGTCATGTGACGTGGTGGTCACTAACCAATGGCATGGCAGTGACCAGCCACGTCAATTATTTGAGTTCAGCTGGTCAGATTATTCTTATCCGCGTAAGCTTAAGATTGCGTGTCTTTACATCATACTACAATCCTATTGTTCCAAAATCCCATGGATTTTGCAACAAGCAAGCTTCCAGCCGGAAATTGTGATTATGGAACGCTGTGCGAAATTTCAGACCAAGATAAGAATTAGGATTCATAGGCTTTCATTGGTAGTTACAGAGAAAATCAGGATTTGAGAAAGATAGGTTTTAGGATGACCTGGATACGTGCGTGAATATCCGGTTGTCAAGAACTACTGGTTGTGCGGCAGCTACTAGCTTGCCGCCGCCAACTCTAACTGATTAATCACTTCTCAATTTGCTTTCGAGCAGCAACTCCTCTCCTCCCCTACAACTGTCTACGGCACCGTACTCGCCGTCTACGCTCCTACGCTTCCTCGCTACTTTCGTGACACACTGGGCGGCAAAAGCCACCTTTAGGCACTGGGTATATTAGCAGCAAATTCTCAACTGCAAATTCTCAGCTGGGCTCTTCTTGCTTCAATCCTTCTCACTGTACCCATTGTCTCACACAATACAAACTTCAAGTGCCATAGTGTAGATCAGTATAATTCGCAGCAGCCCCACCTACTGATCCACAACTATCACCTCACACTCGGAGAATTCGTGCCCTTCATCAATACAACCCTCAATCATCCTCTCTTTCTTTGGCTCAGCTCAACAACTCGGAAAACTCTTCTTACCAAGGCTGTTAGGCACTTAGTTTGAGGTATTTACAAGAAGTTAGCACCACTCTCAACATGTACAGCACGTTCAGCCCCATGTAGGTGGCCTGCTGACATTTCTCTCTTTTCATCCACTCACGCTTATTATGGCCCCACCAGTTCGACCATCTCTCTTCTCAGCTTCTTTACAGTTCCATCTTGTCTACCAAATTCTCGTTGTTGTATTATCCCCAGTCTTCGTTGTTGCTGGCAACATCTTCAGCATAACTCATGCAGCCCCACCAGCTCAACACTCTTTCTCAATCTCATCAAAACGCTCAAATCTCAAAATTGGCCTCACCAGCTCAATATGCCTCATCTCACTTTAATTGGCATTTGAGTTGAGACGCTTCTTTTGTGCCTTCTCACTGCTTAGCGCGCTCAACCACATCTCTCTGTAGTCCGCTAGCAACTCCCACAACATGATCCCAAGCCAAACACGAAAAGCTCTTCTTGTAGAGGCTGTTAGGCCCTCCACTCGAGGCCATCACGCTTACTCACTGTTGTTCTACTCAGTGCGTTCAACCACATCGTGGCCCGCTGGTACGCTCTTACACTCACAAGCACAAGTACCTCAGTGCCCAACAACCAGCTTCGCAAAACCTCTCTATTCTTCTGCTGCATCTCCCTGTCGTCTCCCATATCATCGTTCTTCATGTCCTTCTCATTCTTTTCTTGGTCACTGCTCATCATCCAAACCTCAAAGCTCTCTCCATCAAACGGTTGGTGCATGATCTTATCCTCTTTTGCCGTCTTCATCTTATTCTTCTCTTCTCCATCTTTACTATCAGTGCTCATCACGACTAATCAAGTGTCGTCTTCCACGTTGCGGCCGTTGGGCTCATAACCAGTTGAGAGTTGTAAATCCCTCGTAGACGCACACGCAGAGTAGGAAGAACAGACACAAACTGGGCGGCAAAAGCCACCTTTAGGCACCGGGTATATTAGCAGCAAATTCTCAACTGCTAATTCTAAACTAAGCCCCCTCGCTCCAATCCTTCTCACTGTACCAATTGTCTCACGCAATACAAACTTCAAGTGACATAGTGTAGATCAGTATAATTCGCAACACTTTTGAAACACTAACAGTACGGGATGGCGTATAGACCATCCGGTACTACTAAAACCCGCTTAAATATGCCTGGAGCACATATAAGGCCTGCCGTGTCTGCATCTCGTCACGCAGGAAGGCCGGGAGCCAACCTAGCAGCTTCTTTCCCTCCTCGTCAAAGTATCCCGTGCACAGAGTGCTCATCTCAACGACGCGGACCAGGACTACCTGTACTTGGCCACCTCATTAAAGCGCGAGACTGTACGGTCCTCGTCTGTCTTCGACTGGACAGCCTTAGCAAAGAGTGTTTTCATCTTACAGCGGGTGTTAATAGTCACGATACCCCCCCGTCTTGACGATACGTGAGCTAGGAGCATCCACTTCATCTTCCGGCTTTTCACCGTCTTGTCACCCCAACATCACCAACTTCCCATCCATCCACCGCAACGTCCTCCTCGTCTTTCTTCTTAGCTTATTTCTTCGCTTCAAACGCAGCTGGAACAAACGTTGGATGTACATCGTCTTTACGTGCTGTCTGGGGGTAGAAAGGGGATTACTTGGGGGCACAATGGGCTTGCTACGCTTCTTAATCAGCTCCAAATGGAGCGAAGACTACCAGAGCGCACGCGAGGCAGTCGACAGAGTACAGTGGCTCCTCTAAGCTCTCATCACTTTCCTTCACCTTGACACTGTTAGGCTGCTCATCGATAACTCGACACCGACAGTTGTGGACTACATTCGGTGCCGAATCCGAGTTAATTGCTGTTATGCGGAGTGCCAGATTCGAGCCAGGCAGTACAAACGAGCAAAATGATCTTTGCCTTCGGTGCTTACTGCTACAGGGTATGAGCCACGTTTCTCGCCGGACCGCATGCTGTATTGGAAGGCTGGACCACCCAGGCCTTCCACTTGTGCTTGTTGCCACAGGAACTGATCGTGATACTGGTAGAATTTGGATTTTTCTCCACGCTTCCCGATATTGATGGAGAATGTTGAGCTAGTCATCAGTATGGTTCTTTCTAAAGCAGATCATGTTGTGTAGTCGTCGCGATCTTACATTTAAAACTTCTCATATTGATTGGGTAGTCTTCATCAATATCGATCAAGCAGAGGTGCGAGTGCAACTCGTTACATATAATACTATTGTCTACACCCCTATGCAACGACTTTAAGCTCTCTATACCTAGTGTCCATTTTACCGCCCACAGAAACTCAGTCCTTACAAATTTCATGTCTGCCAAAAAATTACACACGTTTTATGTTACATAGTTTTGTATTGGGTCGATGGTGGCCGTAAAATGTGACCACCTTGACGAATCTCTTTTTTTGTTTGTGAGCCTCCCTATAAAGTGCAAAAACGCAAGCGTTAGCACATCCTTGCTATTTCGAAGCATGTGTTGCATCTTGTGTGAAAACCGCACCGTCAATAATTAAAAAGTGACTGGGTTATGTGCACTCGACGAGGGAGAAAATAGGAGAAACACACACCCATCGCTGGGATAACACACACGGGGCTGGATGACGTGGGTGCCATAGCCGCGGCGTCAACTAAGGCGAGCGGGTGCGAGGCGGGCCCAGCGCTGAGCTCACCAGCGAGCCAAGCACTACACTTTCCAGAGCATTCTATCTCCATATTGCGAGCGCAGCGAACCGCGGGGGCGCCGAAGGGGCGCCCAGCCAAGCGAAGCGCGGCTGGTCCCTTTTCTGCTGTGACCTCTTATCGTCGATTATGTCTTATTGCGACACTCAGAAAGGTCAAAACCATACAGAAGTCAAGTCAAATTATTTGCTGTGTGCTGACACAGTAAATACATGTGTTTGGCATGTTCTGTCTCGACGAGGTGGTCGTATAATTGTGTCCAGGAGTGTAGAATTAAACTGAAGCATCACAGCGATCTCGAAGTGGAAATCAACGTTGACAAGTGTATTCGCGGATGAGTAGCATGCGATGCTCTGCTTGTCACTCGTGGCACGAGGCACTAGCTAGCCGTGAATATTGCATCTACTTCTTTTCGTAGCGTACCAGTGTTATTCTACGCGTGGACGGCGGAGCGCAGATCTCTACCTAGGTTGTACAACATGTGCATGACTAACACCGCCTGGGCCGGCGTATCCCGTCAGTCTCTTGAGTGGAGCATGCTCTCAAGCGGACCGCACTCTCAAGTCGTTATCTAGGTGATCTGCGTCACATCCTATCGCCAAGACCTGCGCTAGATGTGGCCGGCCAGCAATGTGCGCAGCTCTCCACATACGGCAAGCCTGAGATGAAATGAGGCTCGGTGCGGAATGCAAGACGTAACGAGGAAGCCGTGGTATTAAATGAACATCGACGTATTGCTAAAATACTCTCCTCGCTAGTAGTGTCCAGGGTTGTACGTCACTTTAGAGACGAAGGTTTTCAGATCATCAAATTATCGGTATCGCGCGGCTCAATCCAGAAGTTGAGTACACTCAGCGTTGTTCGCTGTCGCGAGTTAACTCCGCGGTATAGGTGCGGCCGTGCACCCCTCGAGAGCACTTAAAGTGTCGGTGCTCTATGAATGAAGCGATCGCCAGCTCTGATACACGATTGAGTACTTGTAAGAGCTCGGGAAGAAGGAGTGAACACTATCATTCACACTTTTGGTCGAAATGTGAGGTAGAGAGAATCAAACAGGTGAAATGCTAATACAACTCTTATGATGCTGTATTTAAACGACTCCTCTTCAATATCAATGCTTTCGGAAAAGCAGGTTGCCATAATTTTTTTCCCGCTCTGCAGTAATATTCAGGTAGCTGCTGTCACTTTCGAGCGGTATTAGTACGTTCGATGGATTACTAGCACGGCATCATCACCTTGAAGTTACGGTATTGTGTAGCACCAATGAAATTTCTGTTTCGGCTCAGAAATGAGTACCGAGATAGAAGCACGCTGGTTCGGAACCATCATACCGCTTACCCAAAGTCTCGCTCGATCTGTGCTGACGATGTTGGAACAGTGAAGACAATACGAGCAACCGAAGGAAGAAATTGGAAGTTGCTTCTAGTCTGGCGACTCCAAAACGAAAGTGTATGTTCTGCTTCCTTCTTTTAGTCACGATTCATCACCTCCGGTTCAGTAATCCACCGTTTCAGCTCCTCCTCAACACGTGCTTCCTGAACATCCCTTGATGTAGCTTGAGCAACACCGTCATCGTCTTTAATGAAATTCATAAAGTCCTCTCGGAACGTTGAAGGCGTTTTTCCGCGGCGGGAGCCGGTGACACATCGACCTCAGGAGCACCTTCATGCGACAATATGAGCGACTTATGTCGGTCGAGAATTGTTTGCTTGACAAATGCAATTATTATTGTAACCTCGTCCTCTATCATTTATTTCGTCGAGTTAGTGGGGTCAATCGCTAGTTGCTGGTTGCACAGGCGAATCAATGAAGCGAGCACTCCATCAGGGCTCTTCAATTTAGGATGAAGCTACAACTGCATCCGACGACTTACACACTTTGGTGCGGTTGGTGTAGCGAGAAAAGCATCGCTCATGGAGCGCTTCGGCGAATGATGTTAAGTCTTCGCCAGACCGGTGTCAATTTGGAAACAGCGAAATATCGAGGTGGCTGACGATGCTTTGTTCTATAGTCCATTTGAGCGACTGAAGTATCAAGCACGTGCTGACGAAGCATGTACAAACTGAGCAGTACTTGAATCTGGTTTGCTGACTCGCTTTGAGCTCGACGGCTCAGCCCTGTGATAGGCTCTACGAGACACACCAGTTGAATCATTAAGTTTATCGGCTACTAAAGAGAAACCTCCCGGAGGCGCAAGTCCAGCCCGAAGTGACTTAGCAATACGCTAATCAAACAAACTACCAGCTGGTCCCACTTATCAAGAATTCGTAAGATTACTTTGATTAGGCCCATGAATCGAGGTGGCTTGAGTTCTACAAGGGTAAGGGACTTGCTTTCTCCGGTCATATCGCATAAGTCCGCAAACAGTGCGCCCATTATCTCTACGTGGTGTACTTAATAAACAGGCCTCCCGATTCGTGAAGTAAGCTCTGTCATTCTCTTGTTGTTTTTACTTGCTCTTGTCATTCACAATTTCACAAGCCGCTTTAGTCGCATCGCTCGTTAATTGCGGGATGCACCATTCCCACTGGTGTTTAAGTCCTTCTTGGATCATCCCCTTCACGTCAGCGCCTGCGTCACTTGTTCCACACAAGAAGTATTTGATTGAAAGTCCGAAGTCGAATAGAATTTGCTCTATCCACCGCTTGAAAGACCCACGAATACCCCCATTGCGCTGACCGTGAGAAGGACGAAATTGACGAGTTCCAAGCAAGAACGATCGGAAGCGCCGCTCGTTGTCAATAAAGTTTATACGCAGACAGAGATACCTTTCACTCTGCGGTTTTAATCACCACATGTCCACCACCATCGTAAGAAACTTGATGTTGGGCAGAATATTTTGAAGAACGTATTGAATCCCCCTACAATTCCACGATATCATGAGCTACGGTTTGCGTATTAATTATCGCTCGGTACCTCTCGTCGGTGACAAGCTCTCAACAGCTTCGATTCCTCGTACTCGCCGAGCCGGAATGGTAGATTGTTAAAGATAATGCGTAAAGTATCCATAAGTAAATACACCCGATGAGCATCGCCATGCTTCAGAGCAACATTGCGAAGTCTGTCCACTTCGCCATCGCGTGTGTGCACCTTGTAGTGTAGATTTGTCAGAGTTGATGCCATGGACGTCCTTCAAATGTGCTGTAACCTTTGACGTCTTTCCATATAGTTGTATGATCTGGTGGCGCTCTCGACAGCTTTTGTTCCCAAGACAGATCCACCCGATGCACGTTTCCCGTCCAATTTCACTGGCACACGGACACCCAATTGGAGAATAATAAACCGCTCAGCATCCTTGATGGGACTAGGGTAAATCCAGGTAGGGGCTGGTAGTTTTTATCGCATCTTGCACTGCGACGGGAGCTTCCACTAAGCTGAAGCTGAATGTGACCGGTTGTCGAAGTAGTTCAGCTGGCCACGATAGATCTCGGGGTGCATTGCCAGGTATGATAGACTGATTCGAGGTCTCATCAAGGTCCGCAGCAGATTGTTTCGTGGGAGGACGTTCTTACAAAGCTGACAATGGTACATGAAGTTGGGATTGACCACTTCTTGAGGTGTTCAGACTAAGCGGTGGACTTAGCTGTTGTAGAGTTGGCATTACGCGATCCTTAGTCGGGCGTGTTGCTACATAAGATGGCGTTTTAAAAGGATGCAGCAGTCGCCGGCGACTCTGGTCGGACCTGTACTGTCGTTGCCGCGAGCAAACCAGGATCTCAAGTTTCGGCTTAAGATCTCCCAGGTTTTCAAATAGTGAAGCCGTTATCAAACGAGCTTCAGACGGGTAAAAAAAGGCAGACCGCGGGAGGACTTTGGTAGCTGTCGGATGGTTGAAAAAAACATTATTTTCTGGGTTGCGGTCGATTCAAGCGAAGCTACTTCAAAGGCTAGCATTGCAGATCTTTGAGCATGTCTTAGGCTTCCCTTTCTCAAAGAATGCACATTCCGTATTACGCGCGTCCTTGGAGCTGTGCGGCTCTTACTGAAGTGTCGCCTGTCGCAGAACAAGATGGTATTGTCCATTAGAATGTTCGAGACTACCAAAGGGTTAGCGCTTCACCTTGAAGGCTCTTTCGTATATACGAAACGACAGTGGAACTTAAAATATCGGTAATACTGGCTCTAATTTAAATTTGAAACATCTTTGAAACGGTAGCTGGTTCCTAACCGGTAAGTTCATTTAAGGCGTGATACTCCCTATTTGAGTGGCGTAGCAGAACGAAATGCTGCATCTGTGCCAGAGTTGTACTCTCAAAAGTGCAATTATGGCCATTTTACCGTAAATCATCGTGGATCACGGTTTTATGAGCTCGCATTTTCGTAAATTCACCACCTGCTACTTATAAGCTAATCTTGTTTTGCCAAAATCACTACAAACCAAATAATAGTTAGCTATAAGTTATCTAAGAGGAAATCAGAAATACCAAGAGTTATTTCAAATGATAATGGTGTGGAATAAAAACCATCCTTTGTACTGTACATGTATTCTAAATGCTTCTTGGAAAATGTGGTCCTTGTTTTGTACGTGCTTCAATTACAAAATATAAAAAGCACGTTAATTCTTGTACCCAGTTTTCTCAGCATTCCCTTTTCCTGATGTCGTTGGACGAGTCGATGCAAAGCACAGAAAGCGGCTTGGTGCAGGTACAGTAAGCTACGCGCTAGCTCATCTCGACCATCTCTCGCTAACTTCGTGCTATTAATCCCTGGCTACTGAAGACGAACGAAGCTGCTCCGGCCAGCACGACTCAGATCGTGAGCCGCGTCGTGTACCCTCGTTTACTAGGCAATCTTCCGGGAGCAAACCTACCGCAGTATGCGCACGAAATGACTCGCGAAGATGAAGATACTATGAAGCAGAGCTGCTATCAGGACGGACACGGCTTCGTCCAATACGCCCTTGTAGCGTGGATAATGATCGAGTACAAACACGATCCAATTGTTTCATTTCCTGTTGCTAGCAAGGTCGCCAAAGAAACCGCTGAAGAAGTCAAGGCCGCGATAAGTGCAGTGATCAATCCATCGCTAAAAACAACACACAACTTAGAGCTGTGGGACCTACTGGAGGTTGCATTTACGCAACTCCAGTATCGTGGAAACGCGCACATATTATTTCGCCAATACGTCGAGCGGTGCTGGAAGCAATACACAGGACACCCAGGTGACTATAAGGCGCCGTATGTGTCAATCGTACAGAGCTCCGGATTTGGTAAAAGTCGGCTATTACGGGAGCTGTCTTTGCTTACGAGTGCTGAGCTTCATGGAACGATGCGGGTGCTCTACACTTGTACGCGGGTGGGTCAGTCGAGTGGGTTTCCAGAAGCGACGAAAGGGTTCCGAAATTGGCTTTTTGGTGATTACCAGACTCTTGTGGGGATGACGTCGTGTCTGGAGACAATATTCTACTACGCTCAACAGAATTGGGCGAGTGTCGGTGTAGAATGGCTGGAATTGTTTACGACCAGTGATAACGATGCAATCGAGGCGTTGAATAAAGCTGAGCGAGTACGGAAATGCAGAAAACAGATGGAGATTGAGGAGAATAAAAGGCTGGTGATACTGGCTATCGATGAAGCCAGGTCACTCCTCGTGAGGACTCGCTGTGGCCATAATAAGCTCCGTATGCTGCAACGTGCGCTAAAGAGTGCAAACCAAGGCATCCAGAGATACCACCCAAATGCTGGGGTGTTTGCTGTCTTGGTCGATACAAACCCAAAAATCTCACAGCCGAAAGCATCATCGGGACGGATTTCGGTGCCACCCGACGATAGCGATGCTCAGTTTCCTTCGTTTGTGCTTGGGCATACGATGGATGTCTACTGGAAGGATGTCGTGAAAATGAACAAAACTTCTGCTTACAAAGATGCCGTGTGTATTGGTGACAAGAATGAGGCCTGGAAGTATCTTGTTTCGATGGGTCGACCGCTCTGGAAGAGCACATTTGACGCGTCAATGAAGAAATACAACAGCGAAGTAAAAGCGGCCGAAAGAGTCCTCCGTCTTGCAGCGCAGAGAATGTTACTAGGAAGAGACACTCTTTCCCTGATATGTTACGATGAAACGACAATGTTTGGAGTGGCTTCAATGCTGTGTCGACTTGGATTGCGTCCCCATTCGAGCTCGTCCCTGGCGCCTCGCGTCGTTGCCGACTTGATGGCGATTCTAGCTTACCTGAATTATGAAAGTGATGGATGTTTGAGTAGTTTTTCGTCGGATCCGGTGCTGGCGCTGGGAGCGACGAAGGTGTGGTACAACTGTAAGCCTGCATTGGCGAATTGTATTCTGCCGCAGCTCAAGAAGTTGCTTCTGAACGAGATGCTGGATACTTGTGGTGTTGACGAGGTAATTGCTCGCATTGTTCTGCTTCTCGTGATGGATTCTTGTGTGGTAGAAGCTGAAATCTCAACACAAAAGCATTGTAATTGCCCGTTTATGGGCCAATTCGTAAGTCTAGAACTATTCATCAAAGCACTAGTTGGTCCTGACCCGATATTAAAGAAGAGGGGACAACCAACAGACGATGCGAGAGCAAAGGCTTCTTTCCTAAACTGGAAGTCTAAGTGGGCAGACTGGCAGTTGGGGTTCTGCCATTTCGTTCAGCTATTCTCCGAGCCAACAGAGGATATGCTGTGGGTGTTATTGGGACGTCGAGCCGGTGGGGTTTTCCCTCGTAACCAAAGTTGCGTAGATTTCGTGATCCCAATTTTTCACTGTGAAAAGCGAGAGGCGTCATTGATTCTAGTTCAAGTGAAGGATACCATAGATTACGCCGGCGAAACGATAGTGTCTTATCCTTGCAAAGTGTTTTCTTCGGGAAATACATTGAGCGAAAAATTACCCTGTGACGTGGTCGGTATTTGCATGAGTGTGCGAGAGCTACACGACCCGTTTATTCAATACGAGAAGGTGGCTGTAAGTGCAGTCGAGGAGAGGAAAGACCAGACTAGCAGCGACCCCATTTTCACGGAAAAATGTAGCGTTTCTATAGCACCAGCAACGCAGGTTGTGTCCAATGAGCAGAGAAAACACGGGAATCAACTTCACGACCAATCGCCGACCAACGCCGCGGCTGTAAAAACTGTGAATGCGTTCACGCTTTGTTTTGGTTCGTTGCAGCCTTGGTTGCTTTCAAAGAAGAAAATTGGAGATACGCTGCTACCTGTTGTTCCTGATGCCACTGCTATTATGAGCAAACTGGCCGAGATGGCTTCGCCTCTTTGGGACCCCGTTGCTCTTGTATGCGGTGATTTAGACTACAGAGCAGAAGTGGAGATGAAACACTGCGTTGAACCACGAGTATCCCAGGAAATGCCGGATGAAACGTTACTGAGTATCTCGCGGCAAGCACTTTTGCACGCGACGTTTGGTGGTTCTGTAAAAGGTGATGGGAAGCGGGCATCCATCTAAAGTTTGTGTTCTCGGGGCAAAGGACGCACGAAGTCACGAAAAGAGTCGTAACTCGACCGTTATTTCGAGCATGTCCACCGTGGATGGACGGAAGCGCATCTTGCTTTAGAAGCTACAGTTAATTGCCAACAATTGAAACACTGTGAGAGCGAGAAAATTAAAAACAAGGTCTCTATCGAGAAAAGGAAAAAGACGGATGCTCAATCCTTGCCTGATTTTACAGGCGCACTTCGAAGTACTTGTCGCCGACAAGAGCGTAGGATACGATTTAATTGGAGCGACAACACAACACTAGAGGTGAAAATTATAGTTGGTTAAATAGACCCCATAAAGAAACGTTAAGCCTAAATTACGTTTAACCATTCCTGTAATCATCGTTACACTATCAAAATTTGATAAACACCTCAACAACACCAAGGTGCATTATCCAAATGCTTTAATCATAACTGGCGTGTCTAATGCACTTAATGCAACAAAATGTTTAAAATTAAATATTATTTTAGCTTTCATTGAGGTTGGAATGAGAGGTGATCAATCTTTACTTACTTACAAGATTAAACAGGTAGTACTGTACAAGCGGGTAGTAGTCAAGCTACGCCAGTACGATCTTTTGTGTTGATGTGAGCTAAGTTTCATGGCTCAGAAACGGCCCGTGGCATCGAGCACGACGCTAAGCTAAACATATTGTGTAGCGTTTG